>NC_133769.1:248322510-248351891 GCF_003597395.2 Chelonoidis abingdonii | reverse complement strand
ACAACATCAGAGCTCTCTGTCCAGAAGAGTGCAGTGCTAGGAACAGCTAAGATACTGCGCAGAACCCTCAAACTCCCAGGCCTCTGGTAGAGGGCCCGAGGTTGAGGAAGACACATACCACCCATAGGGGTGAGAGGGGAATTTTTTTTTTTTTGTAAAGACTCACTACCTCATGCCATCAATGTCTGGGTCCTCATCTCCTTTACATAGGCACTGGCACTCTGGATGCCTCCTTCATTCCCTTTGTATATTTTAGCCTTCACAGCTTCTGGTAACCATCCCTTGGATACCCATGAGTCCAAACCAGTGTGCTCCATTTAAAAGTAAAAATGTTGGCTTCTTCTGTCAGACCCACAGACTCAACCTGGATTAATAGTCAAGCTTGGTTCTTTCCTCCCTGTGTGCCTTTTCATGACTAGTATGAAAGATTCTGCAGGCAGAATTAGCCCCTCAGACAGCTGTGCAACTCCCATTTGCCTTTAGTGGGTTTGCACAAGTCTAGCTAATGGAAACTGGTAAGATGTTCTGTTGATGAGGTGCAAGGATGAATCCGATCCATCTCTGTCACTCTTTGCTGTGCAGACTTCACAAGGGTTTACAGGAGAAAAAAGCATTTAAAAACTTCTGATTGTAACTAAAGTAAGCAGTTTCTGAAGACACACAGAGAGCAGATCAGTTAATGGAGAAGATGGCACTTTGACTCAGTCACTCTTTAGACTAGAACTGCATTTCAAACACTATACAAATTATAATCTTTACTGCTCAAGTTATACTGGAGTCTTTCCACAACCTGTTCAGCCTTCCTGGAGTGACAAACAGAAATGCACCCTGAAGTGCACTACAGAATACTGCTTCTGTATGGTTTGCCTCTATTTCTGTCAGCTGCTGATTGCCACATCTGATTCTTTAAGTCAGCTCCAGCTATGCTGTCCCAGACATAATGGTAGAGAGCTGCTGACTGCATCACAGAACAAAATATTTTCTAAATCATATTGGAGAGACAGCTTTTCCATATCTCTGTCTGAGCAGATAAAATTATTACTCACCAGTGTTAGTCTTCTCTTGGGGCCTCCTGTGACAAAGACAGACAGCATTGAGGCATCCTAGACCAGGAAGCAAGGAGACATGAGTTGTCAATCCAGGATTGCATATACACATATAGAGCACGCAAGTGTGTAAGTACTAGAAATGCTATTGTGACACTATCTGGAGTGACTCAGGAGCAAGAGTGTCAACCCCAGGGCAGACTGTTAAGAAGCAGAGCAACGACCTTAAATGTTTGGTATGTTCTATAATGAGATTTCACCAACCCAGTCATAAGTGTGAACTCCCAAAGCACGATAACAGTCTTACCATGGAGCCACAGACAGACCCCCTTGGGCATTCTTGTCTATCTTGACACACGGGTAAGCTTGGCTATGAGATATGGTCCCTTACATCAAAAATCACAACAATATTCAGGTCACTCCCAGTCCCAAAGGACCGCCACTTACCTGTGGTCAATTGTATCTCAGATCTCAAACCAAAGACAACACCTGTAGCTAGTCCTGTAATAAATGAAATATTTTATTAACTAAGAAAATTAATTAGTTATTTACAAGATTAAAGAAGATAATACACACACACAAATAAGTATCACTCCTAACTTTCAACAAATAATAGAAACTTCTATCATAAACAGACTCCAAATCAGTGTTTCCGAAACTGGGGTCGCCGCTTGTTTAGGGAAAGCCCCTGGGGGGTTGGGTTGGTTTGTTTAACTCCCCCGTCCGCAGGTCCGGCTGATCACAGCTCCCACTGGCCGTGGTTCGCCGCTGCAGGCCAATGGGGGCTGCTGGAAGTAGTGGCCAGTAAGTCCCTCGGCCCACGCCACTTCCAGCAGCTCCCATTTGCCTGGTGCAGTGAACCATGGCCAGTGGGAGCCGCAATCTGCCGGACCTGCAGACGGGGCAGGCAAATAAACCTGCCCGGCCCGCTAGGGGCTTTCCCTACACAAGCAGCGACCCCAGTTTGCGAAAAGCTGCTCTGTATGTCCTTGGGGCTAACCCAGCCAGAACAGCTGGAGGTCTTTTGCTTACGCTTGGTGATTCTTGCCCCCTTTACAGTCCAAGCAGCAAAGAGAACCAAGTTTCTCCTTGTCAGGGATTTTTATTCCCTTCATCTCAGAGCCCAAACTGATGGGATGAGTTCATATGCAGATCTCCCCTTCTTAGAGAGAGTGAGGAATGCAATCAACAAGGCCTCTGTCCTTTAACGATACACAATGGCTCCTTTGTTTTCAATGGGCTTTTTTTTTGTGTGCAGGATGAGTCTTTTACTTTAATTAATGCTTTTTTTCCTGTTTGGTGAGTCATACAATTAGAGGTTTACAATGCAAATGTTTGCTATTGCTCTATAACATGGTATACAGATAAATGAGACTAATGCATGAAGCACCTTGCAAGCCATTCATAAGGTCTAAACACTAAACACATTCTTGTCAATTTAACTTCTATTTTAACACAGGTTAGCCAGATTGTTTTCCAGCTATGCATTTGTCAGTGTTCAGTGAGGCCTGGGGCCTTGCCATGAGCTGGCATCTGGTCTGCCAGCATCACAGATATCAAGAGGAATCTTCATGTGGGAAGAAGAGATGGATTTAAGATTTTTTTTTTAATATAACGATTACAGTAGCACTTAGGACCCTGAGCTCCCATTGTGTTAGGCACTGCAGAAACACAGAACAAAGATGGTTTCTTTCCCAAAAAGCTTGCAATCTATGCAAAGTAGCATTTAGGATGCAGGAACAAGTGAATGGAGAGAACACTCAAGTGTCATTTGTGCTCCATGGATAATTCACATGCAGAGACACTCCTGGAAAGGTTGCTATAGTGTGGGATAGAATAACATTTAAATAGGAACAATCTGAGAATCTTGGAAGGAAGAAAAATGGATTTCCCACCCACCACTTGCAGAAGATTTACTGCCTGGGATCCCTAACCAATAATGGTAAAAACAACCCCAACATGCATAACAGCAGCAGCTATATTTTGCAATGGAAGGTCTATGAAAGGGCTAAACTGGGAAATTATTACCCTGGGCAAAAGCACCTGTGTGTTCCTCATGTTTGACGTAGCACTCAAATTATGTTGGTAAAAATCAGTATAAGCTATTCTTGGTTTGTCTCAGCTACAATGGATTAATGAATATGTTGTTTCAAAACCAATTTGATGTAAGAAAGTCCAATTTTGTAAATCTAAAGGGAATAATTAAGCCCAATAAATTGAGCATTGCATAAATAACTGTCGATGAATACACATTGGATATTGGTATTGTTTAGAGAAGTTATTGAGAAATGGAAAAGGTTCCTGTGAGTCAGCAAAATGTGCGGACATCATCATTTTATATAAATATATTATTTGACCCTAGATTAACACAAAACACATTTTGTAAAATCTCAATCTGGTGTAAATCATAATAGCTTCATTAGAGCCTGCAAAATAAACAAAAAGCTTTTGTCCTTTAGTAGAAATATGGGGTATGTGAAAGGTAAAACTCATGCAGTTGGTGGAGCTATGCCCATTTACACCAGATGAGGACCTGGTTCTGAATGGTACTGCATATTACAACATGTGCCAGCCCTTTTGAGAGTGTGCCTGACACAGGGTGTGTTATCAGTTAGGACAATGTGCTAGATTGCAGCTGTTTGGTGAAGGAATGATGGGTTTACCAGGCATGAGATGCTTGCTGTACAATAGAATGAATAAGAATGTTGAGTTCATATGTAATTCATCTGGTTGATGGGGTTTTATTAGTTTGTAAGCTATGAAGGAGCTCAGTGACCTGTGCTCCTAAACAGAGGTGACTCCTACAACCAGAGCTTCTTAAAACAAAAACAAACAAAAGAAAAATCAGAAAAGGTCTTGCGATGTGAAAGTAAATGTAAATAATACTTAATCCTACATCAGATTGGGTTACTCGGAGCTCTCTGTTTCTAGGTGATGACTATCTCGGTAAAAGTACTGTATAAGTTAAAAAGTTTAAATATTCATTATCCTTATTTTCTTAAATACCATTCTGGCTATGGAAATATGGCAGGCACTTAACGTCAGCCAAACTCATAGACTCAGTAGCTGTAGCCATTCTGTGGTTAAGGCTGAACATGACAGCTTCCCATTATATACAGGATTTTTACTACCATTCCATTGCTTCCTAAAAATAAATCAACCCTCTAAATGTTTATATGCTGCATCTTAACCTCAGTGTACAGTGTTTCTTGGAACATTTGGTTAACATCAGAAAATGTGTGGTATGGTGGTGACATGCACCACACTGAAGTAAGCTTTTTCCCCAAAAGCATTTTCCTTTGTGACTGCCTGGTCCATGCTAATTCTTCCTAGTGCAAAGATGCACTCTTATAGGAACATAAGAACATAAGAACGGCCGTACTGGGTCAAACCAAAGGTCCATCTAGCCCAGTATCCTGTCTACTGACAGTGGCCAATGCCAGGTGTCCCAGAGGGAGTGAACCTAACAGGTAATGATCAAGTGATCTCTCTCCTGCCATCCATCTCCACCAATCTGACAACAGAACTGGAACCATCCTTATCTCTGGCTAACAGCCATCAATGGACTTAACTCCATGAATATATCCAGTTCTCTTTTAAACACTCTTATAGTTCTAGCCTTCAAACCTCCTCAGAAAAGGAGTTCCACAAGCTGACTGTCGAAGTGTGAAGAAAACTTCCTTTTATTGGTTTTAAACCTGCTGCCCATTAGTTTTTGGTACCCCTTAAGTTCTATATGTTATGGGAGTAAGTAAATAACTTTTCCTTATCTAATTTCTCCACACCACTCTTGATTTTATATAGTTCTATCATATCCCCCCTTAGTCTCCTGTTTTCCAAGCTGAAAAGTCCTAGCCTCTTTAATCTCTCCTCATATGGGACCCATTCCAAACCCCTAATCATTTTAGTTGCCCTTCTTTGAACCTTTTCTAGTGCCAGACATTTTTCCCTCTTAGGCAGGCCTTTCTTGGAAAAAAAACTAATAGCTGCTGCCCTAGAGTAGCCATTGTGCAATTCGGCCAGAAAAAGGTAGAACACTTCATATTAATTTTAAATAGTGAGAATTACTTACATATAATATTTTAAATGTTTGAAAATGTTTCTATTGGTCGACTTCCTTTCCTCCCTTTCATTCCTGCCCACTGTGCGTTGTCCCCATATTCCACCCAGGTATAACTTCATCCACACCACATGACCGCCTGTGGACTTGCTAAAGTCTGCAGGAAGGAATCCCCATCTTGTTGGACTTCGTACGAACTCAGAGGAGGGAGCCCTTCTTATGGATATTGTAGCAGGGCAAGCACCCCGCTCTGGAGAGAAAGGGGTTAAAACCAGCTCTGGGAAAGGGCTGCCCGAGGAGCCAATCAGGAGAAGGCAGGTAGAAGCCAATCCAGGCCTGGTGGGGCTGGTATAAAAAGGGCTGTCAGCTAGGAGACAGGAAGTCTCACTCCAGCCTTGGGGTTGGAAGGACTGGATTGCCTGGGAGCACAGGGTACCTTTAACAAAGTAGTGCCAGGGAAGGGGCAGGCTAAGCTGGGGAGCTCAGGCCTGGTGACCTCGCAGGCTGAGGCCTGACAAGAAGGCCTAAGGAGGTACTGGGGCTGTAGGGAAAAGCAGCAGGTCCAACCCCCTAGCCAGTGATGAGTGGCCACTTCAGACTGCATCTAGCCCCAGGGAATGGGGCTAGATGAAGACTGGCAGTGGATCACTGAGGTGAGGTGGGCTGAAGGGAGTGGGGCTCCTTGGGAGAGGGGCAACATCCCAAGGTAAGGGGTACTGTATTCCAGGAGGGATGTGAGGCCCACATGTGGTGGAGATAAAGGGACTGCAGAGGGGCAGGTAAGGGCAGGGAGAAACCAGCCAGAGGAGGGCACTCCTGAGCTGGATAAGCTAATTCCTGGACTGACCAGCGGGAGGTGATGTGGCAGTGCGTCAGCAGCCTTGCTACAGATATATATTCCCCAATACATGTAAACTTCTAAGTCTGATTCAAAAACTAGTAAATCTCATGCCCACCCACAAATAATTCATTAAAAATATTGTTAAGGCTGAAAGTGGATTTCAATGGATTCCTGGGTTTTTTCCCCCTGAAAAAAAATTATTTTCTGTACAAAAATTCTTCAACGCTAAAAATCTCAGAGGTTAGGAAGTCTAGAAGGAACTTGACCCACCTAGTTCTTCATTCCCATTTAATCCTTCACCATCATCTCACTTGATTTACGTTACACAGCCCATTTTGCACCCTACAATTAAAAAAAAAAAGCAAGTAATGGTCAAAGTACCAAATTACTTTGTTGGGCCAGGCATCCTTTGGCAGTGTAAGAAAACTGCACACAGTGGGTACTCACTGTAAGAACATTACTGCAGCACTTAATGTTCCTATAACCCCCATTTATCAAGCTATGTTTTCTAGGATGGGATAATAATGACCACATAAAGTATGTAATGTCTATGGCCCTGATCCACAAAGGTACTGAGGTGCCTAAACCCAGATTTAGGCACCTAAATCCAAGTTTGGACTTCACAGTAATACATGAAACTCGTGTTGATCTTGGCAGACACTTATACTCACTTGGTGTCTACAGTGGCAGATTAGACACTGGGCCAACAGGGCCTGTGCCTGGGGCCCCTGGAGAAATGGGCATCCTGACCTCACTCCTCAGCAGGAGTGCCGAGTGGGTGGAGGAAAGCCCACGCACCCTGACCCCGCTCCCTGGCAGGAGTGCCAGGTGGGAACTGCAGGCAGAAGGTGTTAGGAGGGGCCCCTACTTGCTCTGGCCCAAGGCCCCACAAACCCCTAATCCACCTATGAGTGCCTACGTTTTCAAGGTAAAAGTTCCTTTACCACCTAAGGTCTTGTCTACATGATGCAGCAATGTGCGCTAGAAGGATGTGAATTATAATGTGCACCAATATGAAATGCACTATCAACCTGAGTAGACCCTGCTAAACCAAAAGCTCCCTAGTATGTGTTAATATCAATACATTGGTGTGCATTAGAATTCACATCCCTCTCGTGCACCATGTAGGTAAGTCCCAAGTTTCTGCTCCTGTGCCCGCCCGCCCACCCCCAATGCCTCAATAAGTGCATGCTCAGGTGTTTAGATGCCCATATCCTTCCAAAGCTCAGCGCAATCTGTGAACAGGGGGATGAATGAGTTTGAGGTCCAGTCTGGTAGGCTTGCTCAGAGGCTGCTGATCAGATCAGGTCCCATTCAAAATATAGCTGAAGGAGGAGCTGCTGTTGCCCATCTTATAACTTTTAGCTCAGTGATTAGAGCATTTACCAGGGATGTGGGAGACCCAAGTTGAATTCTCCCATCTCTACCAGAGGCAGGAAGTCTCTATGAGGGGGTGTTCATCCCACACCACTCCTGAAAGGGTTAATGACGTTCAGAGAGGACCAATTAGTGTGATAGGTCCCACATGGGAGGATAATTCAGGAAGAGCAACCCCTGATTGGAGGATGAAGCTCACCTGAGCAGGTATGGGCTGGCTAGTATAAAGCTAGGAAGCTGCCACAAGCAAGAACTGTAGTGAGCATGTTTGCAGCCCCTTTCTCTGTGTGTTAGAGAGGGAAGGAGGGAACACAGGAGAAGAGTAGGGCCCTTAGAGCCTGGTCCTGAGGGAGGGGTGTACCCTGAAGAGAGAAGGATGGAGAAGAGAGCCTGTGAGTAGGAAGCAGGCTGGGGAGTGAGCGGAGAGAGAGAGCAGGTGTGTGCTGTAACATTGGGTTAAAAGTTACAAGATGGGTGGCACTACCTCCTCCACTGACCATTTTGTGTGAGGTGACCTGGGCACCTAACTCATTCCTGCAAGAAACTACCTAGGTGCCTAAGCTGCCTGATTCCAGGAGCCAGGTTTCTACTTGTGGGTGGCTCAGTAAAGATAAGTACCTCCCTGCAGCTGGGACTTAAGTGCTGATCTCTGAGGGAGGGGTGGGGCTGAGCACACTGCCCCCTCCCCACCGGTTGGTATCTCCCATGTGCTAGTTTAGGCAGCTCCCCACCTAGCATGCTGGCTTTTGTGGATCCCATTCTAAGATGCTTATTTCTCCTCATCCAGTGCACAGGGACCCTAGGTGCCTAAGTCAGCCTGTGTGGATTGCAGTGTTACTTCTGTGATTTTTCTAGGTACCTAAAGGTTAGTGTCTGACACTCCCTGTTGCAATGCCTTAGCCTTTTTTGTGGGTGTGGGCCTACAACTGTAATGTTAATGACCATTTCCCCTCAAAAGTCCTGTGTCATCAGAAAGACTCCATCACTTCAATTACTGAGTGGAAAAAATAAATTATGGCCATGTTGATAATGGGGAAAAATCACAAGCACCCTGAGACAAGATGGATTGTCTCTACAGATCATGGGAGCTGGGCTGTAAGGCATCATTCAGTCGGCATGATGACTTTGCAAGAAATATTAGCATCTGAGTTCACTATTAAATACACTCATGCAGAATGATCTGCACTCAGCTAGTTCTCATCCAAATGACACCCCTGGCCCATTTTTCTATTTCTCTTTTTATCTTCATTACTGCTCCCTTTTCTCATGGAAATTCACTGTTCTACTCAGAACCCCCCTGCATCATCGCTGTGGATTTTACTGTGATAAAAACTACAGCAACATATTTCCAGTAAGCAATACTTTAGGAGTAACCTGGAAGGGGGCTTCCACTACACAACACTGTCTCAGAGTCTTTCAGATCAAGGTCTTCAGTCCATGAAGGCAGAGTTCCATCCTTGGACTGTAGGCAATGAAAGGCTATGCCCCCTACTCCTTGTCCAAAACTACAAACTCCTCCTACAAATGAAAAGCAAGTCAAGAATTCTGAGTTAAAATCATACTTTTTCTCACTAGCATTCCCACTGTCTAGAATAGCTCAAACTGTGATTGCCAATTTCAGGGGCGAGTGTTAGAAATCAGGACACGGACGCCAAACTGGCTGTGAGTTCTGTACTTAAATTTCTTCAACCAAGTATCAAGTGTGATCTCCTCAGGCACTATTACAGCCTTAATATGGAGTCACAGACAGGCCCCTTGTGCACTCCAATCTATCTTGTCACCAAGGCAAGTTAACCTTTGTGACAAATGGTTCTTTACATCAAAAATTGTAAGAATATTCAGGTTACTCCCAGTCCCAAAAAGACCAGGCAATTGCATCCTAGATGTCTCACCAAAGACAATCCTAAAGATTTATTAACTCAGAAAAGAAATAAGTGTTGTTTACAAAGTTAAGGCAGGTAAGCATATGTGCATAAATGAGTCAGTCTTAGGTTTCAGAGATGTTAGAAACTGCTGTAATATGCAGGCTTAATATATCCTTTAGGGCTAACCCAAGCTACAAAGCTGGGGATCTCTTGCTTATGCTTAGAAGTCTGACCCTCTCCCTGAAGTCCAAGGAACATAGGCATAATTTCTTCTTAACAAGGATTTTTATTCCCTTCCTCCAGAGTTCAAGCTGTGATGCGACGAGTATTTGTGTGTGTGTGTCTTCTCTTCGTGGGTGTTGTGGTGGGGAAGCAATCAACCAAATATTTTGTCCACTAATGTTTTCGCCAGTTAGTCTGGTATCTATGGGCTTCCTTTTGTTGGGCAGGAGATGACGCCTCTTGTTGTAAACTAGTATTTCACACTTGGTATAATGCTCCTCGCCTGACTCTGAGGGTTTAGAGTTTGACCAAACATTTTTATAGTTACAGAACAAACATTTAAATATTACCTTAGAACATGTGACACAGATATTATAATAAGTAAGATCAATACATGTAGCAACTTAGAAGCATTTCATAAAGTCTAAATACTAAACACACTTTTATAAGCCTAATACCTATTTTAACAGTACTAACACACAGGCAGGGCCCGTGCAACCATTTAGGCGGACTAGGCAGTTGCCTAGGGTGCCGAGATTTGGGGGTGCCAAAAAGCACCCCCCAATTTTTTTTTAAATGGTTGAGCAGCCCTGCTGCTAGGACAGAGAGGGAGTCTGAGCTGCTGGTGGGAGCCGGCAGCCCAGGGTGTCCCCTGGGTCAGGGCGCTGCCGCTGCAGCCGGCAGTCCAGGAGCCCCCTGGGTCAGGGCGCCGCCATGGCAGCCGGCAGCCAAGGAGCCCCCAGGGTCAGGGCGCCACCATGGCAGCCCAAGGGGTCCCCTGGCCCAGGGAAACCCCGGGCTGCTGGCTGCCGTGGAGGCACTCTGACCCTGGGTCAGGGCGCCATCACAGCATCCAGCAGCCCAGGGTGTCCCCTGGGTCAGGGCGCCGCTGGGGGGGGGCGGGGAGGGCGGCAGGCAGCTCCCGTGGAGCTGCCGCAGTGGTGCCTGCGGGCGGTCCACTGGTCCATGGCTCAGCTGGAGCTGCCACAGTCGTGCCTGCGGATGGTTGGCTGCTCGTGCGGCTCCCGTGGACCGCCCACAGGCACACCGGACCCTCTGCAGGCACCACTGCGGCAGCTCCACCGGAGCTGCAGGACCAGCGCGTGGGGCGGCAAAATTGCCGTCCGCCTAGGGTGCTCAAAACCCTAGCACCGGTCCTGCACACAGGCAAGCCAGACTGGTTTCCACCTTTGCATTTGTCCATGTTCAGTGAGGCCTAGGGACTTTGGCATGAGCTGGCACCAGGTCTGCCAGCATCACAGATGTTTTTGCTGGAATGGGATAACTTGGTGCAAAAATATAGAGGTGAAGTCTTGAGCTGTATGAGTGAGTAGGTATCCCACATTGCTCAACATCATTTAAAAATTGGTTATACTTACTAGACATATTCTTATAAAGACATTTTGGTAGGGGTAGCAACTTTTTTTAAAGGGACAAACATGTAACTATATGAGAATACAGCACCACTAGAGACAGACAACATTTTTCAGATGAATAGTTTATTTTCCAAAACCTCCAGTTTTGGACTGACTGAAACAATCCACTGATTTGACTCAAATCTGCTAAATAATTGTGGAAAAACATATTTTCAGGTTAGATTCACAAAAGGACTTACACCAATTCACAAAACAGGAGGAGGGGATGGTATAGATAATTTGCCAAAAATAAAAAAAAAATGAATTCAGGTTGAATTGTTTTTTATTTTTTTGGGAACTGCCAGTGAACCAAAAGTCAGTCTTCCAGCTCTAATCATTGCTCAATCATAGGGTAATTATTTAAACTACAACCTTAGCACAGTCTAAAAGTGGCAATGTATGTGGTAATTAGTTACTCTTTGAATGATCAGATAATTTGGAATATTATTACAGAATAATTTTCAAGAGCATCTAATTACTGTGGGTCTAATCCTGCTAGCATTTTGCATGCAGAACTCCTGTAAAAGTTTGACATCTTGGAATACAGATTGATTTCTGGAACTAGGATCATATAATGTTTATACATTGGTTACATGATTATATGCACGCTTTAGGAATAAAAACATAGCACTTTATTTTAAACAAAAATGATTTAATTACTGATCCATAATATTTGCATCAATGTCCTGAAGAAAGTGTAGGATAACTTAAGATTTGGACTGTTTGACTAGTTGCAAAAATAAAAGGTGGACATTTAATAATATTAAAAGCTTTATTTTTCATGGAAATTTTAAAGTTTTGAAATATTTCACCTCGCTCTATTCATGTTAAATAAACTTCTAGTGGGGAAGATTTCTAAATATTGAATATTCATGAGCCCTGTGCAGCAGCATACATTTTGTCTCCATAGATTTCAAATATGGAGATTTTTGTGGTCTTTCTGCAGCTTTCTGTAGAAAATACCCAATTATGGTCTCATGTTCATGGAATTACTGACATGGGCACAACAGCTGAGCGGCAGCCACAAAAGAGTCTTGAGATCTTTAAGTAGCAACATTCTTTAAAATACTAAATTAGAAAAATAAGTGATCAGAATCTTATACCACTCAGTTTTCCTGTGTGCGACAAAGTGTGAAGATACTTAGAGAAAAGAATAGGCTGTAAAATAGAGATTTAAATTTGCCATCTAATTAGCCATCATGACATAGTTGTCTGTCAACAGTACAACATAAGCCCAGGTTAATAGAATTTGAGTTAGCAGAGCTTGGGTTTGAGCACCTACAAATTTGTAACCCTAGATTAGGAATTGTTGAACCCTTGGTCCCAGCCTGGGTCTCCAGCATCTAGCCTGCATTAGGTGGGCCCCAGTCCAACCACCCATATCCCAGACTTCCTAGGATCCTCACAAAATGTGGCTACTTTATCTTTGTTCGTGATGCAGTGTAGGAAAATTGACTGTCCACTAAACCTTACTGTCCAGAGGACAAAAGATTGGTCCATGGGATTGGGGGATACTTCTAGGCTGACTTCCAGAGTACAAGTCCAATGGGCTGCATCTACACTACAAAGGACTATGGTTTGAACCCTGGGTCCTGGCTTGGATCCTCCACCCCTGTGGGGTCCTGGGACCAGAGGTCTTAACCCTGGGTTAGCATGATCTGTGTGTAGAGAGAAGGGGGGGTAGTCTTGAGCCTGAGTTCAAACCCTGGTCTTACACTGCAGTGTAGACTTACCCAGAGATTGATCCAGAGCCCAGTGAAGTGAGTAGGAAGTTTTTCCATTGACTTCAATGGGCAATCAGGTCCATGCAGTATAGATATGTCAAATTCTGCTGGTTTTATACCAGTGTAATTCTAAAGTACAACTTCACTGAAACCAGTGGATGTATGTCTCTCTTACACTGGTATGAATGAGAGCAGAATTTCTCTCTGCAGTGATATTTGAAGGGAATGGGAATTGCATGATATATACCAGAGATCATCAACCTTCAGCACGCGGCCTGCCAGTGTAAGCCCCCTGGCGGGCCAGGCCAGTTTGTTTACCTGCCGCATCCACAGGTTCGGCTGATTGCGGCTCCCACTGGCCTCAGTTCACTGCTCCAGGCCAATGGGAACTGTGGGAAGTGGCGCAGGATGAGGGATGTGCTGGTCACTGCTTCCTGGAACTGCAATCGGCCAGACCTGTGGACTCGGCAGATAAACAAACCTGCCCGGCCTGCCAGGGGGCTTACCCTGGAGAGCCACGTGCCAAAGGTTGCCGATCCCTGATATATATATTTGGTACTTTCCTGACATAACCTTAATTTTTCAGATATTTCCATCAGCTTTATAAATTCCGTTTAACACCAAGATGTTTGAAAATTAAAAATACATATGGTAAGCAATTAAATAACCCTAAATATGATAGTATGGCAGTACTTTGTCAGCATTACGCTGCTGTAATTTGGACTCATTTGTGTTGTCTTTTAGCAAAAGTAACTGCTATAGAATAAACAATGTGTCAAAAAACTTCATTTGAGAACGCTGATATATCTCTTGACAACCTTTAATCACACATCGGCATATGATATACACATGATTCTGTCCGGAATTTCCCTAGGTTTTTGACAGCTCTTTAGAACTATTTCTGACAAAACTGTTCTGAGGAGTGGGGTGTCATCTGTAATCTTACTGTCCGTTTTTAGTGTGGTATGAAAATGTTGGTTGCCTGCTCAAGGTCTGTGAGGTCTGATTATATTTTAGTACAAGAAAGAAGGCTCCGTCAGCAGCTCAAGAGCTCCAGATAAGGCTAAATCAATCCATTAAGATGGGCATTTGTGAACATGCAATTATACAGCCAGACTGGAATAGGGTTACTGAAATAATTGCTACTGTAACTCTTTCGTTCTTTCCATTAAACTCAGTTTAGTTTTGAAAATTAATGTAAGGAGAATTTTTGTATGCATTGTATATAGAAACAGTTGAGACCCAGCTGGCTTTTTCCTAACACAATACACTTCTTTCAATGCAATAATCCTAGAACCTTCAATTTCAGAAGGCATTGGGTATCCCTGAATTAAAGTCCTACCATAACAAATCTAAAAATCTGCACCTGTGGGGGTTTTGTCTATGACCATTTCTAACCATGAGTCATCCAGGCTCCACAGAAGCTATGCTTTTTAACAGAAGACCCAATTACATTTCTATTAACATTTATAGAAACAGTATGTGGCACTTGTATCTTCTGCCACTACCAAGCAAAACAATCTAGTTCCAGGGAGCATCCTATCTTGTCCTATACCAGGAGACGTAATAGTGTAGCAGGCTCCTTTAATTTTGTAATTAGGGGGGTTTATGCGGAAATCTGAGTCTGGCCCCTGACTTTCACTGACATGACATCAGCAGTCTTCTTCTTAATTCTCTTCTGTTTATAAACCACTTGGATCATTCACAAAACATAGGCCACATTCTCCATTGGTTTAAATGGGCCTTTTATGCCAGCAGATTATTTGACTCAGTTTATTTAGTAAATTAATTACTTGTAGCATATTTATATAAATACAGTTTAACTAAAATGTGGATTCAAAACAATGCATGATCATTTAGTCCCCAGTCGCGCAGAGATTGATATACCAAGCCTGATACACTTTGGCTAGTACCACTGACTTCAATGGTACTACTCAGTGTGTAATGTTGAGTATGTGCATATGTCTTTGTAGTGTCAGGGTCTTGTTGCCCACATATAATATCTAAATAAAACTGATTGTGCTTCCCTGCTACTTTCAATCTTTCCCTAAATTATGTCAATTGTAGCTTTCTACAGTTCTACCTATTATTGCATTTTGAAGCCAGTCTCCTTGCTAGGAGCAGTTAGACTCCTATTTTGTTATCAGCTGGGTACAATTAGAGTTACATTAATCAGTTGTGTTTGTTCAGCTGAGTTCAGATTTCCTTTTGATAGCTGTAGGCAGGATTTGAATTTTATCACCATAAGTCAATTCTTTAGACAAAATTCTGACCTTAAATAACCCAAACTGTCACATACCACACTTTTCTAACAATATAGAACCACTTTATGAATTTTAGACAGGGATTATTGTCTTTGGGTTTCTATTTCTGCTCATATTAATGTTTGTCTTTTGTATTTTCATAGAAACTTCTGCTTTTACAAGTTTATTGTAATAGTGATTGACAGGAATTGGTTATTTCATAAGTACTGAAATAAGCACAACTTTAAAAAAATAGCTCAGCACTTTTAAAGCCTCATTTATTTTTTGCATTCTACATGCAAAATAATACTACATATTATCAACATTCTAGACAATACTTAGTCCTGCCATGAGTGCAGAGACTGGATTCTATGCCTATAACGGGCTAAATTCAGAAAGGTGGTGTAAGGTAGGATCCCTTAGAGACAGTAATTATCATACAACTGGTATCTGAATTGGTGTAACTTGCATGCTGAGGACATAGAAGAAGGTGTAAGTTAAAGTAGGATGAGAACAACCCACTTAAAGTACCCCTACCTTATTTAAAGCTTTGCTTCTAGCCATGTAACCTATATCAGCACTGATGCTCTTCGTCATCAGTACAGTGCGGTAAGTAGTGGCTTTAAGGTGGGCTGTTAATTAACCGAATCACATCTCAATTTAGCCCCCTGAGTCTGAGGGAGCCTAAGACCTTGTTTACATGAGAGATCTGCACCAGCTTACCTAAATATGATTTTAAACCAATTTAGTAAAACCAGTGCAAAAGGCTATCTTATGTGGGTTTAAATCAGGCGTATCTTGGGTTAGTTTAAGTCAATTATGAATCAGTCAAATCTAAACAAAAAGAGGTGGGAGGGATTGCTCTGGCTGAACAACATCAGTTTAAATAACTGATTTTTTTAGTTAAACTAGTGCAACTTTCTTGTGTAGACAAGATCTATGTCTAGAAGGAGTTTCCTGGGGTAGCCAAGCACATGGAGGAAGACGGTGTAGTTTATATGAAGAGCGGACTGGAAGAAATTGTAAGCTGAATCAGTTTGGATAGCTTATAGCCTAGTTTCTGAATCTGGGCCACTGTGTAACCACAAAAAATTTGTTTTCCATGCTGGTACTGAGATAAACAGAGATCATAAAGAGAAACTGATCCAGGCTATAATTTACAGCAGGGAGCACATATGCAGCAAGCATAATAAAAAGGAACCTTGCCAGTTCTTCAAAATGTATGAGCTATTTTGCTTGTTAGTTTTTTGGTTTTAATCAAAGATGGGTATCTGTAATTATGAAAAAAGTTTAACATGATGAGCTGTGTCCTCCACAGGGTAGTATTAAATGCTGCCTTTTCTTTTCTTCCACAGTAAAACCAACAGTTATTGATGTTGACATTTATGTTAACAGCATTGGCCCAGTGTCATCAATAAATATGGTAAGTGTCTTGCTAACAATGATTTTGTCTGGACTGCTTGTCTTGGCATCAATACTTGCTGTTGAAGGGGAAGGGGGAATAGAAATGTCACTAGGATATGATGTTTTGATTGAAAGCAGTGAGAAATAAGTCAGCAGACACAGTTCTACTTTTCAGATATAGTTCTACTTTTGTGCCTTTCCTAGGAGAAATAAACCAACTCAACAGTATCATGCTGAGTGCTGCCTGTCATAAAATGCTGTTATATCTTGAATGATAAAATTATGATGTTCAGAAAGACACGTATGAAGCAAGCCTGTTTCCAGGAAAATGTTGCAAGTGATGCTTAAATAATATTGTTTAGGAATACAGGAAATTAAAATTAAATAGAAACGTTTCTATGTACAGTTAATTAATGTTCATCTTCAAAAATAAGTCAGGTATTCACAATATGTCCCTGTATAGAAATATATATGTAAGGTTTGGCTTAAAGTGTTGAGTTAACTCTGGTCAAAATCAGTATTAACTATATCAGTGCATTTATTTACATGAGTTTATCAGATCTCCAGTGTTGTACTATAAATCAATGAGAGAATAGTGTCCTTCATTTTTCCCCTTGAGCTTTAGGGAAAAAAATGTCATCTTTAGTTGTACTGTGTGCATGAGCCAAGGAACGCAGAACTATCAGAAGGCATGTGAGATACTGCTCGTGTGTCTGATACCACTGGTTTATGCTGGACCTAATCATAGAAGTAAAACTCTCTTCTAGCTCACTGTTAACAGATGGTTTAACGAACAGGAAAGGGCTCAATTTTTGCAGTGACAAATACTATAAATTGTGCTTCTTTATCTTGATGTTGACATAGTTACATAGGCTTGGATTGTTTTTGTGGCACAACTTTTGGCTTCAATTCACGGATTCCAAACACTCTCTGTTGTGTGGAAGGATGAATTTTGTCCTAATGTGGCTCAGATATAGGGGCAGGAATTGCAGAAAGGAGGTTTGCTAATATTTAGATCTGCTCACATCTAAAATCCCCTACTTAAATTCTTCAGGGCAGACACTTGGTATTCCATTGTGTGTGTTCAAAACCTAGCCAACGACCCAAATTTGATTGCGCTCTGTGCGGTGCAACTGTAATATAAATATTAAACAATAAGTGTAATTGTTCTTCTAGGTTACTGGGGAGGGGAGCTGAGTTTTGAAACCATTGTTTGGAGTTTGAATGCCAATGCCTTTTTTCAACGGCTTGTTAATGTATATTTTTAAAAAGATCAAAACACAGGACTCTCAGTGCAAATGGGAGATTTGGCAAGTGGAGATGGAACAAATAATCGGTACTGGGAGCATCTCATAGTGTCACACTCTGCGAGAGAGTGAAACATTTGGTTATATTTCTTCACTTGAAGCACAGAATGTGAAACAATGAAAGCATCTGTGTTGTTCTTAAATTGGTAATTATCTTCCCTCCAACTACAATTCAGGTGAATGTGTCTACAGGAAGATCTCTTCTGCATGCATTCCTCTGGCTCACATTACTGCAGTATGTATCTTGTGTGTGCCCTGCACAAGGGGAATGAGAAAAGTGAACAACTGACTTATTAGGTTGGAAAGGTTTATTTAGTTCCTCTTCCTTGCTCTGAACTGCTGGAGATACAGCTGTATCTTCTGTCACAAAATACTTGGATTAACTAAATTTTATAGGAACTGCCCAAACTAAGTGGATGAAGTACTTGGAAGTTAATTTATGCTAAGATATAACCATGCCTGGCTTACTTATGCTTTAAGCCCAAGTTCAGAGTACCTCATGAAATTCTGGTGAGGAAATACACTATGCAGTCAGCTATTTTTTAAAAAATCTTCAAAGGTGGATGTGTAATATTTGGAGTGTGGCTGGCATGTTGATATGTATAAAGTAGGTTGTTTTCATGTAACTATACAGAGTTACAGACAACATAGCCTTGCTAGGTGTGGTAAGTATTCCATCTATATAAAATACAGTAGAGCAATACAGGAAAACACCTAAAGTAATGTTCAGTAGAGCAAGAAGATGACTGAGCTTGTATTGTGGGATAAATAGATAAGGTTTGAGGAGAAGACCAACTCAGGAAAAGCACCATTCTTGTTGTCATGAGCACACACCTCTAGCTCTTTCCTTGGTTCTCAGCATGACAGTGGCTTCCAGCCCTCCATCACACAGCTGTCAAGTTAGTAAATACTGAGCTACTCTGTAAAGGTAACTGCCAAACAGTTTCTTACTGAGCAAAGAAAAGCAGGTTAAATTAGATTCCATCTGCCTCAATAGCTCAAGCATGAGCTCACCAACAGGTGGCGCTTTTGGTTCCAACCATAGCTCTTTATTGCTTTTTATTTAACCTGCACCACTCTGAGGTTAAATTGCTCTCCTAGAGGTCAAATGCCACTCTTGTGTATATTAAGTTTCATCTGTGATTTAATTCTGTAGATAAAATCTAGGGGGGTAAAACCCTCTTCCTTAAATTACAAAGCAATCTGAGCAAAGGGTGTTCAATTGAATATTTGAGCAAATTTTGTAGATCAAGTTTTGTTAGAAGTACATACCTTTGTCCTGCTTATGATCAAACCTTAATATAAATGCAAATTCACTTTTCAGTCACATGGAGAAATAATGAGGAAACACCTGATGAAACATGACTACTAGAGAGACAGTATGAAATGAATTGAGTGTGAATACCTGTGTCCATGATAGGAAAGCGAATCCACTCAACCCAGGGCTGGAGTCCTATTAGATATGTGAAGGGGAGGACATATCACTGGGGATCCCCTTAAGGAATCTTCCCTGGGGGCAGAGTTTGTCCTCCGACTCTGGAGTATACCCAGAGACACACCTGGATGTGTCAGGAGGTCAGGGCCACCTGCTTGGAGGCTTTGTGCCCCCAGCAGCCCAACCCCAACCCTTCATTCACTGCACTACCAGTGCTTCCCCAGCTGGCCCCAGGATCTCCATTAAAGGATCGGAGGATCCCCACAATGGAAGGGGCCATGATGAAAAGGTAATACAGCTCCAGGCTGTGCTCCTTTCTTAAATCTTCATGAGATGTAATCATCCCTGGCTCTAACACCATTAAAATGGGGCTGGTCTTCCTCTGCCCAAAGAGTGAGGATTAGAGGTTGGGGACTAAGCAAAAGAACTAATATAAATTTCCTGCCCGTAACATGAACTAATAAAACTGAAGCTTTAGAAAATTTCTGATTGCAATATTTGGAATTACTTAACTCGGTGTAGGCATGAAACCAACCAGCAAGATCTATTTTTATATATTAACCCTTTGATGTGAGTTACAAACCATCTAGGAAGACTTAGAATGGGTAGAGGTTAACTATGTAATTAGTGGTCTGATGGGTGCCCCTCAAACTGCAGTTGAGTAGTCTACTGTATTTATTGCATCTGCATGTATTACAGCCAAAAAGCAGTTCCCACAACACAACTGCAAGGTTGATGTATTTTGGCTGAAAACAGGCATAGTTAGGAGCCAGATACTGATTAGCCCTGAGAGTGCAATGGTGGGAAGGTAGCCTTCTCTTTCTTTGTGCCCTTGCACAGGAGGAAAGCAGTATTGCACAATACTGCAGTCCTTGTGCTCTCCTGACTATAAGGTTGTTCAAGTGTAGTGCCAAGAGCAGCAGTATCCTCCCTAAAAGAAAGTTTTTGAGGGTCAGCTACAGGCCAAGTCCTTCTGTTTGTCTACTAATCCCCAACTATTCTCCCATGGGTCTGTCAATGTGGCTTCTATTTTATAGATACAGATGTATGTGTAATATATAAAATATAGACCATATAAAAATAGTGCCTCTGTTGGCATCTGATCTTGGACCTCGGTCTCCTGCTCTTAAAACTACAAAGGAAGAGATTCCACTCAGGGGTTACTACAACTTCAAGCTGTAGTGAGTGGAGTTCTCACAGAGTTGAGGGGACAATGACCCCCTTCCCACTTGCAGACCATTGGCCCTATAGAGGGTCCTATCAGATCTGGGTCAGTGCCAAAGAGGTGACTTCCCTCATTCTATGAAGGCAGTGGGATCTGTGTGTCCAGGGCCCTTCAGTAAGAGGGATCTTTGGGTGCAATCTGGACAGAGCTAATATTAAATAGGAGAAGAATTCCTGAGCACAGTCAAAACAGAAAGGAGAAGTTGAGGATAGGTGGAAAAGCAATCCAATGGGGTGATGAAGAAAGTTTGTCCCAGGTGGCATTAGCTTCAAAAAAGAATTTTTCCAGCAGTAGAAGGCTTATGTAAAGTGACAGTAGTAACCAGTGCTACACAAAAGTACTTTGAAATGTAGAATCTCCACACCCATCTAAAATCTTCAGGGCAGCATTTTTTAAAAAAAGTCAATTTTATAAACAAGTCGTACTGGGAAAAAAGGGAACATGAACTGTGATTGTTAAAAGATATATCAGCTGGCTACCTAAGAAATTGCCACAAGGCATTTAAAATATAAAACCACATTAGAACTTTCCATGTGATTATTATATCCCTTTAACTTTATTATCCTATCTTTTTATACAGATAAGTTACAGAAACACATCACTGGCCACTTCATGATGAAATGTCATTAGCGATTCTGACTTGTGAGATGTGGTACTAATCTCTCACAGGAACTTATTCAAGTTTTACAGTTATTTAAGAGCATTACTGTGTCTTAATAAAAAGAATGAGTTTAGAAGATCCCCCTCCTAGTGAAGCATGCTAACTTTCATTAACATTAACACCATTCCTGTTTTTTTTTCAAATGTTTCCTTTATGTTTGATGTTTCAAAGTACAGTTTTCAAATTCCACACCACATATTTTAAAACCTTAAAATATGTAATCAGTTTTAGGGCTACATTTTAAAAATGATGGTCAGGAAATTGGTGCATCTGCATCAAGTCCCATTCTTTTCAGTAACAGCATAGGGCAGGTATAGTCAATAGGCAGACCATAAGGCAAAATCTGGACCGTCAGAAGCTTTTGAATGGACCCTGAAATCTTTTTATTTTACTTATTATTTTTTATATTCTCTGAAGTCTGGACCTTGACTGTAGTTTGACCAAGAAATTTGGACTTTGACACAAAATAGCCTACCCTAGCATAGGCTCATAAGCTGCTTTATACATGTTAAAGCTTAAAGTGGCACCACACAGTGCATTTTCTTCAGGTATGATTTAGGCTTGTGCCTGAATGAATTAGAAATGGAGAAAGTTGAAGTTGAGACATAATTCAGGAAACATACTTGAATGCAGGGCCGGTGCAACCATTTAGGTGAACTAGGTGGTTGCCTAGGGCGCCAAGATTTGGGGGCGCCAAAAAGCGGCGCCCCCCCAAATTTTTTTAAATGGTTGCAGCGGCTGCTGCTGGGTAGGTAGTCTGAGCTGTCGGCGGCAGCAGCTGCCGGCAGCCCAGGGCGCCCCCAGGGTAAGGGCGCAGCCACGGGGGGTCAGGGCGCCGCAGGGGTCAGTGCGCAGCTGCGGCAGCCCGGCATCCCAGGGCGCCCCCCGGGGCTGAGCACTGGCAGTGTGGGAGCCTGAGCCTTAACTTCCCCCACCCCTGTAAGTCCCACTCATTTACCCCCCAGGGGAGTAAAGTTTAAGCAGTCGTGCGCAAAGTGCTGGCAGGACTCAGGCCGGCCCAAAACCGGTTCTGGGGGGCAGGCAAAGAGCGAAAAGCCGCTGTCCAGGTCTGGAGGTAGTGGGAACCGTCTGCTCTCAGCATGGGACGCCTCGACCAGCGCTGGGCAGCCGGGCTGCAATAGCGGGGTTCGGCAACACAGGACTAACCCGGACCCAGGGCTGTGTCACTCACCGGGCAGGAGCAGCCCAGAGGCGTGGACCTGTCCTGGAGGAGCAGGCAGCAGCAGGCACTGCCCTGACGGAGCAGCGGCGGCCGACCCCATCGATCGCGCGTCCGCCAGGGCCTGGCGCGTCCCGCAGGAGGAGGAGGGGGGAGGAGGGTGGCAGCGGCGCCCAGCCTGCCTGGTGCTGACAGCCGCCTCGCACCCCGCTCCTGCTGCCGCGCAGGCGGGGCAGGGGGCCTGGCTGTGGGGTCTCCCCCGCCATTGCTCTCATGGGCCACTCTGCAGCAGGCCCCTGAGATTGGGCCCCCGCGGTGGCCTGCAGCCCAGGCGCGCCCCCGGTGGTCTCAGCAGTGGTCTGGTGGAGCGGAGGAAGAAAAGAGGACCCCAACGCTCTGCATTGGGCAAGGTAACAAGTGCCTCCCCACAGGTCGCCTCAGAGTGCCTGTGCTCCTGCCCCCTTGGTCCTTGGCTGGTCCCTGCTCTGCTCCTCTTTGCCTGGATGGCTGGAGAGAACAGCAGCCTGCAGAGCTGAACTGCCCCAGTCCCCCCAGTGCACCCCCCTCGACCCCATCCCCCCCGACCCATCCCCCCCACAGCCGACCCCAGCTCTGACCGTCCCTTCTGAGCTGGAAACCCCCTCCACCCTATCCCCCCCACAGCCCTGACCCCAGCTTCGCGGCCCAGCTCAGTCCCTCTGAGCTGGAACCCCCCTGACCCTGTCCCCCCCACAGCCTGACCCCAGCTCTTAGCCCAGCCCCTCTTGAGGCTGGACACCCCCCTGATCCTATTTTCCCACATCCTGAGCCCAGCCCTGTGAGTGGGCACCCCTGAACCCAGAGCCCAGCTCCCACCAGCCATTGGTACCAACCATCACAATCACCAGCAAACTGCCCACTATGAATTGCGAACTATACATACCATTGCAGCTTTTAATATTTTTAAATAATGTATTTAGTTTATTTTCAAAATTATTACAATATAATTTTTGAATGTATTTCACTAGTTATTTTTCACATTTCCTATACATGTTACTATAGTATTGCAATGTTTTTATGGAAAGGGCCCCCGATTTTGCTTTGCCCAAGGCCCACTGAGTCCTCTGGGCGGCCCTGTCTGACTTCTAAGCCTGCTACTGTGTTTTGCCTGGAAACAGCAGGCCTAAGCCTGAGTGACCCCATAGCAGCTGCCTGAAGAAGTGCTTGGGGAATCAGCAGAAGGAGCGTTGATATTTGTTGAGTTCTCTCCTCATGGAGGCTGTGCTCCACTTGGTGCAGGACAGCAGTCTCAGCAGGACTCTAGGCCCAGCACTTTGCCTCAGTTTGTAGACTTGTAGTGCATCCATCACCGGGGCTCATCTGCCACGCTACCCCTCACCATGTGCCAAGAAGCAGGTCAAAAGTGGATGGACTGGTTAGGTTAGTTGATGCTGTTGCTTGGCCAGTGTAGAGACCACTGAATGCATAGTATCCTCTATGATGTTCTGTCCTGAGCAAAAAACTGGCATGTTATGAGTAGTTCTGTGAGGACAGGTGTCCGGTTTATGTATCCAGCCATCATGACTTAGGTCTTCTTGGGGGGAGCTCTTTCCATCCTGCTTTCATTGGTGACAATCTATGATGCTCTGGTAGATATCTATGAAGACAATACTCTGACAGGATCATCTGGCAATACATCATGCAGTTGATGCAAAGGCTCTTACAAAAGCCATTTCTAGTTTCAAGTTTCTGTTTCTCTGCTTTGTGGTATGAACTATTGTTTGAGATCAACATACTAGCAAGACACTTCAGGCAAAAGAATTTGATATACGTGATGCCATTAATCAACTTGGAGAACCAAGAGTTTTGTGGGCTGCAGAAGTGACGCAGCCTTTGAGAGAACATTGGTAGATGAACTGCGGAGGAGTTGGATGTACCGGCACTTTTGAACCAGATCCAATCCATATTAGAAAGAAGAGGAAGCAGTTTCCATATGAAGCAGATGAGACGAACCTATTTATGATCCGAAAAGAAAATTCAAAGTGAACTTTTTACTTTGCACGTCATTGACACAGCAATACATTCGGTGAAGAAAGATTCACATTGATGCAGCATTAGTTCAGTATTTGCTTCTATATTGATGTTTACAGTTTGCAAAATAAAACCCCAAAGCAATTATGGAACATTGCTTGAATCTGGAGAAAGCTTTGCCACATAGTGAATCCAAAGATATTGATGCCTTTACTTGTGCAGTGGAATTGCAAGCTATTGCAAGACGAGTCCAAAGAGTTCATCACCGCAAGATGTATTGAACTTCATATGGGAAAATAAGCAACAGATAGTGTCCCTAACACAGTTTTGCTCTTCGCATCCTCTTGACCTCTCCCGGTTCTGTGGCCAGTTGAGTGAGCGAAGCTTCTCGAAGCTCAAGTGAGTAAAAACATATATGCGAACATCAATGTTGCAACAAAGACTTGTTGGGCTATCTACTTTGTCATAGAACATGACATTGCTCACAGCATTGACTTGGAGGAACTTGTTTCTAAATTTGCTAAATATAAAGCGCGGAACATAAATTCTAATTATAACATGTTCTCTGTGACCGTGTATTGTGTATATGTATGTGCATGGGGGGGCAAGATAGAAGTTTCGCCTAGGGCGCAAAATATCCTTGCACTGGCCCTGCTTGAATGTATTTGTTATTCTCCAACATCATCTTCAAGAAGCTCAGTAAGGCAGAAGGAAACACAGTACTACCTTAAAGGCAATTCAGTTCCTATAAAACCAAATCAGGTCTGTATACACACAGTGGGCATACCTAACTTTGTTTAGCATCTGAGATTGGATGAGGTCACAGCCCGAGATGAAAAAAGGCTGCAACTCTACCTTTCTGTGGCTGTAGCACCCAAAATCTTATTTCAGTGCAGCTGCATGTAAAAAACGTGTTTGAGAATGTGAGGAACCTATTCTTATCTATTCATAAAGTTATCATTTATCCATTGGATAAATGCTCACTCATTTATTCTCATACAATTTGAAAATATAATTTATGTTGTGTTCTTTTGTGCTTTTTATCACCTTCTTGCACTGTCTAGTCTGCTTCCCCATATCTTTATGTATGCTCTATTTCCTCTTTGTTCACAGTTCAGTGTTAGAGAATAAAGCCAATCCTTTACACTTGTATGCCCTTTAATGTATTGATAGACTCCTTTGAACTGCAATTTCAAAGTCCCCACATGCTCACTTTTCTTCTCCACAGACACCCTAGGTATTTTTGTAAAGATGTTTGAAAATAGACACTTGCCTCTCAAACACTATCTGTGGCTTGTAATGAAGTCTGAATTTCTAATTGCATGTTTAGTCTCTACACCTGTTTACTCAAAGTAAATATACCATTGAAGCATTTGCAACTATGGAAACATCATCTGCCCAATTTAATGTACTAAAGCAAACCTCTTTTCAAATAAAATTGCAATTACAGCTGTGTTCCACCCCACACCTCTACTGAGTTTTTTTTTAAAAATATATAACTTAATTTCTTTATAGGCATCTGTCATAGTTCAGAGCAACTGCACCTGTATTTTCCCCTCAGTGGTCCAGACAGGGCAACTGTTCTCAGGCTTCCAGCTGCTGCCTTTCTGGATGGAGACTTATGTCTCTCCCCCTTCAGACTGGTGTATTTCCAGGCTTCACAGTTCCCTGACTTTACTGTTATGCCCTGCACAGATAAGGTTACCCGTGGACACCTGCTTATTTTGTCTTCAGAAATGATTAACAGGTCTAAATGCTACAGTTATATGGCACCACACAGCACTTTCTGTACAACCCTCTTTTATTCTTAGGTAAAAAGCATTGCAGAGAAAACATATTAAAGGAACCTAAACATTTTAATAAGCTTAATGGAATTCAATTCAACCCTAACATGGATTCTGGCACACACAGTTTTTTCCAAACCTGCTCTAAGAAATGGGGCCCTCCAGGGACTACAGGTACTGTCCATTTGCAGGATCAGGAAGAAGGTCCTGATCCAGTTTAAAACCAGGCTATTTATCCAAAAATCCTTTTTGTTTGTTGGTCTCTGGAGAATCCACTTTGAACTAATATACGCAAACCTCACCAGGGGCATGGCTTCAAAGTATGTAAGCATTCCCCTCCTACTAGAAAGAGTACATACAACTATGCTTGTGTCACTGTATTTTTAATGCAATGTACCCCAAAGTTATTAACCTTAATTCAGTAAATTTCATTTTAATTTCATAAGGTTGGTTCAGGATGTTACAGGAATCTGTCACAGCTTCTTTTAGATACAACCTCTACAGCAGAACTACTCTGCGTCAGTCAATATCCTGCAGCTTGGAGTTTCATTTTCTCTGCAGAGGTCTCCCTCCATTTCCTCCTCACACAGTGACTACTTGTGGGAAAACTGATGGTTGGTTGGTTTGTTTTACTTAATGAGTTCAGCTCATGAAAAATGCTGGAGGGCTTGTTCTCAAATAAACTTGATGTATAGTTCATCAAATTTTCAAGCTCCTATTCGGGACCCCAGTCCAGCAAAACATTGTAAGTCTGTGTTTAATTTTAAATGAATAGTCTCACTGAGTTTAATGGGATGAAGATGCTTAGCATATCCCTAAGCATTTTGCTGGGTCATGATCTAGTGCAGTGTTTCTCAAACTGGGGTTGCTGCTTGTGTAGGGAAAGCCCCTGGTGGGCCGGGCCGGTTTGTTTACCTGCCTGGTCTGCAGGTCCGGCCGATCGTGGCTCTCACTGGCCACGGTTCGCTGCTCCAGGCCAATGGGAGCTGCTGGAAATGGCGTGGGCCAAGGGACTTATTGGCCGCCACTTCCAGCAGCCCTCATTGGCCTGCAGCGGTGAACTGCAGCCAGTGGGAGCCGCAATCGGCCAGACCTGCGGACGGGGTAGGTAAACAAACCAGCCTGGCCTGCCAGGGGCTTTCCCTACACAAGCGGCAACCCCAGTTTGAGAAACACTGATCTAGTGCTATTAATCTAGGGCTTAATCCAGAGCTCATGGACTGGACCCATCTCCTGTCTGTCAAACCTTCTTTATCTGATTCTTTTATTAAATGCAGAAAGTCAAATATGTATTTTCAATTCATCTTAGTTTTGTATAAATGACTTTTAATGACACAATTAAAAAAAATGAGACTGCACAATCTCAACAGAAATGGGCACTACAGAAATAGCTGAGGCAGAATCAGGATGGCATGTTAGTTTCTTCATACTTGAGCAATGCCTGTGTAAGAACAAGACAGGGTTTGTGTCCTTCTCATCTAGTGAATGCCAATTAAATCCACTTGCCTCCAGCTTATGGATCATTTCCTTAATTCAGAAAACTATGACAAAATTGCTGCATGGGGTGTTATGCTGCTATGCTTTTTCCATTGGCTAAATTCTCAGTTTCCTTGCCTAGATCACCTTGATTCCTGGCTATCCACAAACACCAAGTTTGTTTTACATCTTGCATCAAGCTTTCCCAATGTCTTCAAAAAAACAAACCTTGATTATTGGGTGCACTGCACATTCTAGGTGTTTGTATCCAAGGTTTTTGGGTATAGGACCATTTGGTAATAGACTTGCATTACATTACAATGGAAACAAGTAGTTTGGTAACTGTCCTCCTTAATGATATTTGGTAATTAATGTTAAACTATTAACAACATTGTGTAGTGTTGGTCACACCAGCTTAAATCTAAAGTAACTCTAATGGAGTCAATAGAGTCCCTCTGGTTTTACAACAGTGCAATTGATGGAGCACTTGAGTAGAATATGGTCCCAAATCTTCAAATGAATCACAGAATATTCTGTTTTTTACAGTATATTCTGTTGCTAGGGGAGTCAGTTCCATTTACCAACTAGTCAAAAAAATCAAAAGAATATCCTTCATTTTTCTTATCAACCTCAAATTAAATCAAACCCAGAGGATCTGGATGCCCTTTGTACTTTCTGTATGACAGAATGTCACCCACCTAATCAGGCAACTTTTCATTCAGTCTCTCATGGCTCCATATCAAAACCGGAAGAACTATATTTCATTCACATTTCAAACTTTTAGTTAACACAGTGTCCCTTGAGTCACAAGTGCTCAGTGTTACTCTGGCACAAATCAACTAGTTCTCCTGGGTGGTTCTATTGAATTAAGGAATACAATGAATGCTTTGTCCCTGCAAGCTTAAAAATCTACAGAATATCAGGGATTCCCATTTCTGCAAAGGCATTGACCTATCCAGACTCCACCATGCTTTCGATAAAAGTCAGACGTGTATCATTACAAATGAGCATTACAGTGATTTATTACTTTCTTGGATTTGGAAAGGCGCCTCCCAGGCTAGGAAAGTTGCTGATAATTTCCAGGTTCTTTGCATGTTTTCAAAGGGCCATTTTCCTCTTGCTGCTGCCAATTCTGGAGCTGCTAGACCTTCCCATCTCTATCTCTTTCTTCTGATTAGACTTTGAAGGCAGAAGCAGTTCTGCTGCACATAATACTAGCGCATCCTGGATCCACTGGCCTCCCCAAAAAACCTAGGTCTCTGCTGGATCCCTCTGTCTCCTTTCCTTGTTGTAACATTTCAAACCCTTTCTACTTGACTTGAGATTAGAGGGTAGCTGGTGAGGGTAGATCTTTGCGGAATTTCCATTAGATTTCCATGGTATTTCTGTGGGAGTAGGCAATTTGTCCCAGTAGGTTTGGGGTGAATCTAAATGATTTTGGATAAACCATCCTCACATTATAATGGAGCAGAATTCAGAGGCTTCCTCCAAAATAAAAAAATCTTGCAAACTATGAGCATATATGGTGAAATGTTCACATCTCTGACAAGCAAAATCTAGCAGATGTAAAGAGGGCTCCTGATATGAACTGTTTGATGGACAACCTGCTGGAAATCTTAATGACCTGCCCTTCCACTGATGAGAAGAAAACTACTTCCATGGCAGCCTGAAAAAGCAGCCTTGATTTTTTTTTTCAGTGACCGTTGCACAGCATGCTTCTAATAGGCTAAGCTAAAAGTGCAATCATTCTGAGACACTTCAGTTCAGGTGCATCCCAACATTGAGACTGCTGTTCACCTTTGACTCTGGATCTGAAAAGGGGGAAGTCTTGACTCAATTGTTGCTAAGTGCTGAGCCTATTTATAACTTTTCTCCTTCCTATACAACTGCTATATGCCTTTGAGCTACACCTCCTCATCTTTTTCCTTATCATAAAATGCTCTTAAAATTCAACTGGGGTGGCTGTTAGTTTTCAGAGCTTTAGAAGAGCAAGTTTCAGAGTAGCGGCCATGCTAGTCTGTATCCACAAAAGGAACAGGACTACTTGCGGCACGTTAGAGACTAACAAATTTATTTCAGCATATTTATAAGTTGAAATAAATTTGT
>NC_133769.1:248315148-248321892 GCF_003597395.2 Chelonoidis abingdonii | reverse complement strand
GACTTATTGGCCGCCACTTCCAGCAGCCCTCATTGGCCTGCAGCGGTGAACTGCAGCCAGTGGGAGCCGCAATCGGCCAGACCTGCGGACGGGGTAGGTAAACAAACCAGCCTGGCCTGCCAGGGGCTTTCCCTACACAAGCGGCAACCCCAGTTTGAGAAACACTGATCTAGTGCTATTAATCTAGGGCTTAATCCAGAGCTCATGGACTGGACCCATCTCCTGTCTGTCAAACCTTCTTTATCTGATTCTTTTATTAAATGCAGAAAGTCAAATATGTATTTTCAATTCATCTTAGTTTTGTATAAATGACTTTTAATGACACAATTAAAAAAAATGAGACTGCACAATCTCAACAGAAATGGGCACTACAGAAATAGCTGAGGCAGAATCAGGATGGCATGTTAGTTTCTTCATACTTGAGCAATGCCTGTGTAAGAACAAGACAGGGTTTGTGTCCTTCTCATCTAGTGAATGCCAATTAAATCCACTTGCCTCCAGCTTATGGATCATTTCCTTAATTCAGAAAACTATGACAAAATTGCTGCATGGGGTGTTATGCTGCTATGCTTTTTCCATTGGCTAAATTCTCAGTTTCCTTGCCTAGATCACCTTGATTCCTGGCTATCCACAAACACCAAGTTTGTTTTACATCTTGCATCAAGCTTTCCCAATGTCTTCAAAAAAACAAACCTTGATTATTGGGTGCACTGCACATTCTAGGTGTTTGTATCCAAGGTTTTTGGGTATAGGACCATTTGGTAATAGACTTGCATTACATTACAATGGAAACAAGTAGTTTGGTAACTGTCCTCCTTAATGATATTTGGTAATTAATGTTAAACTATTAACAACATTGTGTAGTGTTGGTCACACCAGCTTAAATCTAAAGTAACTCTAATGGAGTCAATAGAGTCCCTCTGGTTTTACAACAGTGCAATTGATGGAGCACTTGAGTAGAATATGGTCCCAAATCTTCAAATGAATCACAGAATATTCTGTTTTTTACAGTATATTCTGTTGCTAGGGGAGTCAGTTCCATTTACCAACTAGTCAAAAAAATCAAAAGAATATCCTTCATTTTTCTTATCAACCTCAAATTAAATCAAACCCAGAGGATCTGGATGCCCTTTGTACTTTCTGTATGACAGAATGTCACCCACCTAATCAGGCAACTTTTCATTCAGTCTCTCATGGCTCCATATCAAAACCGGAAGAACTATATTTCATTCACATTTCAAACTTTTAGTTAACACAGTGTCCCTTGAGTCACAAGTGCTCAGTGTTACTCTGGCACAAATCAACTAGTTCTCCTGGGTGGTTCTATTGAATTAAGGAATACAATGAATGCTTTGTCCCTGCAAGCTTAAAAATCTACAGAATATCAGGGATTCCCATTTCTGCAAAGGCATTGACCTATCCAGACTCCACCATGCTTTCGATAAAAGTCAGACGTGTATCATTACAAATGAGCATTACAGTGATTTATTACTTTCTTGGATTTGGAAAGGCGCCTCCCAGGCTAGGAAAGTTGCTGATAATTTCCAGGTTCTTTGCATGTTTTCAAAGGGCCATTTTCCTCTTGCTGCTGCCAATTCTGGAGCTGCTAGACCTTCCCATCTCNCAAATCTTCAAATGAATCACAGAATATTCTGTTTTTTACAGTATATTCTGTTGCTAGGGGAGTCAGTTCCATTTACCAACTAGTCAAAAAAATCAAAAGAATATCCTTCATTTTTCTTATCAACCTCAAATTAAATCAAACCCAGAGGATCTGGATGCCCTTTGTACTTTCTGTATGACAGAATGTCACCCACCTAATCAGGCAACTTTTCATTCAGTCTCTCATGGCTCCATATCAAAACCGGAAGAACTATATTTCATTCACATTTCAAACTTTTAGTTAACACAGTGTCCCTTGAGTCACAAGTGCTCAGTGTTACTCTGGCACAAATCAACTAGTTCTCCTGGGTGGTTCTATTGAATTAAGGAATACAATGAATGCTTTGTCCCTGCAAGCTTAAAAATCTACAGAATATCAGGGATTCCCATTTCTGCAAAGGCATTGACCTATCCAGACTCCACCATGCTTTCGATAAAAGTCAGACGTGTATCATTACAAATGAGCATTACAGTGATTTATTACTTTCTTGGATTTGGAAAGGCGCCTCCCAGGCTAGGAAAGTTGCTGATAATTTCCAGGTTCTTTGCATGTTTTCAAAGGGCCATTTTCCTCTTGCTGCTGCCAATTCTGGAGCTGCTAGACCTTCCCATCTCTATCTCTTTCTTCTGATTAGACTTTGAAGGCAGAAGCAGTTCTGCTGCACATAATACTAGCGCATCCTGGATCCACTGGCCTCCCCAAAAAACCTAGGTCTCTGCTGGATCCCTCTGTCTCCTTTCCTTGTTGTAACATTTCAAACCCTTTCTACTTGACTTGAGATTAGAGGGTAGCTGGTGAGGGTAGATCTTTGCGGAATTTCCATTAGATTTCCATGGTATTTCTGTGGGAGTAGGCAATTTGTCCCAGTAGGTTTGGGGTGAATCTAAATGATTTTGGATAAACCATCCTCACATTATAATGGAGCAGAATTCAGAGGCTTCCTCCAAAATAAAAAAATCTTGCAAACTATGAGCATATATGGTGAAATGTTCACATCTCTGACAAGCAAAATCTAGCAGATGTAAAGAGGGCTCCTGATATGAACTGTTTGATGGACAACCTGCTGGAAATCTTAATGACCTGCCCTTCCACTGATGAGAAGAAAACTACTTCCATGGCAGCCTGAAAAAGCAGCCTTGATTTTTTTTTTCAGTGACCGTTGCACAGCATGCTTCTAATAGGCTAAGCTAAAAGTGCAATCATTCTGAGACACTTCAGTTCAGGTGCATCCCAACATTGAGACTGCTGTTCACCTTTGACTCTGGATCTGAAAAGGGGGAAGTCTTGACTCAATTGTTGCTAAGTGCTGAGCCTATTTATAACTTTTCTCCTTCCTATACAACTGCTATATGCCTTTGAGCTACACCTCCTCATCTTTTTCCTTATCATAAAATGCTCTTAAAATTCAACTGGGGTGGCTGTTAGTTTTCAGAGCTTTAGAAGAGCAAGTTTCAGAGTAGCGGCCATGCTAGTCTGTATCAGCAAAAAGAACAGGAGTACTTGTGGCACCTTAGAGACTAACAAATTTATTTCAGCATATTTATAAGTTGAAATAAATTTGTTAGTCTCTAAGGTGCCACAAGTACTCCTGTTCTTTATACAAGAGCAGGGATCTTTGTAACCTTCTAATCCTATGTTTATAAGTTAAAATAGTTAGATACATTATAATGATGCAGATTCATACTGTTGTTAATCATTCTCACATTTCTATTTGGACATTCACATAGTCGACGTGCTGGGCTGGGCAAGGTCTATATGCAGTATTCAAAAACTGCTGTCTCTACCTTCAGTCTCTGTCAGTAACTATGATCCATTGAATCTTAGATGTGATCACCACTTAAAGTCCACCTGGACTATTTCACAGACATTCGGGGTTTACCTTTCCCATTGTGTATCTGTTAAACATTTGCTACTGGATGTTGGTCTCCAAATAGAGGCCATACCCTCACTAATGTAATTAACTAGTGGCAGGATTCATGGTATGCCTGTGTGACTTTCCTCATTGTCATGTTCGAGACTCAGACCTCAGACTAAGACCCTCATTGTCTGAAAGAATCCTGTTTAGCCAGGGACGTCTCACTCAGGCGAATGCAGTGAGATTGCATCTTCTGAGTCACTGCATATTTTGCAAAGGGGGTGGGATTTTTCACTAAATGTTTGAAGGACTAGGCAGCCAACTCCCTTAGAGTAGATCTTTTTACCTACAAAACTTTGTCTCCAACTGTGGTTTCCAGTGTAGCTCTTTTACAAACGGATTGAGGCACAAGAAGACCAAGTGACTTTTCCCCTTTTGGCTAGGCGGTGAGTAACTGGGATTACAAACAAAGGATGAACTTCTAGGTTTCCAGACTTCTGCTGTAACCCTCAGAGCCACTCTTAAATGAATCCATCATTCCTGTTACAGTAGCTAGTAGTCAAAGGATACTGACCTCTGTCATGTAATAAAGTATTAATCTTTTGCGATACCAGTCTGTGGAGGGTGACTGAGGCCAATAAATTCGCTAGCTTGCTTCTTATCCAGCAAACTCAAAGGGTAATCAAATATCTCTTTGTCTAACAATGTCAGTCATTTAATTTTATTGCTTTTGATGATTGGAATGGAGAGCACTGAGCTATCAGCAGGTCTTCTGCACTGCAAATGGAAATGAAAGTTTTCCTCCTGCATTACCAATTGGCTTCAGTCTTGGTCTTCATTTCTCTGGGTGAAATTGTCATTTGATCACATGCTTGCTAAACATCTGGCCATCTTTAAGGCAAAGTAGTTTCAATTTCCCTAAATTGGGCTTCATGCATTATGCAAACATTAGTTCATTAGAAACTGAGATGAGCCATCAAGCTATATTGTTTGGTCAGAATACTGTAGGCTTATGTCTTTCCTTTCAGTGTTAGTTTGAAATCAGGCCCGACAATGTAGAATAAATTCAGTCCACTGAATCATTTTTATTTGTGACTCAGCTAGGGTTTTACACAGAGGTCCAAGTAGGGTGCAGTAGGTGATTTTGCCTTTGCTCAGAACTTATGCATATACCTATATGCAATGTTTAAAACAGAATATTATCCATAAATGGCCACATGAATTTCTGAGGAAGTTAATAGAATTATGCCATGGATAAATTTGAGACATTTTCCTAAAACATTCCATACTGAAAGATAAGGAATTAAAAACAAAAATCACAAAGTTTGTCTCAGTTCAGAGTATACTCCATCATATTCCCCATTGTCTTCACCTTGTGTATTCATTTATACCACTGCCAGGAGAGGGGAGGAGATATAAAATGCTACTAAACTGGAAAGGAATGATCAGCATTCATGCTGATGGAAACGACTGCAAGAGGTGCAGGGCAACAATGAGTCTGACCGCTGTCTGAGATACTTACAGTATCAGCTGTACACATATTACTGTTCATTCCACTGTGAAGGTAAACTTTGGATCCAGATGTTTAGCAGGTGAAAATTGACTTAGCTCTATTAGCTTCAATGGAACCACGCTGATTTACACCAGCTGAGAACCTGGCTCTGTCCTAAAGATTTGTCCTAAATTATCCTTTGTAATTATTCCTAAACTGAAGCATCATCACTTGTCTTCCTCTTTCGTACAATGTTCATGACTTTTTTGGCTGACCTCTATACTGAGTGAGGGAATGGATAAGAACTCTCTGGTTGAGCAAACCTGAAAGTTGCTAAGTCTATCTTCATTATTTTCTCTGCAATATGTTCTCTAATCCTCTGGTGTATGACACTGTATTTATGTAAATATGACTGATTATTTCTTTGCCATCTGGACAGTTCTGTTAAATGATAAGAAGAGAGGGAGAGCCAAAACAAATGTGGAAACCTTCTGAGGTCTCACTAAAGACACTAGACATATCTTGGGAGCAGCCTAACCAAAACAGAAAACTAAAACAATAAGCATTTGACAGCTGTAGCAAGACTAAATGGGTAAACTGGTGAGGTAATGAAACATTTCAGGAAAATAATCTTCAGAATTTTCACTGTGCTCACATGGTCTGCAGGATTTCTAAAAAGTCTAAGGAAAAAAATCTATTGTAATTTAACAGGACTATAATGCACTGGATAAATACTCAAATTAAGGAGACTGTTCTTCAATTTAGGTCATATTTATATGAGGAATTTTTGCGAGTATAGTACATCAGTTGGGCAGTGGCATTTGTTTGTTTGTTTTTGTTTTTGTTTTTTTGTTTTTTGCAAAAGCCCTAATAGAGGCAGTTATACTGGCAAAACTCTACTTTTTGCAGGTTTAGCTTATTTTGCTCAGGGACCCTGGAATAAGCTGTATCACTCCAAAGCTAGGTTTTGCTGGAATAAACTGTGTTCATGCTTAGGGGCACTGTGCCAGTATAAATATAACATCAAAACTTTCCAAGTGTAGACCTGGCTTCAGAGAAGTGGTATTAGCGATGTAGTAGGAAGAGAGCCTGAGACTTAAGCCTTTGTATTAGAAGCCTGAGGTCGGGCCAAAGTAGTAGTTAAAGCTTTACAGATATAAATCAAAGACAAGCTGTGAGGACCTGCTTATAGAATCTGGCAAGAACAGGGCTAATATTGCAGAAACACACATTTCTAAGAGTACTCATGCAAACACATTCCGATATCAAGTGGTACTGTCAAGGTTCCTTCCCCACTCTGAACTTTAGGGTACAGATGTGGGGGACTTGCATGAAAAGCTCTAAGCTCAAAACAGCTTACATCTGGTCTGGCTGCCACCACTCCCAAGCACTAATACCCTTCCCTGGGTAGCCTTGAGAGACTCTTCACCAATTCCCTGGTGAACACAGATCCAAACCCCTTGAATCTTAAAACAAGGAGAAATTAACCATCCCCCGTCCTTCCTCCCACCAACTCTGGTGGATCCAGATCCAACTCCCTTGGATCTTAAAACAAGGAAAAAATCAATCAGGTATTAAGAAAAAGGCTTTTAATTAAAGAAAAGAAAGGTAAAAGAAAACCCTCTGGGAGAGATTAGCATACCAGCTACTCTCACAGACAACAGATTTCAAACACAGAGGATGTTCCCCTGGGCAAAAACTTAGTTACACAAAAAGAAAATACCCAAATACCTG
>NC_133769.1:248188624-248313809 GCF_003597395.2 Chelonoidis abingdonii | reverse complement strand
GGTGAGTGATCCTCCGATGAATCTTGGCCGCCATATTTTTTCTGATTCATGAGCGAACACTTGTGAAAAAGGTTTCTTGTCTTGAGCCATCAGGCAATGAGGACTAACTGGTTAAGGGTAAAGTGTCAAATAGGCCAAAAGAGTGACTTCCTTGGACACCAGGTGGGTCAAGGAACATAAACCCCTACAGGCCAATGGATTGCTAGTTCCAAAAACTGGCCGGTCCCAAAGTCAAAGAAAAAACGGGTTTCCCCACTCCTTCTTTAGGCTTGGCCAGGTATTACAGGCGATTTTGTACCACCTATACGCAATCGTGCCCCATAAATTAGACCTGACCAAAAGACCCAGGCCATGCAGTTAAGTGGACATGATAAGTGTAGAAGGCCTTTACCAAGCTTAAGGCACACTCATGTCTAGACCTGTGCCTAAAGGGCCCCGCGCTTATGAACAACCATTTCCTATAACCCAGATGATCTGAGCACATGTGTGAGCAGTTTTTAATGCAGGAAGACGGACAAACTTCCTCTTTCGTTGTTTTCTCAGCGAGAAACTGTTCTAGACGAGGAAAGCCACTGGTCAATCAGTGGAAAAGATGCAATTGTGTATGCCTTGGAAAACTAGCGCCATACATTTGGGACAGTGTTTCCGCCAGGAACGACATGCTGCACTAAGTGGTTTCATACTGCAAGTACCAACAAAACTGCATTCGATGGCGTTAGCTCTCCAAGATTTTTGATTTTGAAATTCAAACATTCAGGAGCTTGTAAATAGCTAATGCACTTCCTGTGAAAAGTTTCCAAGAATCACTGGTTAAAAATTGTCCTCTGAAATGTGAGAAGCTGTAGTTTTACATAATTAGTAGTATATGTAAGGTGCATGTGTTTTATTAATTGTTTATTCTAAAGTTTAGAAGAAATACAGCAGTGTGTTCACACTGTCTGAACGATTTGGGGGCATGTCATTAAACAGATGGTTAGGCGTTATTGTCTCTTTTACTGTCAAAGGTTAAGAAGCTCAGTAACTTGGCTGTTAGAACCACTGACAGCAGGTACCAATGGGGGGACAAGATACTTTCAAATATTGGTTGAGGGAAATCTTGTTTGTGTGTTTGTTTTGTTCGTTGTTTCGCTCTTTGGGGCTAAGAGGGACCAGACTTCACCAAGGTGTTCCAATCTTCTAGAACAGTCTTTCATGTTTCAAAATTATAAGTATATCGGCAAGGCGGATAGTCTTATGATTTGTTTTCTTAACTTGTAATGGTCTTTTTGTGGAAGGATTTTTTTACCTCTTGTTTCTGTACTTGAATCTCAGGTGGTGGGGAGGGGGGGAGTCCTCTAGTTAATGATCTAGTACTGTTAAAGCATTTCATCCTGATTTTGCAAGAGATAAATTTTACTTTTCTCTTTCTTTAATTAAAGCTTTCTTTTAAGAACTGATTTATTTTTCCTTGTTAAATCAAGGGATTTGAGTTTAAACCTCACAGGATTGGTGGGGGGATAGGGCGGGGACGTTTAATTCCTCTTGTTTTTAAGATCAAGAGGAATCAGTGTGAAGCTTCCCAAAGCGAACAGAGAGGGGAGAGTCTGGAGGGGGAAAGGAGGGGATGGTTAATTCTCCTTGTTTTAGTTAAGACCCAAGGGGTTTGGTTCTCGGGTGCCCCAGGGAAGGTTTTGGGGGAACAGAAGTGTGCCAGACACAGACTTCTGGCTGGTGGCAGCGTTACCAGATCTAAGCTAGGAATTAAGCTTAGAAGGGTCCATGCAGGTCCCCCACATTTTTACTCTAAAGTCCAAAGTGGAGAAAAAAACCTTGACACAGGCTAAACTCCAAGTTGTATGAATAGGAAATTTTTCAGTAGGCAGACTGCAGGACTTATATTTTATATAGAAAGCTTGGCATACAAAGCATAGGTAATAATGGTCTTGCCTAATAAACATTTGGTTCATTGGAAATGTTCCTGGATTATAAATTCCTGGAGAAGGATGTAAAACAATATTTATACAGTAGCTTTTTTTTTGCCAGACAATCATACTGTGCCTTTTTTAATCCATTAGTCAAGATACATCTTGGCTATTAATAAAACCTCATTTTTTTGTAATGTTCATCTATAAATACCTAGATATTAACAAAATTTAAGAGCAAAGCACTGAAGGAAACATGGAGTTCACTGGATAAGAAACAAGCTAGGGAGTTAATGCAGAGAATACACATCTGACTATTGCATGGCCTTTAGCAAGGCACTTAACTTCTCTGTGCATCAGTTACCTCATCTGTAAAGAGAGAGTGATACTTAGTTAGCTACATTTGTAAGGTAGATTGAGAGCTACAGATAAAAATGCACTATGTAATATATAGAGTGCTGAGCACACTCCCTATGTATAACACATAGTATGAGTAAAATAGTAAAGAGTTACACAGTACTTTCTAGTCTATTCCTGTTCAAATATAGGGGGAGGGATAGCTCAGTGGTTTGAGCATTGGTCTACTAAACCCAGGTTGTGAGCTCAGTCATTGAGGGGGCCACTTAGGGGTCTTGGGCAAAAATCAGTACTTGGTTCTGCTAGTGAAAGCAGGGGACTGGACTTGATGAACTTTCAAGGTCCCTTCCAGTTCTAGGAGACAGGTATATCTCCTATTATTATATATCACTTGTTTTGGTACTCTGATATACAAGTTCTGAAAGAAGACAGTGGAGCTATGCTCATTTTATACCAGCTGAGGATCTGGCCCTAACAACATGATATGCAGTCTACTAATGGGCCTGAAACCCATGCTCACCTAAGGCATCCCAATGAAGTCTAATAGAGAAGTCTTTTGTGAACTGACCGATCTTGGATGTGGTGAAGGGTATTGCATTTCTGCACCAATTTAAACCATAAGAAAGAGTTAGGTTGGCTTTAGTCGGTGTTCCTACCATCCACATTTAATGGTGCTCTCACTACTCAAATGTAGCCCAACTTCCTTCCAGCACTTCTCATTCATGAGATCACATAAAGTGTATACAGAATCTATCCATTGCATAACATGTTTGTTTACTGTATTGGAAAAAGTGCAATAATAATGCCTGTTTAGGTGTAAAGGGATCTCTGTATTTTGAGACAAGTAAGATAAGAATTAAAAACAATCTTTAAAAAAAAACAACCTCATTTGTCTCACTGCTGATATTCAAACAATTCACTGGGGAATTCCCTCCCATTGGTTTTGACTATTACAATGCACCCTGATAGAACACTACACTTTATATGTCCTCTTCTGTGAAAAAAACTATAAACTTCCCCTCTTTTATACCTGTGACTCTAAGCACCCCTTGGTGCCAACTGGCAAAGGGTTCAATGTTCTAAAACAGCAACTCTTCTGAGAACTGACAAACTCACTACACCTAGCACACTGCTTTCATATTTATCTACAAAGAGTGTCATGTGACAACTTAAATGAAAGCAAGATCATTAATAGCATTGTGAAATGTTTGTACTGACACTATGAAAGGAGTTTTAATTATATATAGGGAGATACGTTTTAAACTCCTGAATCAAAGCAGGGTTGACAGACAGGGCTTTCTGCTGGGCAAAGAATGTATATTCCCCTGTCTGCCTCAGTTCACATGTAAATTCAAGCATTGTAAGCAAGCACAAAGGAAGCTTTATTTGCAGGCAAAGTCCATATGAGCATGTGAAGGCAACATGAAGTCAGCACACCAGGGAATATCCTGACTCTGGGGCAAAGTGGATTTTGGCAGTGTGGGGTGTGATGGGGTGCACTTTGACTTTACAGGGTCCTACAGGAGGTCCTGCAGTTCTACTACACTGTGCAGACAGGAACCAGTGAAGTGACAGGAGAGAAGCAGTGAAGTGGGAGTGGTTTCTTCCATGAGGCCTAGCAGAGCCCAACAGGCTCAGATAAAAGGAGCAGTAGAGCATTAGCAGATCAGTTCCTGGCTGGAATCAGGGGTAGGGCAGGGAGCGCCTCTCTGGCCACAGGTGGTTGAGACACAGCCAGAGTTTGGTCCTGGCTGCATTTGGTTATGCTGGGTTTGCAGAGAGAGAGAGGACTTAAGAAACTTAACCCTGAGGTAAGGGGTAGAACTAAAAGGGGCCTATTAGAAAGGGTGCAAGGAAGCAGAAGCAATGAACTGAAATTGAACAGTGTGTAGCAGCTGTTTATAGGGTCTTTGGGTTGGACCAGAGTAGTGGGTGGGGCCACCAGCCACAGCAGCATAAACCCCAAGAAGGGGATAGGGCTTATTTGAAAGCCTGAAGAAAGGGCTGAATTTTAGGGGCCTAGAGGTGATGCTGAAGACCCTAGCAAAAGCTATAGAACTGACTTATTGGACTGATTACTGCCCTGGAAGGTGTTCGTTTAGACTTTGTGACTTGGCCAGAGGGCCAACTCATGGAAGACCCACCAGGGTCAGTTGGCAGACTGCAAAGGGTGCCAGGGTATGAGGAAGAGGACTGCAGTACCACATCCAGCCCATAGTAGATGCTCAGGAGGTGAGTGGCTCCATTACCAGGGGATATAAAGAGAAGGCTAAAGACTGTCATTCACCAAGGAGTAAAATAGGACAGCATTTTTTGCATTCATGAAAGAGGGATCCCAGCCAGGTTGGCTGGAAATGCTGGGAGGTTGCTTTAGGTGAGAAACTACTTTAGAGAAATTGTTTAGATTCTAGGAAGCATGTTACACTTTTTGTTTTGTCACCATTTCTGTTTCCATCGTTGTCTTTACTCACTAGCTCTTAAAGCTTAGCTTTTGATAAGAAACTTGTGATCGGTTTCATTCTAACCATATCTTAGTGATATGGTATCTAGGACCTGAACTTGAGCTGTAGCATTCAAGCTGTGGGGGAGGGGGAAACCCTTACAACCCCCCTACCTAACCATATCCCCTGAGTCCTGAACTTACCAATCCGGATCCCACCACGTGAGGGTCACCCTGTCCCCATTACCCGGCCCGCTTACTCATACCTTGATGTGTGTAAGCCACTCTATGAGCCGATTACCTCACTGCCCCCCTACTACTATATCTTGACCCAACACCTACACCCTGCATTGGGACATTACAGGCTGTATGTATTATATGCTGAACCGTACCAATTGCCAGCGTCCCCCCATTCTGTATGTTTCCCCCGATGACCAACGACTGACACATCACACTCTTGTATCACCTTTTTTAATATTTTCTTGGCCAGCCAACCTCGGTAATTTCAGTGTGCAGTGGTAAGAACTGGGCACTGCAGGGAGCATTCTCGGCCTTGAGGGTGGTGTGTGCATCACACCTGCACAGAGAAGCAAGGTCCATGGGGGCTTGGGGCATGTGATGCCAGAGGCTGTTTCTTTCAGGGAGCTGAGCGACAATAGACACAGACAACACTGCGTCACTGTCGTAGCTTTCCTACTCAGATTTGACCTTAGTGTTCCTAAACTGAGAAGCTAGCATGGAATCCCTCTAACGCTTAATTACCAGCTTAGATCTGATAGCCTGCCCACAACGGAATTACCAGTGCTGGTACACTCTGGGCCCCCAAAACCTTCCCTGGGGACCCAATAACCCAAATCCCTTGGATTTTTAAAACAGGAGAAATAAACCATTTCCTCTGCTCTTTTACTTCCTTCCAGATTTTCCCACCCTGGGTATACTAGGAGTTTCCTGCTTCCAATCCCTTGAAACACAAACCGAGAGGAACAATTTACCTACCCCTCCTTCTTTTCCCCTCCCGTCTTTCCCTGAGAGAGACAATAATCCTGCGCCAGAGATTCCTATCCCCTGGCCATAAACTAGAAAAAGAAAGTCAACAAGTTTTAAAAAAAGAAGCTTTATATAAAGAAGAAGAAAAGACAAAAAAATTAATCTCTGTATTAAAGTGACAAGACAGGGCTATTGCTTAAAAGAAAAATATGAATAAACAGCCTTATTCAAAAAGAGATACAATTTAAACATTCAGAAAACTACACACATGTAAATAAATAAAAAATACCAGCCTATTGTTTTTCTATGTTTGTTCTCACACTTTGAAACTGAAGATTAGAAGCTTGAAGATAGAAAAAGACCCCTCTCATAGCTGAGAGCCAGACAAAAGACACAGACACAAAACATTCCCTCCCTCAGCTTTGAAGAATCCGGTTTCCTGATTGGTCCTCTGGTCAGGTGTTTGGTTCTCTTTGTTAACCCTTTACAGGTAAAAGAAACATTAACCCTTAGCTATCTATTTATGACAGTCACGCTAAGGGCAGGTGGCGGTGAGCTGCCTCACAACCCTGGGTATCGCAGGGGGAGCCTCACAGTAGCCTCCTCCCAAAGACCCACCTCAGACATCTTGTCAGCTCTTTCTACTGCTTAGAATCCTCAGAGAGATATTTTTCTTTTGTTTTTATGCAGAAAATCTTGGTTACTTTAAAGGTGTCAGCGTTTGTGGTCAGGAGGGAGTTCCCTTGTCAGTGGGAAAACCATGTATATCTAAAGGAAAACTTTTTGAAAAAATCGCTTTCAACTAATTTTCTAGCTCCTGTGAAAATGTAGTTTAGTGTGATTAGATGTTCACGAAACTGCCTGTCGCAGGCAAACAAATAGCTAGATGATTGTGGTAGTCTACTTGACATACTCCTTTTGCATGGTTTGAAAAATAATTGGTTGGAAAAGCCCTTTCGTTGTTTATATTCATGACATTCTGGGCTTTCTCTCATTTTCCTGTATCTTTATGTGCACATCTTCTTACAAGCAAATTGGTATTAGCAAGCAACTTTCATTCTGCTCTCCAGGGGCTAGAAAATAGAGGCTTCCGGTTGGTACAGCATACACATGCAAACCCATAGAACTGAAGACTGTTCTGTCTGCCCTCGTTTCAGCACCTTCCACCTCCCACAGCTGAAAAGATTAAGCTCGTCCTCCATGAAGCTCAATTTAGATAAGGGTTAGAATCCTGTCTTTGCTGAGATGAAATGCTCTGCCTTCAATAATGCAATTATTCATCCCCAGGCTGGCCAAAGAAGTGTTGCTTTACATGAATGTTTTTTTTTTTTAAATAAAAAAATGGCCCTTAGTGCACGTTGTTGCAGTGATGGTGGGAGTCACCAGGTGGCACTGTGACACACAGCCTGACAGGATCTCTTCATGTGTAAGCAGTGTTCAGTCTTTGCAAACATATTTGTGCTTGTCTTAGTTTTGTGATGTTGTTTCTTCTAGGGGGAGTGGATAGGTGACTCATTAGCAGTGTTGCCTAGTGGTTAGAGCCCCCAGTAGGTCTTTACTCACCCAAATGTGTCTCACTGGCTGTTGTCACATCCAGTGGCACTCTGCCTTTTTGTGGGTGTCAGCCTGACCCTCTGGTTATGTTACCAATTTGCCATATCCCTCTCTGGGGTAATAGAGTCCCAAGAGGGAATGGGGGCGGGGGGAAAAGGAGGACCTTCAATGTGTTTATGACCCCTGTGGGTGTTCAGTACCAGCCATGGAGCTTGCAAATTCTTTACCCTCTCCAGGTTTCCCCAAGGGGGGAGTCTGGTGGAGGGCTTTTATGCCCTCTGTAAGAGGGTGGTTGATAGGGGAAGCCAGGCTCTCCCACTCCACCAGGCTCCAGCCCAGGGCCCTGTGAAAAGCAACAGTGTCCAGCACCTGGGAGTGCTTTAAGGCTGCCACCCTGGGCTACTTCATACCACTTGCTACCCTGCCAAAGTCTTACACAGTAGCAAAGGAAAGGAGAATAATTAAACCTACAACCCCTCTGAGCTTCACAGGGAGACTTTCTCTAGCACCCTTCTCCAGGAGCTCTCGGGATAGATCCCTCTCCCTGCCCTATCAAGCCCCTTCCGAGCTGTCTAGATCCCTTTTAAGCTCTGCAACCAGCTCAGTGGGTGGGACTGGGCAGGATCACCTGGGCCCATAGCTGTTCTTTAACCTCTTCAGTTCCAGAGTGGAGTTTATACTCATCACAGGGAGGTGTTGCAAACTCCTTGAGAGTTTGCTCTCTGCCTTAATTTCTCTAACTATAATAAATTCTTGGGGGAAGAGTTGCTGCCTGGGAACCAGGCATGGGTATTTTGACTTAGACTTCTGCCGGAGAGGAATGGGTCCATTTTATTTCGGTAGCTCTGTTCCAGGTTTGGTGTAAAATAAACAAGTTGCATTACAAATACACCCAGAATCTGCACCACTGACTTCTCCAATGGGAAGCCAACCTGCAGGGGCCCAAAATATCCTACTGCTTGGCAGGGGGGCAACATTATGAATGATTCTTGTTGACAAGATAATTAAAAATTCATGTGCTTTTATTGCATTAAAGGGATTCCAAACAAAACTACTCAATGAATAAAGGGGAAAGGTTTGTGTATGTTGGCAGGTATCAGTATGAGCTGGATTCAGAAAGCATTTTGAACTTATACTAAATTTTATGGTTTAGAGTCCTTAGTTCCTTTAAAACGAGCATTATAGCTTCTCAGATAAAAGCAGCAAAGATCCAGACTAACATGGCTACCCCTCTGACAGCTTCTCAGATATAACTGAATGCAATCTATAGTCAAGAAAAAGACATACTATCAATAATGCATGCTAATCAGTGAGCAGAGTGAGAGAAACACCCTGGCCCACTCTTACCTAGAATGACTCCTTCTATGTGTCTACACTGCAATAAAAATTCCATGGCACCAAGTCTCAGCCTGACTCAACTGACAGGCTGCAGGGCTAAAAATCGCTGTGTAGGCGTTCAGGCTCAGGCTGGACTCTGGCTCTGAGACCCTGCCCACTTCGGGCTCCAAGACCCCAGTGTAAGACCGAACATCTACATTGCAATTTTTAGCCCAGCAGCCCAAGCCCATGAACCTGAGTCAGACCTCTTATAGCAATATACACCTCCAAATAAAATCTCAGTATCCAGATCTCCTGCTGGTGGAGATGGGGCCCTAAACTAGGTCACACTTGGCTAATGCAGAGTTAGCAGTGCATCTTTAACTAGTCTTCTTGCTGCCTTTTTTTTTTTCCTGGTTTTTTGGCAGATCATGGAGAACAGAACATTTTTTCGATTTAGGTGGCTAAGTGTACAAATTCAGTTTATTCTAAAAGCAGGAAATAGTCTTCAGAAATGGCAAACTTTGTATTAATTTCACAGAAAATAACCACCAGAGCCAAGCTCTTACTGCTTCTGGACAAAGGTTTTAGTGTCAGCAAGTATATCAACCTGCCCACCCTTGCCAGCTCAAACCTGCTCATTATATTGTTAACCTACAATTTTTCATGTCACTTCTGTGACTATTCAAACTTTGTCAATCTCAAGAGGCAGTTTAACTTATCTTATTCCAATGGCAGCCATCCTGCAGTGGTTAATTTATAAAATCTGCTGTTTGTTTGTTAAAGCACAAAAGCTGCAAGTTACAAACCAAAATCCTCCATCTGCCAGAGGCTGCTTTAGCTGAAGGCTTTGCATGGGATAACCATAAATGACAGGCCTCCTTCAGCTCGGAGGTAGGGGCTGAAGAGCCATGTGAAAGGTGCATCTTGTTTGTAGTTGTGTGACAAAGGACTGATGGTTCAGGCTGAATTCCAGCAGGTTTTGTTCTATTGTTTTTTCCCTCTATCTAATATTTTTTTCTCTCCAAAAGAAGTTGTGCTTTTAGGTCATCTTTGATTTTGTTTGAAAGGTTGTGTTGGTATTTCTGAGGGCAAGTCTGTGGTGGTGGTGCAGTCTTTGGTAAATGGATGTTTTGGTTTCATAGTGAGTTTATAAGAACATAGTTGGACCCACTATGGTCATTCTTATCTAGTGGTCCATCTAGTCCAGTATCCTGTCTTCCAACAGTGGCCAATGTCAAATGCTTCAGAGGGAATGAACAAAACAGGGCAATTATTGAGTGATCCATCCTGTCATCCAGTCCCAGAAACTAGCAGTAAGAGGCTTAAGGGCATCTAGATCATGGGATAACATCCCTAATCATCTTGGCTAACCATTGATGGACCTATCCTCCATGAATTTACCTAATTCTTTCTTGAACCTAGTTATACTTTTGGGCTTTCCAGTATCCCCTGGAAATAAGTTCCACAGGTTGATTTCCCTTTGTTTATTTTAAACTTGCTGCCTAGTAATTTCCAGTTCTTGTGTTATATAAAAGTGTAAATAATACTTCCTTATTCACTTTTTCCACCACAGTCATGATTTTATAGACCTATCATCACCCCTTAGACTTCTTTTCCAAGCTGAACAGTCCCAGTCTTTTTAATCTCTCCTCATATGGAAGTGGTTCCATTCTCTAATAATTTGTTACCCTTCTCTGTACATTTTCCAATTCCAATATCTTTTTATGAATAGAGGTGACCAGAATTGCACACAGTATTCAAGTGTCAGCATAGCATGGATTCATATAGTGGCACTGTGATATTTACTGGTTTGTTTGTTTATCCCTTTCCTAATGGTTTCTAACATTGTTAGCTGCTTTTTTTAACTGCCACTGCATATTGAACAGATATTTTCAGAGAACTATTCACTATGGCTCAAAGATCTTTCTTGAGTCATAACAGCTAATTTAAATCCCATCATTGTGTATATATAGTTGGGATTATGTTTTCCAATATGCATTACTTTGCATTTCTTCTCAGTCATTTTAGTACATGTAAAGTGATTTTTCTGAGTGTGGGCATTGATGAGCATTTCTGTCTTCTTCTCTGGGTTACATTTTTGAGTGTGTGCAATTCCTTACACATGAATGTAGACAAATTTTTTCCACTCTGACAGCTTTTGTTACTTGTTGGTTTGGAAGAAAAATGGCTTCATACGATGAGCTTGTGGAACAGATGAATTATTTGGATGAGAGTACTGATCTCGGAAAAATTCCCAAATTTATCAGTAATGACTACCTTACCTAAAAACCTCTAACCCTATTTTCTGATATTTGGTAACTATAAACATACCAGGCATAAAAACAAATTGTAAAAGTTTTTATTTTATATACATATATGTAGGGGAAAAAAGCCAACTGTACTAAATTTTAAATATACTTACAATTTAATGAGATGAGTGAACCTATCTTGCTGTCCGGGGATGGAGTTTGAAACAAGTGGGAAAAACTTCAAAGTTTGCTCTTTATACTGGCAAAGACCAGTTTCCATGTTGGAAAACATTTGTATTCTACTCCTTTAGAGAAGAGTTCAACTCCTTCAGGTGTCCAAAGCTCTCAGAAAGGTAGGTTAAACATGCCACTCAAGATGAATTATTGAAAGCAGCAGCAAGGGAAGACTGCTGATCTTTCAGGAAAACCTGCAGTTTTGCTCTTTCTTTGAAGAGTTGAGATGATTTTCTGGCATTCACAAGCTTTCCTAATCCTCTTCAATGTATTTTCTGGCCTGGATAGTTTGCATTTGTGTCAGTGAGTTCGTTTGTAATGGGTTAAAGGTAACAGATCCATACTACGTCTGTTAATCTAACAGCCTCTAATATCTCTTTTGTTGACTTGCCTGTAGATCCTAACAAGGATTAACTAGATCACTCCTGAGTGACTTCAGTTTTTCCCTCTCTTGTATCTAAGGACACGGTTTTGAATAACTGATTGTGAAGGGATCATATGTCGTCTAGTTTGTTTGTAAAATATATTAACTTTTGATTTTTGTATGTTGAATTCTCAATTCTATTATGCCTTTTTATTTTGTGTATATATTCAAACTAAAAAGTTCTTTGAGCTGCTGTTGAACCTAATGGGTAAAGGGAAAGTGTGTAGTCTCTTGCCCCTGATTCCCACTCTGATTCTACTAATGTAGTCCAGGTGTTCAGGGAAGAGACCCCCACACCCCGTTCCCCCCAAAATTTAGTGTCTCCAGAAGTGTAAACAAAACTGGGCGATTGTCACATTCTGGGGTGCAATCCAGACCTGTGAGGGGTTGTATTACCACTTGCCCTGCAACATTGGGTGCCTTACAATGCTTTGCTGCTGTAGCTCCCAACCTGGTCCACTCACAAACAGCCAAACCACATGCAGGTCACACCTCGAGTGTCTGTGTTTAGCTGAAGCCCTCGTCCAGGAACTCTGACCCCAGCAGCCGGTCAGCAACACACCAGCCAGGCTCTGGCTTCCAGAAGACTCAGTTACTACTTGCAAGGTGACCCCAACACACCCCCAGTCCCAAATTTCCCCTGAAGTATGTGTTCTGCATGCTCCAGCCCTCTCCTGGACAGTTCAGATATTAGAGGTCTGTTGCCTCTGTGAGCGGTCAATATCCAACAGTTTGCTACTTTATTGAAGTTATGAAACAATTCAGTTTAAACACAGCACTGGCTTACTTTTCATTAAAAAAGAAAACAAGTTTATTTAACTACAAATAGATTAAATGAGTAAAAGTATAAGGCATTAAAGTCAGAAATGGCTATAAGAGAAATAAAGATAAAATGCTTTCTAGTAGTGAAAACTGGTTCAAGGACTTACCACATGTTCCTAGCAATGGAGCTGACCAAATTCTCAGGTCAGAACCTCTCCAAAAATCCAAAGACTGATTCCTTTTTCTTAGGTGAAAGAGGGAGAGTGTGGCGAGGGAAGCCGGGGCTCAACCCTCCCTGTGGAGGAGGGGAGCCACACCGGCCTCGTCCTGTTCTCACCGGGTTTTGTCCCTCTGGTCCGCGGTCTACTGTCCGGGCGTTCGGTCCCTGTGGAGCGTACTGGGACACAGCAAAGTTAGTGGGGCCCCGCCTTGGATACAGGTGGGCACCAAACAGTGCACTAAGCTCTGGCCCCTTTGGGGCAGGGCAGAGCAGTGACAGAGTCCATAGGGGCCCAGCCCTTGGTTCGGGCGGGGCACCAAACACAGCACAGCTAGGCTTCTGGCCCTTTGGGACAGGGCAAGCCACAAACAGTCAGGGCTCTGACCCTATTGGGGCAGGGCAGAGCAGAAAAAGTCACTAGGGGCCCACCCTTGATCGGGCGGGCATCAAACACAGTACACTAGGCTCTGGCCTTTGGGGCAGGGCAGAGCGCACAAACCAGTCAGAGGGCTCCTGGCCCTTTGGGGCAAGGGCAGAGCAGAGACAAAGTCAATAGGCCAGCCCTTAGATGCGGAGCGGGGCACCAACACAGTACCAATCACTCTTGGCCCTTTTGGGGCAAGGGCAGAGCAAGTGGCAGCAATAGTCCAGAGGGCTCCTGCCCTTTGGGGCAGGGCAGAGCAGCAAATAGGTCCAGAGAGCTCTGGCCCTTTGGGGCAGGGCAAGAGCAGCAGAACACCCGGTAGCTGTGGGGCGAAGGGGGATCTGGGCACCCGGCTACGGGTGCAGGGGGAAAACGGCAAGGCCAGCCACTGCCTCTGCGTTCCAGCCCGGGGCCCTAGTAGGCGGCGTCCGGCCCGCTAGTGGAAGTCAGTGGGGATCCCAGCCCGAAACACAACTGACAGAGTGGATCGGGGGGGGGATCTCTAACCGAAACACACTGACACGCGGGTCAGTGGGGACCCTGACCGACACAACACGGTCTCGTGTCGGGGCGCTTCTGCGGCTTGACTGTGGTCAGCCGCCCCGGGCACTTTCCATTCCCCCCTTCGCTGCCTACCTCGGTCCCGCCGGGTCGTCGACCGTCATGGCTCCTCCCAATCCGGGCTAGGAGATCCAGGTATCCTGGGTAGCTGGGCAGGTCCCGGCTCCGAAAGTTTCCTCCAAGCCATAGTTGGTGGTGGGCAGCGGCGGGTAATTCCGCAGCTACAAGGTCGTGGGTTGTTTGCGGGTCGGTTTCGGCAAGCCTGGTCCCTGTCTCGGGAGCTCGCGCAAGCCTCACGAGCGATGAGGGTCGTCCGGCACCGTCTGCTCTCGCCGGCTGCTGAGCTCCAACTGAAGGCCGGCGCCCGGCTTTTATACTTCCGGGTCGCCGCCTGACCCTTTGAGGGGCGGGGCTTCCGCCCGGAAGTTCCGCCCTGGGGGAAGATGGACGGGGCTCAACCCTCCCTGTGGAGGAGGGGAGCCACACCGCCTCGCTACAGAGAGAAAGAAAGATCATGGGTTTTTGCCCCTCCCTTTTATAGTTAGTCACTCTTTGGAATGAAGATTACCCCTAGATAAAGTAACTTTCTGCTGTGAGGATGGAGACATGGAGTCTCATGGTGAAAGAGGTTCCATGTTATTGTTTGCTAAAATGCAGATCGATCAGTTCCTGCCCTCCCTTCATTGCCAAAGAATGGTCCCTTGACAGGTGATTGCCAATCAACTTTGACACATGGCTAGAGGCTAGAGGTCTTACCTTTTGTCTCTTGTCTTTGAGAAACAGGTTTACCCCTCTCCCAAGACTTGTCTGGGTAAATACATTCCAGTCATAATTTCAACTTTGTTCATAACTTTACATATAATATTGCTACACACAGTTTGCCATGATATTACTGATTAGTGAACTATTAGTTTTAAAAGATACCTCAAACCATACTATTATGAATAGTGTGTAAGGTGTGAATACAGGGGTGCATTCAGTCATAGCGATTGGTAAGGAATGGTTGTTTTGGCTGATGTTTTCTGTAATGGACTATGTGGTCAATAAGGGATCTATTGGTAGTACAGATGGGTTCTGTAAAGAATGAAACACTAACAGTGACTGATTATAATTCCCTTTAGCTTGCTGATCATGTAACTTAAAGATACCGTCAAAGAAAATCCATAAATGAGTAGAAAAAATGTCAAGAGGACACAGTGCAATTAATTGTGGGAAAGTATTTTTCCTTCCAAAAAGGGGATTCTTTGCCTCATACTCCATAAAAAACTGAGGTTTGAGGAATTAGGTGGGCAATGCAAACTGCCGGCGTCCCACTAGTTAGGCTAGTTCGATACCTTACCCCAAGGGTGGTAATGTGTCTAGCCTTTCTGTGTTCTGTATAGTGCTGTACTAATTTTTGATTAAATAATTCCATTGAGCCTGTTATTTGACAATCATAATCATTATTAAAATCAAACACCAGCTATTCCACAGATTTTGTCAGCTCTTTTGCTCAGCATGGAAATGGACTGCACCGCTAACAGGCATTTTGATTACATTGTTTTATGAGACACAGTAATACCAGGGTACAAAATATATCGGAAGGATAGAACAGGTCATGCTGGTGGGGGAATGGCACTACATGTGGAAGAAAGTGTAGAATCAAATGAGGTTAAAAATCTTAAATGGACCAAACTCTACCATAGAATCTCAATGGATAGTAATCCCATGCTCTAATAATAAGAATATAACAGTAGGGATACACTATTGACCACCTGACCTGGATGGTGATAGTGACTGTGAAATGCTCAGGGAGATTAGACAGGCTATAAAAATAAACTCAACAATAATGGGGGATTTCAACTATTACCGTATTGACTGGGTATGTGTCACCTCAGGACAGGATGCAGATAAAGTTTTGTGATACCTTAAATGACTGCTTCTTGGAGCAGCTAGTCCTGGAACCCACAAGAGGAAAGACAATTCTTGATTTGGTCTTAAGTGGAGCACAGGATCTAGTCCAAGAGGTGATATAGCTGGACTGCTTGGTAATAGTGACCATTATATAATTAAATTTAACATCCCTGTGGTGGGGAAAACATGTGCCCAACACTAACATTTAATTTCAGAAAGGGCAACTAACCAAAAATGAGGAAGTTAGTTAAACAGAAATTAAAAGGCACAGTGGAAAAAGTGAAATTCCTGCAAGCTTCATGGGAACTTTTTAAAGGCACCATAATAGAGGCTCAACTTAAATATATTCCCCAAATTAAAAAACCTAGTAAGAGGACCAAAAAAGTGCCACCATGGCTAAACAACAAAGTAGAAGAAGCAATGAGAGACAAAAAGGCATCTTTTAAAAAGTGGAAGTTAAATCCTAGTGAGGAAAATAGAAAGGATCATATATTTCATGTGCTAGAGTTTAAAAATATAATCAGGAAAGCCAAAAAAGAATTTGAAGAACAGCTAGACAAAGACTCAAAGTAATAGCAAAAAAAAAAAAAACTGTGAGTACATCAGAAGCAGGAAGCCTGCTAAACAGCCAGTGGGGCCACTGGACAATCAATACGCTAAAGGTGATAAGGCCATGCGGAGAAACTAAATTAATTCTTTGCATCAGTCTTCACAGATGAGGATGCAAGAGATTCCAAAACCTGAGCCATTCTTTTTAGGTGACAAAACTGTCCCAGATTGAGATGTCATTAGAGGAGGTTTTGGAACAAATTGATAAATTAAACAGTAATAAGTCATCAGAACCAGATCGTGTTCACCCAAGAGTTTTGAAGGAACTAAAATGTGAAATTGCAGAACTACTAACTAGTTTGTAACTTATCATTTAAATCAGCTTCTGTACCAAAGGACTGAGGGATAGCTAATGTGATGCCAATTTTTGAAATGGGCTCCAAGGGTGACACTGGCAATTACAGGCCAGTAAGCCTGATTTCAGTACCAGGCCAACTGGTTGAAACTATAGTAAAGAACAAAATTGTCAGATGCATAGATGAACATAATTTATTGTAGAAGAGTCAACATGGTTTTTGTAATGGGAAATCATGCCTCACCAATCTACTAAAATTCTGTGAGGGGGCCAACAAGCATGTGGACAAGAGGATCCAGTGGATATTGTGTACTTAGATTTTCAGAAAGCCTTTGACAAGGTACCTCACCAAAGGCTCTTAAGTAAAGTAAGCGGCCATGGGATAAGAGGAAAGGTGTCTCGTGGATTGGTAACTGGTTAAAAGATAGGAAACAAATGGTAGGAATAAATGGTCAGTTTGTGCAGCGGCAGTCAAAAAGCAAACAATATTGGGAATAATTAAAAAAAGGATAGATAATATGACAGAAAATATCATATTGTCTCTATATAAATCCATGGTACACCCACATCTTGAATACTGCATGCAGATGTGGTTTTCCCATCTGAAAAAAGGGGCAAGAAAAATGGTTAGGGTATGGACTGGATTCCATATGAGGAGAGATTAATAAAACTGGGACTTTTCAGCTTGGAGAAGAGACAACTAAGGGGAGGGAGAATATTATAGAGGTCTATAAAATCACGACTGGTGTGGAGAAAGTAAATAAGGAAGTGTTATTTACTCATAATACAAGAACTAGAGGTCACCAAATGAAATTAATAGACAGCAGGTTTACAACAAACACAATGATTTTTTCCCTGCACAATGCACAGTCAACCTGTGGAACTCCTTGCCAAAGGATGTTGTGAAGAGCAAGACTATAACAGGGTTCAAAAAAGAACTAGATAAGCTAATGGAGGATAGGTCCATCAGGATGAGCAGGGATGGTGTCACTACCTGTTTGCCAGAAGCTGAGAATGGGCAATAGGGCATGGATCACTTGATTTCCTGTTCTGTTCATTCCCTCTGGGGCACCTGGTATTGGCCACTATAGGAAGACAGGATACTGGGCTAGATGGACCTTTGGTCTGACCCAGTATGTCTGTCCTTATGTTCATGTTCTTGTATATCTGATCTAGATGGGGACATGTCCTTGCGTTCTTGGTGCCTGGTTGAGCTAGGAACTTGGATGCTGAACTATCTGATGCCTAAACCAGATAAAGTGCAGGTAATTCTTGTTGGCTGAGGGAATAAGTTTGACAGGATAGCAAGGACAGTGCTTGTCCCCATTATGTCGGAGTGTTTAATGTGATTTGCCATTGAGGGTACTTCTGGTCACCACAGCCACCTGAGACTTCAAGAGCATTTAAGGGTCTAGAACTCATTTTTTCATCTGTGCTTCATGTGAAGATTACAAACTTTTCTCTCAAATTCACATTTTGCTATATTTGTCCATAACATTGTGATCTCCAGAGTACATTATTGTCATACACCACAGAAACCTGATAGCTTTTTCATGGCCCCATTGACTTTACATTGATGTGACAGGGTAAACAGGCCCTACATCTTCAGTAGCAAGGACATTGATTTCCTGTTTGGATCCGATACACTTGCTGCCTAAAAGGAACACTTCTAAGATAAGACACCTATCTCCTTGTTTGGCCATTTCTGTATTGTAGGCCTTACACTGTAGGTCTACAATTTGTATACTGAGCCAGGTGCAAAGTGAGAGATGAGGAAATTTACAGGGTGTAACAAGCAGCAGAGTGGTGCCCTGTTTAGGGATAAAGACAAAGGGTTGTTCTGGGATATTGTAAAGTTCAAAGAGATACACACTGAAATGAGGCAAACTGGCAGCATGCTTTTCTGATGAAAGAAGGATTACGGCCAGGGTGGCTGTAAAGTGCTGCAAGGATTTGGGATGAGCAAGACTTTATTAGATGGAAAAATATCTTGTTAATTAATTCATGTTATGATTTTATTTTGTGTGTAACTGTTTCCGGTGCTTGTATTTGTGTTTTTAAATTAGCTTGATTTCACAATAAACAATTTAAGTGTTGTGAGTTAAGTGGAGCAGTGATCTGACGTGTAACTGTTAAGATGGGATGTACTGTTTCTTTGTAAGCAGCAAATCAGTAAACACCGAATATCAAGTGGACCGCTCTAGGGAGATGCTCAGAAGACCAGGGGCAGAGTGACAACAGAGCCTGCGAGGCCTAGAGGATTGGGTTTGTGTTGCCTGGGGCTGGTGGAGTTCAGGAGCTGACCCATGTAGGTACAGACAAGGCTTCCTCACACTTAAGCCTGGTCTACACTGGGGGGGAAAGAGAGGGATTGATGTAAGATATGCAACTTCAGCTATGATAATAGCGTAGCTGAAGTCGATGTATCTTAGATCGACTTACCTCCTGTCCTCATCGTGCGGGATCGATGGCCACAGCTCCTCCATCAACTCCACTTCCACCTCTCGCCCTGGTGGAGTTCCAGAGTCGATGGCAGAGCGTTCAGGGATCGATTTATCACATCTAGTCAAGACGTGATAAATCGATCCCTGATAGATCGATTGCTACCCACCAATCCGGTGGATAATTTGGACATACTCTAAGGGCAGATGGTAGTGAGATGCCTCAGAACTCTGCATACTCCTGGGAAGTGTCCCAGAAAAGTACTTGATTCCAGGTAAGTCAACATCTTGAGTTACATATTTTAAACCTTATGTAGATTAGGTCCTAGCTAACAAAGTCTTTGCTCATGCTTAGCTACAGCAGGTCAGATTAATTGAATGCTCTTGTCTGCAGTGCCTAGATCTGCATCTTTGGGTCTAGAGGCAGAATTTTCTTGGTGAAGGGATCTCAAATTAGAACTCATTTCTCCTGTAGGTCCAACAAAGCCTAATTTTAATGGTCAGGCTAGGGAGCAAAACCTACCTGATCATTGAGGATCTTGTCTGAAGTAAATTAGCTATAACTGGCTTTGGTTTTTAGTATTGTTCAGATAATGGGTTGTGATATTACCCAAATGTTTGTTTATAATAGGGGGATAGTGGAAAATTCAGGACTGTTCTTGTTGCAGCCAGCTGTTGGCAGCAAGGTGTGAAATTTTATTTAACTTATTTATATGTCATGTACTGAGGCTAGGCAGAAGGGGACCATATTTATAAATCTCAGTTCTAATGAAAACAACACAAAAAAAGTGTGACTCTCTGGTTTGAAACAAAAATCATCACCAGTAATTGCAACATTTTTGACACGCAATCTCTTGCTCTCTATAATGGGTAGTGGAAGAAACAGGTGAGGCAGGAAATTGGCAGATTTTAATAACGCGATCTATTCAGCAACAAGTGCATTTGTTGTTATCAATAATTAGGTCTTCCTTTACAGTCGAAGGCTCCATCATAGTTTTTCAAGGTAACAAATCCAATAATAATTGAAATTCATCCTTCAGTTACAAAGACGCGTATGGTCACAGTAATATAATTCACTAATCTAGTGAGAGGAACTGAGATGTAAAAGTGACCAACTAGTACATATTCAACAGGGAAATTCCTAAGGTATCTAAGATAATATACAGTTAATTAAAACTCAAGTTTGCATGTTCTGTCTGTTTGATTCAAATGGTTGACAAGGATACATTTTGATGTGTCATCTAACATGAGTATTGTGATCCAGTAAATCCCTTGCTCCTGAATGGAAAGATTCTCCTACCAGAAAGTCTCAGAGTTTTGTTTTATTTAACTATTTCATGTAGTAATGTTTAATGGAGTTGTACCATGATATTAATTGATTTGTTATCCATCCTCATTGTTCTACTTGTTTACATTGCTAAGATTACTCAAGAGGAGCATACAACATTTTTCAATATGTATATATAATGCCAAATTGAATAGCTTAGGGACCGGATGCATTAAGACAGTTAGGCATGTGCCTAAGACCATCCTTATTCAGCAAAACACTTAAGCATATGCTTCTGTTTTTCTGATCTGTGTCCTAGGTTCACAGCAGCATGCAACTGCTAGAGAAGAAAGATGGTCAGGTGATTAGGGCACAAGCTTGTTGCTCAAATAATGCAGTGATGGGGAGCATGTAATTATGAAATGGTGTGAAATACATGTTTTATCTTCAATCTGCTGTTAGTCTCTTCTAAAGAGACATCTAAACATTTTGCTCAATGTATAACCTGTGTTTGAAGTAAAAATAAGTCAGTGATACTCTTAGAAATGTTAGCTCATACAGGCCTAATATTTAAGGTGGCAAGTGACAGTATATGTATATAAGATTTTGTTTGTGTGGGAGAAACTCATTTTACAAATACCGATGGATAAATCTTAGTTTTCCAAAGTTGGTAGGTTATGGATCCAACAATGTAGATGCTTATGCAAAGCTTTCCTATACTACCATTTTTCTCTGACAAGTGGACTGGAAGGGTCATGCTAAAGCAAAACAGACAGACATTCAAAGCTAATTAGAAAAAACCAAAGCCCAACAAAAACCTTTTTGGCCCTCTAAGCATTGGTTTGGGTATGTGGTTGAAGGTTCTAGTCAGGCTTACTTTATCTGAACTAGTTTTTCCTTCCCTAATTGTCACAATTTTACTAGCAAAAAGACTCCCAAGTCCTATTTATGAAGCAGCATTTCACTTCTTGTGAAAAAGGCATATAAATGGGAAGAAGGAGGATACTTTGAGCTAATCAGGGAGCCAATCCAAAATACAGCTGCGAAAGCCTACCTCACCTCACTTTGTAAGTTACTCAATTTCCTTGCTACAATAGATGCCTCTAGACTGTGATTATAACAGCAGTGAGGGTTCCTTTCACTTAGTATTTTTCATTATTTAGTCCGCAGGATATTTTAAAGGGACATTTCCAGTCTAAAGACCATACTTAAAATCAATGTCCTTAGCTCTGTTCCTAATAATACTTTAGATCTTAATACTGACATAATTCTAATAATTTAAGACCTTCTTACTGCAATCAGATCTAGGTAGAGTCTGGCACTTGTGTGGCACCCCATTTGAATCCACAGGGCTTAACACAGGGTTTCCCTCTTGTTGGTCCAGTTTCAGGATCAAGGCCTTATTTACTCTTGGTTATCTTTTTTGTTCATTTTCACTCTGCCTTGACAATGCAAGCTAACTGATCAGTTTGTTAGTCTCTTTACACTCAGGCATGTGAATCAGACGGTCGTGTTAAACTTTTACTTCTAGCATTCCAGGGAATCCTACTAAAAGCAGGACTTACTGGTGAAAGTTCAGTGAAATGTTTTGTGGTGTTTTTTATAAAAACTCTCAATACCTTAGCATGCACAAAACAGCTATTTGTTGGGAAGAACTAATTCTACTGTATGTTCAAATGAGACTCTATGTTGAAACTTTTTGGGCAATGCAAACTTTAAAATAAAATGGATTAAATGCTTATTGTAGAAGTGAGAGAGCATGTCCGTAATGGTCTGATCCTGACTTCAGTGGAAACCGTGAATGCTTCTTATCTTTCAGGATCAGACCTGCTTTTAATAGATTCCATGTCACAGAATGAGATTAGCAATTTGTCACTGTAACCCTATGCGTACTACTTATGCATCCCACTCTGGGACATGTGGCGTATCTTTACCTCTATGCAATTTTTTGGCATCAATGGCTGGTTGCAGGTCTATAAGGGGCACAAAAGGGTGCATCGCTATCTCAATCTGTAGCCTCAGTGGCAGCTGTTGAGGCACTGCAGGGCTGAATGTTGCTCCGGCAGTGATAATTCAACAATTTATTTTTGTAAACGGTGCATGATGAATTAAACCTTTCCACGTTATGTGCCTTAGAAAAGTGAAAGTAATGGGGAGACAGCTTTGTTGTTAGAACAGTGATATGACATCACTTGCCTGTTGGAGAAATACCGTAGCTTCCATAGATAGATTCAATTTGTCAGCAGCCCAGAGCTATGAAGGAGCTCCTACCCAGCCCTCACATTTTGATTTACCTTCATTTAGCTAATTTCGAAGATGCTGCCTCTAATCCTGCATGCAGCCTTTGCTCTATTTTTAAATGTCTGGGTCACTTTGTGTCCTAGCAACCATCTGAAGCTAAGGATATCCTAAAAGTCTCAGAACCCACGCATGTGGGAGCCCAACTGCAGCATATTACCTCTGGGGGTCTGCCAGTTTATCACTAGAAATGTATAGCATTATGGATATCATCAATTTGTCCCTGTGGGACTAAAGCTGGCAACAGCTGCTGGATGTTTAAATGCTATACAGTGCTATTAGACATAAAGGAAGAGCTGTTCTTTCATGTCCTTTTCACATTTCCTTTAAAACAATTTCCCCCCGCCCACTAGCTGAGTGTTTGGTTTTTTTGGCTGTATGATTATACATATTAATCCTACAGTTGTTGAAGCTTTCACAAGTCCACATCTTTGTCATTATAGTTGAGCAAACTAATAACATGTATGCATGTTTTTCCTAATGAGGCAATTCAGTTTTTCATTCCTGATGCTATCTGCAGTTTGATGAACATCAAGATGAGTTGTCAGCCCAGCATCCCAAAGGCTGATTTAATATCAATAAACTAAGGCACTACGCATTATGTGAATTCCAGGGCAAACTCATTAAAAGCATATTGTCTGTGGCTGCTTTAATAGTGATGTGAGATTTTTACATCTCCTAAGTGATGAGCCAATAGACTCAGGCAAAAAGGTAAACTGGCCTGAATACTGCCTCACAAGATATCAGTTGTGCAACGGTGGGAAAAGACTGGTGACAATATGTTTTGCACTTCCATTCCACCTTTATCAAAGGATTTCAAAGCTATTGATGAATTAAGGCTCACAATATCCCTGCCACGTACCAATTACTTTCATTTTACAGCTGTGTAAACAGAAGCATTGAGAAATTAAAAATATATATAGTTATATCAAGATCATCCCCACTTTGAACAAATGCAAACTGTAAGTCAAGGGGAAAGTCTCCAGCAATCCTTGCCATATTCGCATTGTATTTAAGGCAGCTGATAACATGCCAAAAGGCTTTCACATCTATTTCCTACACATACCAGGGTAGATATTGCTTTCTAACTTAATCTAAGTCCTTCTGTTGCATAAAACCTCGAGGTCACACTCCTGTATCAATAGATTGACACTGACTGTCACATGGTCCATTTATCTGGAAAACCCACTATTAGAGTGGGTTTCACACACTCATCTTGGCCAGGGACCCTCCTCCTGAGCAGAAGTAGTTACAAGTAGCCTATGGGTGGCTACTCGTAACAATGCCTCTTGTCTTGTTGGGCTATCTGCACTGATGGAAGCCAAGGCATCTGTACCTAAAAACATAAACCTCTCCTACTTGAACTAAAGGGCCAGTTTCCTAGCTCAAAAAAGCAGTAGCAGATTCTAAAACACATGTTTGAAGTGGGGTAGCCATTATAATGTAACAGATGCACTGTTTTAGCATGGGTTACATGCTTCCCTTAATTGGGGATGCTTAGCTCAATTTTCATACATCCATAAGCATTCTAATCCCTCCCCCACACACACCTGTGGGGATTGAATTTGGGACCTCTGGATCTAAAAGCACAAGCCTCTAGTGCTAGTTCAAAAGCAGGAGCAGATGCAAACCATTATTTGTGGGCCAGCCACTACACCAAGAAGTCAGAGTCCCTTAGTTCTAGAGCGGTTTACAACTGCATCTTCTGAAGTCTTATCCTGTAATAGTAATCTGTATGTCTGACACATTAACTGAAGGATTAGGGTGACACACTGAATACAAGATATGATAGCATTGGGTGACATAGATTCATAAACTTTAAGGCCATTACGTCATCTAGTCTGATCTCATATCATGGATCACTACATTTCACCCACTTACCCTTTGCTGAGCCCAATAGCTTGTGTTTGGCTAAAGCATGTCTTCCTGAGAGGTGTCCAATCTCAACCTGAAGCCATCAAGAGATAATCTATAGCCTCCCTTGGTAGTTTGTTCTTACGGCTGATCTCCCTCACTGTTAAATTTGTGCCTGATTTCTAATTTGAATTTGCCTGGCTTCCAGCCATTGGTTCTTGTTATGCCATTCTCTGCTAGATACAGGACACTTCAGTGCTTGGTATATTCTCCCCATGGAGGAATTTATATGCTGTAATCAACTCCTCCCAATCTGTTTGATAAACTAAACAGACTGAGTTCCTAAGTCTCACTGTCAGACATTTTTCCAGCCCTCAGATCATGTTTGTGTCTCATCTCTGCACACGCCCCTATTTTTCAACCTCCTTTTCAAAAATCAGGCAATTAACTGTATTCCAGTATCAGTCGCACCAGTGCCACACAGAGGTAAAATCACCTCCTACTACTACTCACAATGTCCCTATTTATGCATCCAAGGGTCAGGTTGGCACTTTTCCACAGCATCCCACTGGGAGCTCACATAGAGTTGCTTGTCCGCTAACACTCTGTCAACATAATTATAATTAGAAGACTTGCCCAGGATCACACAGCAACACAGTAGCTCTTCTACTTCTATTCTTCTAGGCTTTGTGTTTACTATTTCTCAGTCAGTTGATTTTTACCATTTTAAAACCCCAGTCCCAATGATATTCTGGCTCCCAAGGAAACTTGGAACACTTGATTGTCCTCCAATTTCTGTTTAGTTGGTGGCTTTTGTTTGTGTTTACAAGTAGCTGTTCTTTTCTCATCACATTAGTTTACTCTGACACAGGTGATAATTACATTAAGAATACCCATCTGGAATGCTGAAAAATAAGTCTTGAAGCTATACTGGATCCATAGTGCAAAGCTCATTTCTTGGTACTTGCTCAATATTACCAATGTTCTTATTCATAAAGTTTTATTTGTGTGAACTAATGCTGTTGAATATGTATGGTAAATAATGCACCATGAAAGATTCTCTCCCAGTAGGATGTTTTTCCTATTCAGCTGAGCAGTGTGAAGCAATTTAGTGGGTAGGACATTATACTAAATTTAAACATTGAAAATGGCTTTAAAAATCTGTTTCCTCTTAAGATCTCTGATTTCGATCCTCAAGTAGTATAAATGGGCATATTGACGTCAATGGACATGTAACTATTTACATCAGCTAAGGATCTGACTCATATACTTTACGGTGAGAAGGGAACACTGATCATCTAGTCTGCCCTCCTGCACATTGCAATCCATAGAACCTCGCCCACCCACTCCTGTAATAGACACCTAACTTCTGGCTGAGTTACTGAAGTCCTCAAATCATAGTTTAAAGACTTCAAGTTACAGAAAATCTACCATTTTCACTAGTTTAAACCTGCAAGTGATCCGTACCGCATGCTACAGAGAAAGGTGAAACCCCTTCCCGCCTAGGGTCTCTGTCAATCTGACCTGAGGGAAAATTCCTTCTGACACCACATATGGAAGTCAGTTAGACTCTGAGCACATGGGCAAGGCCCAGCAGGCAGATACCTGGGAAAGAATTCTTTGTAGTAACTCAGTCCTCCCCATATAGTGTCCCGTCTCCAGCCACAGGGATTTTTGCTACTGGCAGTCACCAACGGGCCATATGCCATCAGAGGCAGTCTATCAAACCATCCTCTCCATAAAGTTATCAAGCTCATTCTTTAAGTCATTTTTTTTTTTTGCTCCCACTGCTTCCCTTGGATGCCTGTTCCAGAACTTCACTCGTCTGATGTTTAGAAACCTTTGTCTAATTTCAAGTCTAAACTTGTTGATGAACAGTTTTTATATCCATTTGTTCTTGAATCCACATTGACACTTAACTTGAATAACTCCTCTCCCTCCCTGGTATTTATCTCTCTGATATATTTGTAGAGAGCAATCATATCTCCTCTCAGCCTTCTTTAACTTGTTTAGCCTAACCAAAGCTCTTTGAGTCTCCTTTCATAAGACAGGTTTTCCATTCCTCGGATCATTCTAGTAGCCCTTACTCTGCACCTGTTCCAGTTTGAATTCATCTTTCTTAAACATGGAAGACCAGAACTGCACACAATATTCCAGATGAGGCTCATAGTCATCCTGTTATCAACCAGTATACCCAGGTCTTTCTCCTCCTTTGTCGCTTCCAACTCATAAATCCCCAGCTTATAGGAAAAAAATCTTATTGTTAGTCCCTACATGTATGACCTTGCACTTTGCACTATTAAATTTCATCCCATTTCTATTACTCCAGTTTACAAGCTCACCCAGATCTTCTTGTATGATATTATGGTCCTCCTCCATATTGGCAATATCTCCCATCTTTGTGTCATCTCTAAATGTTATTAGAACACTTACACTTTTTGTGCTAAGGTCAGTTATAAAAACATTTAAATAAGATTGGTCCCAAGTACAGTCCCTGAGGAACTGTGCTAGTAACCTCCTCCAGCCTCACAGTTCACCTCTCAGTATCATCCATTGTAGTCTCCCCTTTAACCAGTTCCTCAACCACCTTTCAATTCTCATCTTAATCCCCATCTTTTCTAATTTAACTAAATTTCCATGTGGAACTGTATCAAATGCCTTGCTGAAATCCAGGTAGATTGGATCTCCTGCATTTCTTTTGTCTAAAAAATCAGTTTCCTTCTTAAAGGAGATCAGGTTAGTCTGGCACAGTCTACCTTTTGTATTTTATCCCAATTACTATTTACCAGTATGTCCTTAATTACTTTCTCTTTCAAAATTTGTTCCAAGACATTGCATACAATTGAGGTCAAACTAACAGGCCTGTAGTTTCCTGGATCACTTTTTTCCCCTTCCTTAAAAATAGAAACTATATTAGTAATTAGCCATTCATAAGCTAGGACCCCTCCGAGTTTACAGGTTCACTAAAAATCTTTGCTATTGGGCTTGCAATTTCATGTGCCAATTCCTTTTAATATTTTTGGATGGAGATTATTCGGGCTTCTTGATTTAGTTCCATTAAGCTGTCTGAGTTTGACTTCCACCTCAGATGTGGTAATTTCTACCTCCATATCTTAATTGTCATTAGGCACCCTGCCATTACCCTTAAGATCTTCATAAACCTCATTAAAAACTGAGGCAAGGTATTTGTTTAGGCATTGGGCCATGCCTACATAATCCTTAATCTCCAACCAATCCTCAGTGTTTAGCAGTCCCACTTCTTTCCTTGTTTTTTTCTTTATATGGCTGTACAGCCTTTTTACTACTGGTTTTATATCCCTTTTCAAGGTCCAGCTCTGTTTGGCTTTTTGCAGTTCTCAATTTATCCATACACTTTCTGACCTCCAAGAGTTAGCTTTCCTTGCTGATCCTTCCCATCTTCCATTCCTTGTAGGCTTTCTGCTTTCTCGTAATCACCTGTTTGATATGTTTGCTCATCCAGTTTGGTCTTCAGCTTTTCCCTATGAATTTTTCCTCTTTGCTTGGGATGCAGGTTTCAGATAGCTTCTGCAACTTTGAATTAAAGTAATTTCAAGCCTCTTCCACATTAAGATCCTTGAGTTCTTTGGTCCAGTCCACTTCCCTAACTAATTCTCTTCATTTCTTAAAGTTAGTTGTTTTGAAATCAAGAACCCTTTTGCAGATCTATTTTTGTTTATCATTACATTTAGTTTAAACTCAAGCTTTAGCTCATGATCACTCAAACCAAGGTTCTCCTCTGCTCTTCCAGCAGCTCCCATTGGCCCAGAGCAGCGATCTGCGGCCAGTGGGAGCTGTGATCGGCCAGACCTGCAGACAGAGCAGGTAAACACACTGGCCCGGCCCGCCAGGGTCTTTCCCTACACAAGCAGCGACCCCTGTTTGAGGAGCCCTGTTCTATGAGGTCCTCACTTCTAACCAATAGCAAATCTAAAATGGCATCATCCTTTGTTGGTTCAGCAGCTATTTGGTGAAGAAATCTGTCATTTATCACATGCAGGAAAATCTGGGCCCTACTGTTGTTAGTAGCACTTATCCTCCAGTCTATATCTGGTAAGTTAGTATCCCGTAATCACATAATTCCTAGTAGTATTAATTTCATTAAAAACATTAAAGATGTCTCTATCCATAACCAAATCAGATTCTGGTGGTCTGTAACACACCCCAAGCACTATACCAGGAGAACCTCTAGTACCTTCCTTCCCTAAAGTGATTTTGGCCCAGACAGACTCTGTCTTATCCATTCCATCACTTCTAATTTCTTTACAGTCTATTTCATCATTAATATACACTGTTACTCCACCACTTATGCCTTTAGTTCTGTCCTTCCTGAACAGCACTTACCCATCAATACCCGTACTCCAGTCATGACTACAATTCCACCATGTTTCTGTTATCCCTATAATATCTGGTTACATTTCCTGTACCAGTAGTTCTAGCTCTTCCATTTTGTTAACCAGGCTTCTTGCATTGGTGTACAAACATCTTAACTGTAGCTGCTTGGCTTTGGCCACATTGACTGCACCCAATTGGGTGAGGATTCTACTGCTAGTATCACCTCTCTGACTGGTATCAGCACTATCCTTCCTCCTAATGTCCATTCTCCTACCCTTCTTGTGGAAACACCAAAGTCCATCTGCAGAGATAGACTTATCTTAGTAAATGATGAGAAACACTACAGTGTAGGGGAAAATACTGCAATATATTTTGTGTCTATATTTTGAATTCTTGATGTACTCCTAAGAATATATTGGGCTTGATGCTCTTCTGTCTTGCATCTTATATGGTCACTTACATCTGTACAAGACTCGTGGGAAACACAAGTATTCTGTTTCGTACTCTGGCTACACTCATTTGGTGTATTTCCTTTGTACAACTATACATGGGCTACACGATAACAAAAGCTAAGATTTTTCATGGAATTAGGAGCTTAGTTTAGGGAGGTGTAGGGGCTAGCACACCTGACTTTCAGCCCTTTGCTTCCCTGACAGAGGTACCAGGTTCCTTATCTTAGGCTGGGTACCTTCTGGCCTCCACTTGCATCTGGGTCTCAACCCTTAAGGGGGTGTGGTAAGACAGCCAGGGTACTCCTTCTTCACTATGTCCGAAGCCAGGACCCTGTGTGAAGGAATGCCAGAAGGGTCCTTCCAGCAAAGAGTCTAAGTCCACTTCCCTGGGATACTTCCTACCTCAGCCCCTTCAGTTTGGGTCTTGGTTCCCTATAGTGCAAACAGTCCATAGTGGCTTGCTTGCAGTAGCACCCCTTTGTGGACCTTTGGCAGTGTCCTGCCACAGCCTCATGTCCCTGCGGGCAGAGTGGATGTGAGATTGGAGGGGTCTAGCTCAGCATGTTTTGCTGCAGAGTGGCATAAAACTCTCCCTACTCTCCAACACAAAGGAATACCACCTTTGAAATGTATTCAGCTCCCATCAGTCAGAGGAATGGGAGAGCTAGGTAGAGTCCTTCATTAAGCAACCCACCAGACTACTGAACTGGTCTTCAGGGGAGCTCTTTAAAAAATGGCTCTTACATATGATGCCAGAATACAGACTGACTATTTTTTATCATAGAAATGTAAAATAAGAGCGTGTTTCTGCAATGCTTGTAGTAATTGATTCAAACCCTGTTCTGTACTCCAAACCTTTCCTGTGCAGCTCCATAGACTTCTGGATTTACAGTACAATAGTCATGTTGTGAAGGATGCAAAAGAGACTTTTGACTTCAGCTTCAGTTAGTTGCTGGATCAGATATGTGACATTCATTCATAGACACTGAGCTTGTTTTAATTAGTTTACTGAAGTGGACCTGCATTCATCAGCCCATGGAAGTGACTTCAGTATAATCTGTTTCCAGGAAAACCTAATCCTTATTAGATACTCAACAAATCATTATAATAGTGCACATAGACTTTCAGTAAAAGGCTTTAACACCTGATACACCTTTATATCCAAGGCTACTCTTTTAATACTTAATTCTGGATTTTGACCATATCAAGATTTCAGTTTTATGTTATAGGGATTTTAAAATGAATATATTACAATTAGTGTCAAAATAAATGCTATTGTTTCTGTGCAAGCATATGTAAATCCAGGCTTTATTTTAAAACTTCTATGACAGTTTTTGCAGTGCTCAGCAGCAAGTAGCTCCTTTTGACCTCAAATGACAGTTGCTTTGTGAGGAGAATTTTGAATTTCCTTTTTAGTTTTAAATAGAAGCTTACTAACGAGACCTAGTACATGCATACAGATATACTAAGCTGGGGCACATCCACTACTTTTAGGATCTTGTTGCAGTGGGGCAGGGTCTCATACGTGTGTAAAGGAGTGACTGGCTATAGAGAGGCAATACAGGGGGATGCCATACCTCCCGTTAGTCATGGAGCATTGTTTAGCAGCACCACAGATCATACAGTTTGGATCTGGGTACATGGATCTTGTCTTGGGCTAAGCTACCTACATGACCAAAATACCAGCACATGAATGGGTACATAGAAATTCACCAATGCTAAACCAAGTGCATCAACTGAAAGATTGCTACTAATATCTACTACTACAACAAGCACAGTTGCTCCAAGGTTGAACTCCAGACCAATGGATTTACATACATTTTCCTAGATTTTTAAGGCCAGAAGACCTTTGTGATTATTTATTGACCACCTGTATAATACAGGACAGACAACCTCACCCAGTAACTTCTGCATTGATTCCATAACATCTGTTTGAGCTATCGCATATCTTCTAGAAAGATTTCCAGTCTTGATTTAAAGAATTCAAGTGATAGAGAATACACCGCATCCCAGGATAAGTGATTTTTTTTTGTTTTGTAATGGTTAATCACCCTCACTGTTAACAGTGTGTGTTCAGTTTCTACGTCCTCTTATTTGCACTTACTACATACTGGCCCAAAGTTAGCTTTATTTCTAGTCATCTGGATTTTCTCTAGAGTTTCTAGAATTATTAACAATCAATATTAATGGTTCACAGAGTTCCTTGGCCATTTCTTATAACACTCTTTAGTGCACGTTATTTAGTCCTGATCTAAAAATGTGCAACTTTAATAGTTACCGTTTAACAACCCTCTGCCTCTAGTTATGGATGGAATAGAAAGGATTCCTTTTCACTATAAGAGATGAATATCATCCTGCACTTTTCCAAATATTTATTGAATACTTCTGCCTTTTCTGCAACACAATCAACAATTTTACCCTCCTGCTCTAGTATCATAGTTAAGATTTCATTTGTTCATTTTACATGTTGGGTTATGAAATCTTCTGCAATATGAAAAGGCCAAGCTATCTGCTATAACACAAAGAACATGAGTAACTTTGCTGCAAAGATCTGTGCTTGTGTCTATCTTTTTAAATAGCTTTTAGAACTTCAATTATTTAGTCCCTAATGAGGCAAAAGTAATGAATGGCCTCGAAGTCTGGTAATTCTTTATCTGTTCTCTTTCGAATGATGAAACGACTTCCTGTGGAAACCTCAGAGTTAAAAACATGCAGGCCATGATGTAATTGCTGCAGTGTTCCCTTTACAATATGCCATACTTTGGGCATTGTACCCTCACCCTGCATCAATTAAAATAGGAGTATTGTGTCCAACTGTAGGTTTGAACCACACAACATCGCTATTGTCTATTTAAAGCCTCTAGTGTTGCAGTAGTGGTAGTGGGTTATTATCTGCATTTTGTTTCACTCTGATCTTTTGAGAAGACCACATAAAACACAATGAATTATGATGATGCTGGATTATCCATCTCATTCAGTTCTTCAAAGGGAAAAAAGTGCAACATTTAGTAGCTCTGCAATGATATTCTTGAAGTCCCCTTGACGTGGAAAGTATATTAGACACAGTGAAAGAGGATTTGTATATACAGATGCAACCTGACTGTTTTTAGGTAGGATTTTTCAAAAGCACTCAGTATTGGCTTATTTCTCCTCCCACTGAAGTCCATTATGTGACAGAAGCTGTCTGAATATCATGGAAAATGTCATGATGCTCCACAGTTTTTATACCTTTCTCAATCATTTTCAATTGTGCAAATGGTGTAAAACACTACCAACTCAGAATGGTAGTGCGGTACACTCACTTCGCACAGGTGGAAATGATTTTACAAGGAGCAAGGCAATAGACAATCAGGCACAGAGAATCTAAAGCAAAAAGGTCAAGTGATTAGATCAAAGCCTAAGGAAGAATCGATGTCAGGGACTGAAACAGAGGACCCCCTTGTTCTCTATTCAGTACTTCATAGATTCCCTAGCCAGAAGGGACCATTGTGATCATTTGGTCTAACCTCCTGTATGACACAGACCATATAACTGAACTGACTCTCTTTTTTTTTTTTTTTTTTTACTTAAACCACTGGCCCTTGTTGTCTTTTATGTTAATGAGCTGCCCCTCTTTGTGGCCAAGGGTTGCATTAACTGTTCAGAAGAGAAAATGGCTGCGCTGCAGGATCCTGCTGCGAGGGAGTTACCACCAGTAAAACCTTGGGTGGCACTGCCCTCTCCGCTGCGAAGTGATAGATAGGAACCTGTGGCCATAAATTGCACAGACCCCAAAGGCTGGCCTGGAATCACTGTAGAAGAGGGGAGACCATAAATAATTCATAACCTTTAGGGGTCCACAGTCTAGAGCTAGAAAACTGAAGTCAACCCTGATATTCCTGACTCCCAAATTAAGGGACTTTAGCCAAGAGCCAGCTCTAGGAGTCAGAACTTAGAAAATCCCAATTACATTCTGCAGGTGACCAATCTGAGTCACCACTCCAAGACCAACAGAGGAAATTGCTTTCCATTTTAATCTCTTTAGAAAGAAAAGAGCAGAACAACTTATCATGCGTCACCCAGTGCTTAAGATTGACAATTTATGTTTTTAAGTTTCAGGCTACTCAGTTCCACTTGTAGCATTATATGGTCTTAGTAGAACAGTTAGGAATTACTCTAATTATGCAACTGTCTGCAGGCTGCATTATGGATTTCATAAAGTCCTTTTAGAGCCCAAATTAGAGCCCGTGGTTAGCCAGCAGATCTAGCTGAAAACCAGCTGTAAGGAAACATGTAAGAAGTGCACTCCCAATGGAGGATATACAGATTTTAATGACTAGGATTCTTTATGATCTTTGCTAATACAAGTGAGATTGGAAGAGAATACTGTTTTGCTAGGGCTATTTTGTTTTCTCCTTGCTGAAATTTGCAGGGTATATGTAAGAATGCTGTCCCATAATTCAAATCCTATCCTGTCACACTATTATGTATTATTCTGTTTACTGTTACAATATGATCATATAACTACTAGTAATAGTATGCACAGACATGGGGAAACCCCCATCGTTTACAATAGCACCACTGACAGAGCAGACTATTAATATTTTTTAAAAAATCAATGAAAAGTGCAAACCTCCCTGCTCAATAGCTTTTTTCAGACATAAACATCGAATCTGTTTCTAAATCTTTCTCCCCAAATACCCAAAGGGAAGCTATTTTAAAAACTAATTGCCTACAGTGTGTGGGCCTGTAAAATAACATTTAAATTCTTTTTCTGATAAAAGCATCAAAAGCTACTTGAAAGCATTTACTTTGTTATATAAATAGAAGTAGTCTGAACAAGTAATACTTTTTTAAAACGTGCATCTGAATGGTAGCCTACATTATATGCTAATATGCAATTCATGTTGCTGTTGAAAACAATATCAAGATATTGAATTAGAAAAATAGGGGCTGGAACAGAAATATGCTTGTTTCAATGACAGGGGAATTTTTTCCCCACACAATTCTAGGTCTTGAGCTATATTCAGAAAGAAGCTTGAGATAAGAACTGGAGTCCAGTTTTCACACTACTGGATGAACTGGAGCTGTTTGGTCTGTGCTTCTTCAGTGTTCCTTCGAACAAGCCACTTCACGCAGGAGGCAGTGTGGCTTATTTACAGAGCAGTAGACTGACTCTGACATGGGTTCCATTTCTGGCTCTGCCTTATGAGACACATCCCCTCTCTGTGCCTCAACTTGCCCATCTGTGAAATGGGGTAATGATACTGACCTTCTCTGGAAAGCTCTTTGAGATCAGCTGATTTACGAGTGCTAAATAAGAGCTATGTGTTACTACTAATACTGTTAATACCTAACAGTGTTTCTTACTGTACCATGTTCCTGCCAAGCCTTTCATCATAAGGTATTTTAAGGCCATCCCAAATTACATGCTTGGTCTCAGGCTATCTTCTATTTTAGTTCTTAAACTCGCTCATCAACCTGAAAGTTCAGGTATGAATAAGGGATTTGTCACAGGGAGAGTGGCCTGTAGGATGGGTGCAATTTCTGGGAGACCTGGTGACCCAGGTCAGATCATGGTGGATATGGAGGGTGAGGTGGGTGTATGTGCTATGGATAATGGGAGGTCAGAGGCAACTGGGAGGCAGGTTGGATTGGGAAGATTTACAGTGTTAGAAAGAAATCTACCCCATCCATCTGGGTTCTTATATAGGCACCCATCACTACAGTATATAAGTGCCTCTCACAGATAAAAAAAAAATACAGCAAAGATATTTCTTCCATGCCAGCATGAAGCTTAGATTTATTTATTTTTTTTAAATCTGTATAAAGTTTTGCAATATCTGCTTATGCATACTACTGTGGAAAGGCTGCAGCAGCTGGGAAACGGGTTGATTGATGTGGCATGGGAGAGCATAGTGGGACTGTATCCTAGTTCAGGCTGGATAGGGGGCACATTGAATCAGACAGTTTGTAGGACTCAAGGGATAGCAGGGGTTTCAGCCTGAGAACATGACCAATGTAACATATTGGCTTGAATAAGTTAATAACCCAAATTGTTTTCTTAGTTTTATATGAGTACAGCAGCAGCGTACAAGCCGTCCTACTCGATGAAAGGTAATGGTGATAGGCTTAGTTCTGCCACTGGACTTAAATTTTAGGTTAGATTTTATTTCTTGTGATTCTGCAAGAGTTTAACTGAAGCCATTGCAGAAAACCCAATGTTGGCTTTATTTTTTTTTAATTTTTTCATTGAAGACAAATAATATGATGTACTGAGGTCACAGGAAAGAAAACCTCCATTTCCATCTGCAACTGTGCAGAGAATAAACACGACCTAATGAAATGAAATGGCTTGGGGAAAGCTGAGCAATAAGGTGATTCTCAGTATCAAAGCTTCCTTAGAACCACCTCTAGTGATTTACTCTGTCTCAGCACATTGGCTCCAGTGCATTTCTTTCTGATGATTTATTTTGTTGTATCTTTGCTATGGAATTCTGCATTGAATCAAATGTTTTATCAAGCTAGTTTCTATATTCAGTCAAAATTGTAATCAAAATTGGACTCTGTATCGAATCAGATTTTGTAATCAAAACTGGGACAGAGCTCCTGCGAGGAGAGGCTTCTCTGAATCAGGAGGAATGGGTGAATGCTACAAAGAAGGGTTTGAGTTAGTGCAGTGTCGTGTTTGGCTCAAGTAGCAGAGCACATTCTCCTGTAGACTTAGGGGTCAAGTTCCAATCTGGACTTTTTGGTCTAAATGATATTATGGCCAAGATTTCAAAAGTGATTAGTGAATGTTTTTGTTGTTGGTTGCCTCAGTTCTGGTGCCTGACTTGAGACGCCCTTTTAAAAGGGCTGGGTTTTTCAGATGGTGGGTGTTCAGCACTCTGAAAACCAATCCCATTTCCGGTGTCTCACATTAGTACCTAAAATAACCTAATTGCTTTGGAAAATCATGGCCTACATTCCCAAGGCTTCCATTTGTTCAACAGATTGCTCAACAGTCAAAGATTTGGTTCTAAGAAAAGCTATTGGAGACCTCTTCTTATCCCAACAGATTGATGTTAGAGATCTGAATGGCTGAGAATAAAATGTCTTAGATGAAAAGGTTTCTCTTTTGGTGGTTAACATCTTCTTGGTCTCTTTATTTTTACTTTATTTCTCGGTAGGGAAAAAATCCTCTGTTTTTTTTCTCTACAATCATTCCCTTTTGTACATATTGACAAAGGGAATCCAAGGTGTATATCAACTGGAGAATAATTTCTCATTGTTCACCACTGGGTTATTGCCTGTGGCACAGAGTTGACATCAGGTAAGTTACCATTTTATTCATGAATTTGAATTTTCTGCCTTTCCTTCATCACCTCCCCTTCTGAAAGGGATTTATCTAAACCAAACCCTTCTAAATTCTTTTGTCTCAACACCTGGCTGCATACAGAGGTCATTGCTGGCAGATGCTGGCTGATTTACTGATCCCTCCAGGAAAGAGAGTCATTTTACAAGTAATGGTATCCAGATTGTTTTAACAATTTGCAGAAACATAGATGTTTGGAAGTTATTTTCTATTACAGTAACTAGAATCTTGCTAGTTATGCTAAAGGGTGCAGAATTCAGATACATGCCTGCTGCCTCAGACATCATGACTAAGCATGTCAACCAACAGCCAGCTCTTAGGGGTTAGGAAGAAAACTTCAGCTCTGGGCAAGATATTCTATAATTGTCCAGTTTGGAGTAACTTACCTTTCTCTGGAGCATCTGGTACTGGCCATTGTCAGAAATACTGGCCACACTGTGCCACTGGCTTGGTCCAGTATGCCATTTTCTATCTTCCTAACAAATATGAGGGACTGGCATGGGAACTTGTCAGAGAATATAGGTTGCATTTACCTTGTAGGGTAAGTTCTGGATACCTGCTTATTCTGTTTCGCCACTGTCATTAATATTGTCAAGCTCACCATGAGATTTTAGCAATACAGTATGTTTGGTGTAACTTTACATTGGGTAAAAGGTCTGATTAAAATGTGATAAACTGCATATTTCTTTTGAATGATCTCTGTAATTTAGTTTATTGCTCTCGTTTTCTGTCTTCTAGCACTGAAAGGCTTAAGAACTCAAATTGTATTATATTCTAATCTACAGCAATCACAGTCAGTTTGAACTCTGTTCTGGGAGCTCCCAGTCTGATCTCCAGCCATCACCTGTCTTTGGGCAAACCCCTTTGTTCCATTTCCTTCTGACTGAGGATTTTAAGGCTGCACAGCTCCATGCCTTACACTGTGATATTCCCAGTAAGCCAGTCTGCCAAAGGTCCTGCACCTCTGAGGGCTATGAACAGTGTGTTGCCAGAAGTTAAGTTACCACCTAGCTCTTTCTAAGCAAGAACATTTATTCTTAAGGTAAAAGCATTACAGAGAAAAATATAAAAACATTAAGCAGTTTTGCACACATACTAAACATACCAGGAATCACCATAGAAGTGGGTGGCAACCTGGACAGCAGCGACCATGAGATGGTCGAGGTCAGGATTCTGACAAAAGGAAGAAAGGAGAGCAGCAGAATACGGACCCTGGACTTCAGAAAAGCAGACTTCGACTCCATCAGGATCCCTTGGGAGGCTAATTTGATTGGGGGAAAGGAGTCCAGGAGAGCTGGCTGTATTTTAAAGAAGCTTTATTGAGGGTGCAGGAACAAACTATCCCCATGTGCAGAAAGAATAGCAAATATGGCAGGCGACCAGCTTGGCTTAACAGAGAAATCTTCAGTGAGCTTAAACACAAAAAGAGAGCTTACAAGAAGTGGAAACTTGGACAGATGACTAGAGAAGAGTATAAAATATTGCTCAAGCATACAGGGGTGTAATCAGGAAGACCAAAGCACAATTGGAGTTGCAGCTAGCACGGGATGTGAAGGGTAACAAAAAGGGTTTCTACAGGTATGTTAGCAACAAGAAGGTGGTCAGGGAAAGTGTGGGATCCTTACTGAATGGAGGAGGCAACCTAGTGACAGATGGTGTAGAAAAAGCTGACGTGCTCAGTGCTTTTTTTGCCTCAGTCTTTCAAGACACGGTCAGCTCCCAGACTGCTGCATTGGGCAGCATAGTATGTGGAGGAGGTGAGCAGTCCTCAGTGGTGAAAGAACAGGTTAAGGACACTTTAGAAAAGCTGGACATGCACAAGTCCATAGGGCCAGATGCAATACCCCTGAGGGTGCTGAGGGAATTGGTGGATGTGATTGCAGAGCCATTGACCATTATCTTTGAAAACTTGTGATCATGGGAGGTCCTGGACAACTGAAAAAAGGCATATATAGTGCCCATCTTTTAAAAAGGGAAGAAGTAGAATCTGGGGAACCACAGACCAGTCAGCCTCACCTCAGTTCCCGGAAAAATCATGAAGCAGGTCCTCAAGGAATCCATTTTGAAGCACTTGAGGGAGAGGAAGGTGATCAGGAACAGTGAACATGGATCCACCACAGGCAAGTCATACCTGATCAAGCTGCTTGCCTTCTATGATGAAATAACTGGCTCTGTAGATATGGGGAAAGTGGTGGACATGATATACCTTGACTTTAGCAAAGCTTTTGATACAGTTTCCTACAGTATTCTTGCCAGCAAGTTAAAGAAGTGTGGATTGGCTGAATGGACTATAACGTGGATAGAAAGCTGGCTAGATCATTGGGTTCAACGAGTAGTGATCAACAACTCAATGTCTAGTTGGCAACTAGTATCAAGTGGAGTGCCCCAGGGGTTGGTCCTGGGCTGGTTTTGTCCAACATCTTTATTAATGATCTGTATGATGGGATTGATTGCACCCTCAGCAAGTTTGTGGATGACACTAAGCTGCGGGGAGAGGTAGATATGCTGGAGGGTAGAGATAGGGTCCAGAGTGACCTAGACAAATTGGAGGATTGGGCTAAAAGGAATCTGATGAGGTTCAACAAGGACATAGAGGTATATAAAATCATGAGTGATGTGGAGAAAGTAAATAAGGAAAAATTATTTACTTGTTCCCATAATACAAGAACTAAGGGCCGCCAAATGAAATTAATGGGTAGCAGGTTTAAAACAAAGAGAAGGAAGTTCTTCTTCACACAGCGCACAGTCAATTTGTGAAACTCCTTGCCTGAGGAGGTTGTGAAGGCTAGGACTATAAGTGTTTAAAAGAGAACTGGATAAACTCATAGAGGTTAAGTCCGTTAGTGGCTATTAGCCAGGATGGGTAAAGAATGGTGTCCCTAGCCTCTGTTTATCAGAGGGTGGAGATGGATGGCAGAGAGATCACTTGATCATTACCTGTTAGGTTCACTCCCTCTGGGGCACCTAGCATTGGCCACTGTTGGTAGACAGGATACTGGGCTAGGTGGACCTTTGGTCTGACCCAGTACGGCTGTTCTTATGTTAAGGACAAGTTCAGAGTCCTTCACTTAGGATGGAAGAATCCCATGGACTGCTACAGGCTGCGGACCAACTGGCTAAGCAGTCGTTCTGCACAAAAGGACCTGGGATTACAGTGGATGAGAAACTGGATGAGAGTTAACAGTGTGCCCTTGTTGCCAAGGCTAGCGGCATATTTGGTTGCATTAGTAGGAGTATTGCCAGCAGATTGAGGGAAGGGATTATTCCCCATTATTTGGCATTGGTGAGGCCGCATCTGGAGTATTGCTTCCAGTTTTGGGCCCCCCCCGGCTACAGAAAGGATGCGGCCAATTGAAGAGAGTCCAGCGGATGGCAAGGAAAATGATTATGGGGCTGGGGCACATGACTTATGAGGAAAGGCTGAGGGAACTGGGCTTATTTAGTCTGCAGAAGAGAAGGGTGAGGTGGGATTTGTTAGCAGCCTTCAACTGAAGGCGAGTTCCAAAGAGGATGGAGCTTGGCTGTTCTCAGTGGTGGCAGATGGCAGAACAAGGAGCAATGGTCTCAAGTTGGAGTGTGGGAGGTATAGGTTGGATATTAGGAAAAACTCTTTCATTAGGAGGGTGGTGAAGCACTGGAATGGGTTATCTAGTGGAATCTCTATCCTTAGAAGTTTTTAAGGCCCGGCTTGACAAACCCCAATCTGGGATGATTTACTTGGGGTTGGTCCTGCTTTGAGCAGCGGGTTGGACTAGATGACCTCCTGTGATCTCTTCCTGCCCTAATATTCTATGATTCTGTGAGCAGTCTTATGGAGCCCTAGCAGGCCAAAGCCTTCCCAGTCCTTGTAGAATGTCTGGAGCCCCTCCCCACTGGAAAGAAGGTCCCATTTGCTTGTTGGATTAGAAAGAAGGCATTGTGTCAGTTCAAGCCCTTGTCTCCTAGTCTCTGGAAAATCCAGCTTGAATTGGTATATGCAAACCACTCAAGGGTTTAGTCTCTAGAATTGTTTAGTCTCAGTCTTTCCTTAGTCACCCTACCAGTGTTTTTATTTCCTGTAGAAGCTGTGGTAAACCTTTTTCATAGAGTAGAGAACAATCCTAGATAAACCATTCATAGATTTAATACAGTATGGTCCCTAAAGATATTGCATGTGATTGCAATGTCTGTCACACAAACAATTTTTACAAATGAACCTCACTGTCCCTAAGGGTCATATACATTACTGATGCCGGCCAAATCCCACAGAATTGATTTGTCATCAGAAAACTTTTGATTAACTGAGTAAAAGTCCCACTGAGCTGAGTGTCTTCCCTTAATAACTGAGTAGAGATGTCAAGATTTGGATAATAAGAGTGCATGGCCACAAAATAGTCTGAGGTAGTTTCCAAATACATAATTAAAAGAATAATGAAATAGACCCATTCTAGCTTTTTGATTAAAATCAATCTTTGGTCACCAGGGAGCAATGATTTGGAAGGGAAAAACATGCTGTATGCATGTATCTGCTGCATGTGGACAAACCTAGTGTAATTATATATTTTAATATATATGATATTTGCAATGCAGCTCTTTTTAATAAGGACACATAGATTGGGTTGACACGATCACTTTACATATCTTCCGTGTTTTCAAAGGTTAGTAGTTTTGTGGTATTCAGTTAAAGTCAATGGGGTGCCAGGACAAGCTGTAATTGATATGCTTATTGCAGTAGGTGCATCAGACCTACAAGTAGGGAGGCACTGTTGCCCAGTGGATAGAGCACAATGCTCTATTCCCAGCACTGGAGCTGACCTGCTTTGTGATCTTGGGTGCGTCACTTAATGTCTGTATGCTCCTGTCTCCCTGTCTATTAACCAGGGAGACTGGAACTAATACTCATTTGCAAAGTGGTTTGAGATCCAGAATGGAGGTAGTTATGATTTATTGGCCTCTTGGATGCTCCGTGACAGTTAAGTACTAAGTAATTTTAAATCTGGCACTAAGGGCTAACCACTCAGATCATTTTAAGTGAGTAATGATTGGAAGCATGAGATGGCAAAAGAAGGGAGTAAATCTGTATTGGTTCCAAGTCAACCGGAATCACGTGTGGGTTCACTGCTAACCAAATTTTATTTTAAAAGTGATTGGTACCATATATCTGATTTGCTAGTGATGTGAAGCAGGACAAAATAGTCAAGCAGCAATCTTAAATATTATTCTCTGCTTCCTCTTTTTTCCTCCCATAATTGTTTTCTTGACTATCTACCCTTTCCAGAGACATTAGCCTTTAGCCTGGCCTTGTTTTTTTTTTCCCCCTAAAAAAGCTATCACCCATCTCACTAGTCCCTTACCTACAGAGCCATCTGTACACTGTAGTTTATACTAGTGAATTTCACTTAAGTTGCTGAATTCCTTATCTGGCTGTTTATGTAATTACTGTCTGAAGGAGCAGTAGATCATTCTAGAGCTCCACCTAACCCCCTTCCTCTCTTCCTGCTGACAGATTCCAATCTTCTATGTCTGTGTGGTGGTTCTCTTAGCTAGTAATATGACAGCACTTTTTGTTTAGTAGCAATGCTGATCTAACAGACAAATTAAAAACCCCATACAGTCAGAAAGCCCCTTACAATTTCAGGACATTCCTCTTGTTATCACAGTAATAGCAAAGGCTATTATACCACAATATACCAAAGACTACTGCTCTGGAGACATACATCCAACAGTAGAAAGTCTGTTGCAGGAGCCTACGCAGAGTGTGCTTCAGTGTATTGGGCATCAAGGACTCAACTGCAGACAGGCTAAAAGTTGTCATTTCTGCCTGCTATGAGTATTTTTAATTATCATTTTCAGTGCCACAGGCTGCAAGGTACTTTACTTGCAAACAAAAGAGACAAGTCCCTTCCCGCCTCAATTTACTAGAATGTTAAGGTGGGATGACAATGAGAGCGAGTAGGACAGGTCGAAAATCTGGGAGATAAATTTGTGATTTATAAAAGCCTCCTTTTACTTCCTTTTTTAAGCAGTTTTAAAGAAATAGAATCTTATTATAGTCAAATTTTGAGACAGTGTCAGGATGCCAGGAGCAGTTATTTTAAAGTTGCTTCCTGCTCTTTCACTGTAACTCAGGATGGTTGTGGCTAAACTCTAAAATACTTTATTGTGGCATAATTACATTTGAATTCAAACTTTAACTATTGCTCAGCGGAAATGCAATTAATTCTAAGATGACAGTTAATTCATGTCTGAGTCCATCTGAATCAGTTTCCTTGAAATATTCACCTGTTGTGTGATCTTTAGTGCTGGAAATAGCCCTCCACTGTGTACTCCTCTTATTGCAATCCTGAGTATCATAGCACTTCTTACTCCAGTAGCCCCCCATGTAGATGTGGGTTGTAGCACCAAGCTGCCACTTAACACCGTACATGTATAAAGCACCTCTTTGATCCTGAAGAGATTTCCCAAGTACTCTAAAGTGTAAAACATTAACTGCCTTGGTATGTCTTTGGGCTGAAGGATGCTTTATAGTCGCTTGATATTAAATCAATTTCCACCTCTAAAAACCGTTGGTTGCAGAGTATTTGAAAGAAGCTTTAACTCATGTAGATTTGCTGGTATAGGTTAGAAGCAATTGTGCTAGAATTTGAATTGAGCAATAATATAGTGAAGTTAGAATTAAAGTGTAGTTATGGGACAGTACAATTGTTTAGTTTGATCACAACCATTCTGAGGTACAGTGAAAGGAAGGAATATCAAGAAACAATTCACAGAATAGACAGAAAATAGATATCTGAGAGGAATCTAAAATATCCACCAACAGATGCATAATACAGGAAAACTACAAATGTTAAAGGGGGTTACCTGTAGCAAGAAATGTCCCTAAAATTGAAGGATAATTACCTCAGAGTTCAAAAGACAAATGTCAGTTACACATATATAATAGCTTTCTCTTTAAAACCTCATGGAATTCCTGACTTTGCAAAGCTCACCATCTCACATCATGGAAAGCCAGAGCAATGATACTACTTTTCATAAAAAAAATATCCTAGTAATAAAAGCTTAATGTGATGCTTTCAAATTAAGAAATGCTTGTGGCTTGGCATTCAGGTGTATAATTCCTTTTATGAACTTTAGAAATGCTACCATGAGTTCAAGAGGTATGTATTTCAAACCTGTGCTGCAGCAGAGTTGCTTTTCACTGTGATGGTCCTGATGTATTTTCTGCAGTTGTTACCTGGGAACCCAGACAACAGAATATTATGAATAATAAATGAAGCTTCGCAGACTAAAGTGTCTGCGTTGTTTTCTTTCAAATGTGCATACAAGAATGTATTATAATACAGCAGACTCCTATTGAAACCTATATTTAAGGAATTAATTTTGTAAAATTACCTAATACTGTTTATATTCAGAGGAATGCAAATATGGACTTGTGTATAAACACACAACTGTCTGGGTTTTTTTGTGTCTATCCTTTGATGAAAAATCCACACCTCTATTAATCTTTCATCACAGTGTAGACATACTCAATGATAAAGTTACCATAAAACATTGCTGTGTAACTGATTGATGTTATTAAGACCTCCCAGTTTAAGTTTCCAGTTTTCCCTCTACACAGGTAAAAACTAATGGTCCTATTTCCATTTACTCTGACCTCCCACCACTTGGTACTTGAATTTATGGGACTCAGTTTTGATAGGCTCTGACATAATTCCAGTGCTTCCCATCATTTTAAGGGAATGTTATATATAATACTGTTCTTTGTCAAATGTCAACTAAACTGTCAAGTACTTTTTTTTCACATTGGTCTTTTCCATTATTTTTTTTTGTTTCCAAGATACCTGTGTATATCTAATTTCTCCTTTAGAAGGGCCACTCATTTCCTTCAGGGGTATCACAAGCTAACATTTCGCTACCTTAGAAGTGCGTTTTTTTTAAAGATGTTGCCAGTCCTTGCACCAAACTCAAACCTTGGGTCCATGTTATTGTGTCACTATCCGATGTGTGCCCCTGGCTCCAGCTGAACCTCAGAATTCTATGTTTGGAACTCCTTCCACACAGTTCAAAACTCCAGATAGGTAGTGTACCCCATCACAGGACATTTTGTTAAATAAGGACTGAATAAAGTCCATATAATCAGAAATTATATGAAATATGTGATGTGGGCATAGATCTTGTTGGGCATGAGTAAACTTGCATATAGCCTGATTTGAGTGCAAGCTTAAACTGTAATCTAGGGTGTGACAGGCTGTGTGCTGGAGCTGGGTCCTTGGGCTAGTTGAGATAAGTGGGAACATCCTGAACTGATAAGCTTGAAATGTAGATAAACTGAGGACATGAATGATTTGGTCCTTACACAATCTGCAAAATGATTGGCCCTTACATGATCCGTAAAATGTCCAGACCAATTAGATTTAATAAATATAGATGTTAGCAGCTAGGAATAATGTATAGAAATTATGTAGTGTGCAAAATCATTTGGAATTGTTTCATCTTGTACCTGGGCCTGGCCAGTGTGGGCACAGAGCTGTTACATGCCTAACAAAGTAACCTGAGTGACGAGCTGAAGTCTAACTGAATTTTTGGATCCCTGAGAACTGAATGCAATGTTCTCTCAGAAATGGACAAGGTATTCTGGATAAGCCAAGTAGAAAAGGTCTCAGAGGAATCCCAACACAAGACACTTAATTTCATTTTTAAAACTGCGTGTTTAGAGGGAGACTGTTTAAAAGGTGCATACAGTAGGGGCCCAATAAACTTTTCCTTTGCCCCCTATGTAGTCACTGACACTTGTGCAAGGAGGGTGCAGAAGGTTACCAGATCAGAAGGGTAGCCTTTGGTATCCACTTTGTGATGGTGTATGTGCCTTCATAAGGTGCTCAGAAATGAGGAACTGGGCTCTAGATGTGATCAGTTGTTCCAGGCTCAGCAAGGGGGCACATGGAGCAATCTAGCTGCCACCTTTGAGGCTTTTTAATTGAAATGACATAAGGCAAGCCAATTGCAGGTAATCAGTGGAATAAAGCTGTAGGGATGTTGAACATGCAAGTTGGAGGCCTTTATGGCAGTTATGGCTTGTTTTTGTTATAAAAAACCTGTTGCAGCTGTTACACTCCCAGTAGATGAGCTTGTGAGAACTGTTTCCTATAAGAGGACAAGCTCTAAGCCCTGCATTTCTTCAGCCTAAGTCAAAACTAAGTGATCAAAATCTCTGGGCCAGATCATTCCTCCCCTCCCATCATGTGTTCTCTTCAACAAATGGGTCTGCTGCTTTCCTTATGGAAGGGGGCTCAGCAGCTTCCCAAAACCATTGCTCTACCCTGGATCTGGCAGAGATTACTCTGAGCATCCAGGGTCTGTGCTGCACCCGGGCAAAAACCTGGGTGGACCAGACAGGAAAGGTTATGGAGGAAGGGGACAGAATCAAGGGAGTATGTGCTCTCTCCAGTCTGAGACCCTGTAGAACATACTGCGAAAATGAAATGGATCTCCAGTCTGTGTTACTTTTTTCATGTCATCCACTGATGGTCCTGCCAGGAAACTTTGGGAGAGGCCTTACTAAGGGCCAGAGCCAGTGTGGGGACACAGGTCCTCTCCTGGATGCCTGTGGTCTTCCACAGAAGCTCTCTATGATCCAGAAGGTTTGAAGATGTTCTTCCCATATTCTGAGGAGAGACAAAGCTGGCATTTCCCAGTAGTAGAACAATGGGGGGAATTCTATGCAATGGATTCCTTGCATAGATTTCATCCCCAACGGCCCCTACTTTTAGCATGGAAGAGGATGATCAGACCCATTTTCGGGTATCAGTACACCAGTCTAATTAAAAAAAAAATCAGTTGGATGTCTGTACATAACCCTAGACACCCAATAAGGAGAGGGGGAACCAAGCGATGGGGGGGGGGGAAAGTGTTATTTGGGGTTTGGAACTGAGTCTATAATTATAGAAAAATAAAAGCATAAGAATCACCATACTTAGCATGTCATGACTGGAGGTATGACAGAAATCATGGAAGAAGTGGTGGTGGGGGCTGCGGGGCTGGGGATAGAGAATTTCTTCCAGATCCCAGATGATGATTAGATTATGCTATGAACCAGGAAACCTGAACACCCTCTATTTTTTTTCCCTATTTTACTACAACTGCAGGTACTATTCTAATAAAAAAAAATCATCAATAACAGAATAGAAATCAAGGGTTTTTTAAATTTAAAATGTTATCCTTTTTAAGAGCTACTAAGGAACATCTGGAAGACTTTACTTTTTATTTCTTGATTCATTTTGCAGATTCCTTTAGGGAGTGGTAGTAATGAATTTGATATTGAACTTGAAAATGGTGGTTGTCCCATGTGTGGAAATCATGTCTAAGAGCTTTGTAACAGAATGATTTTAATTGAAAATGCCCACTTAGTGCTGTTAATTCTGCTGAATTGTACTCTTACTGCACTTTTGTGGACCAGTGCTTTTTCAGTTGAACCATGTGATAAAGTGCTGATTATTAGCTTAGGAGGAAGATTTTGCAGCATGGCTTCTGAAATCATTTTGTTTCTCCCATACAGGCTTTGTTCTAGAAAACCTCTGCTGTTTTGATAGAGCAAGAATGGTAGAATTAATGTATTTAAACATCAAAGGATGGCATCATATACTTGTTTCTCATACGAGCTCTTGCTCCTTTGTTTTTATAGTTTTTAACATTTTATTAATGAATCACCAAAACCTAAGAAGTTCAAAGGCTAGCTGCAGGTAAATAAATGCTGCTGTATTATGGCCACTTGAAACTACTGGAATTTACACCCATTCAGTATAACAATATAGGGACAAACGAGATACAGTGCAATATAATATTGCTTATCTTCAAAATGTTGTGAGAATTAAAGATATACATAGGGTTGCCAACTTTCTAATTGCATAAAACCAAACACCCTTGCTCCTGCCCCTTCCCCAAGGCCCTGCTCCGCCCCTTCTGAGGCTCCGTCCCCACTCACTCCAGCCCCCCTCCCTCAGTCCCTCACTCTTCCCCACCCGCACTCACTTTCACTGGGCTGGGGCAGGGGGTTGGGATGAGGGAGGGAGTGTAGGCTCTGGGATGGGCCAGAAATGAGGGGTTCAGGGTCCAGAAGGGGGCTCCAGTCAGCAGTCACCACTCTCCCGCTGCCCAGCTCTGAAGACAGCACAGAAGGGTGGCAATAACCCCCTTAAAATAACCTTGCAACCCCCCTCTGTGCAACTCCTTTTTGAGTCAAGACTCACAATTTGAGAAACACTCATCTCCCCCATGAAATCTGTACAATATAGAGTAAAAGGACACACAAGACTAGTTTTCATGGGGGGAGACCAGATTTCACAGTCCATAACATGTTTTTCATAGCCGTGAATTTGGTAGGGCCCTAGTAATACATAGTTAAAGCTGATAGTAGGTCTTCTGTCCTCTCAGTGCCTGGGAAGTTTTAGACCATATGTTCTGAAGTGTGAGAGGGAATGAATGCACATTTGCATGCTCCTGATTGGGATGTGCAATATATGATGTGAGTAGGTCAGAGATATGAATGTGCACATACACGATATGTGTGCACTTTCCAAACTGTGGGCTCTGTTTAATAGCCTAATACCATCAATAATAATAATCTCTAACAGAACAGAGATGGGGCTAATCTGAAGTGCTTTGGAAATAATTCTATTGACTTCACTAGGCTTGAAATCAGGTCCATACTGAATGCTGAACAAGTGACAACAATGCAATGTATTTACATAGTATATCAAGTCAATGTTACATGCCTTCTCTCTAGGCACTGTAATAAGAAATGTCAATTACAGTGAAAACCAATTAAGCCTAGTTTAGATTTGATAGGAAAAATATGTTGCTTTCTTTTCTTCTTTAATTACCTGAGCTACCACACTTTCACAGTGCTCACACTAAATTGCATCCTTATTTTTCCTTCCAGACCTGGGCCATTAGGACTGGAGACCCTATTTATTTGACACTCTTCTTTCCCTGATAGCACTCTGTCCAGAAAATCATCTAAAATTATAACCCAAAGGTTTTTCTATTGATTTCCAGGGTAAATTGGATTGTTCTGCTCTTGTTTTGTCAAAGTATTTTTCATTTTTCATTCTTTCCTGTTTAATCTTCATTCTTCCCACTTTCTGTTTTCTCCAGCTTTAATTCATTCTCTTTTGAAATCTTCTCACTGGAAGGCACTAATGAAGCACTCCTGAAGTTTTACTTTAACCTGTTGATCACTCATTTTGTCTTAAATTATATAATTTCGTTTCCTTAGAAAAATCCCAGAAACATATCTAGGTGTCAGTCATTCTTATAATTATCTGGTTACTTACTATTCCATGTAATCATTCCACCTCTTCCAAATCTGCTGGGAAAACGAGGCCTAGCAGAAAAAGTGGTTGGCACAAGTGTTTTTGGAAGACTGATAGGCTCCTCGTGCTGCATAATAAACACTTTGTCAATTGTCTGCAGGGTTTAAATTCATTTTACTCACAGGAGCCCTAATCCTGATAGCAGCTGGACACCCTCAACTTGGACAGAAGCTGGTGAGAATGAAGGATACTCAACACTTTGGAAGATCAGGGGAAGAATTACTGTTTGACCTATACACCTTTCCTAGCAAAATGTAATCTAAATGTAAATATTCTGTTTCCCAATTAAAAAAAGAAGTTACCTAGGATGTCAGCAATGAGTTCATTAATTGCTTTCACTTAAACTTGGGTACTGGACAGCATTCATGATTATGCTTTAACTTCAGAAGGATTCTCATGCTGAAAAATACCAGAGACTCAGTGTGGCTATGGAGCCTATAGTATATAGGCCCCAACACTAGTAGAGCCAGAGGAGCTTAGAAGCCCTCTGAGGCCAATAGCTCTTTATTTCTTTCCTTTCAATGACCTCTCCCTGCCACTGATTTATTGAAAATAAATGAATATTCATACACTGTTTATATTGAACTACCCTAGCGGTCTGTAACCAGGATATTTCAAAAGGTTGCACCAACAATATTAAATTGAATGTATTGCATATATGTAATGCTTTTTTTCTTGTTAAATGTAATATCTAGAGTTGACTCAGAATTTTCAAAATTTTAACTTTTTTCCATGAAAAAAGGTTATTGTGATTAAAATTTATGGCAATTCCTAAATTTGATTTTTTTTTGTCAATTTTTTCCCACCTTTTTGGAGAGGCTTTAGTAGAGTTTCTTAAAAAATGCTATTCCAGCAAATGTAAAAGGTTTGTAATGTGGCTAAGTGAATGTCATAGGAGCAAGTTTGATTTTTGGGAATTCCATAAGCTTTCTGTACTTGATCTTTCAACATATAAATTCTGCATTAACTCCAGCCCTTCATGCCAAATTATCAAGGGCCATCTTCTGCCTAAGATTAGGCACCCACATTAGGAAGTAAGAGAGTGAGAGCCCAACCTTATGCCCTTACATCATCTACCTGGGTCTTGACTCCTTCAAGCGGCATGCCTATCGACAGCCAGAGCAGAAATAAAACTATCAAAAGCAGAAAAAAATACTACAGTTAGACAATGGAAGTATGACCTAGGTGGCATATTCATGCAGTGTTTTGTAAACAATGTTCACTCAACCTCGTGTGTGTGTGTGTGTGTGTGTGTGTGTGTGTGTGTGTGAGACAGACATTGATGGGTTTATTGAAAATAGTGTTTTTAGCTCCGATTCTGTCTTATCTGAATATATAAGACTTTTACCTTGAAAACTGTATGTAGGCATCTGTGATGCACTTTTTTCTGGAAGCCAAGTATATCAGCACCAAAAAAAGCTACTGTACATGAGTGTCTCACTGACTTTTTTATTTCTTTGGGGGTAAATGCTGCCTACAGTTTATAGCTGCATTAGCAAACAAACAAAATTACATAATGTCAAAATGTAACAATGGGGGAAATGCAGACTCAGATGTGGAGGGGAAATTAGGAACAAGGAAATATTGCTGAAAAATTCACATTCAAAGATTTTACAATTTGCCCTTGGGAAGCTAGGAAGGTTTGACCAATTTGCTTTTCCCTCCTCTAAGGCTGATCTCAGTGTCACAATACTGTCCATCAGAAAAAGAGCACATTTAAAAGTGAACACAATTTTGGCAAATGTCTATATTCATTAGAAATAACTTGTTTTTCATAGTGATAAACCACCAAAGAATGAACGGTTTCTCATTGGTACCAGGATACAGTTAAAGTCTTGCTAGCTTTAAAAACATTATTTTAGAGGTGGTTAACTCAGTCTTAAAAATTGATTATCTGCATCCTTTCTATGGACCCAGTACTGCCTAGGATAGTTTATGGCCACATGTATTGGCTAGTAAATAGCAAATACCTAAATAGCATGGGAGAATAAACAATCTGTCATCAGGTAATATTCCTTGTGGAAGCCACTTACAAAGGAAAGATTATCCTATTTGCACAAAGTAACTAGGGTTGGGGCAGGGCATGAAATAGATTTGGAGAGGACAGATTTTATTCCAATCTGCAGGCTGGTCATGGAATGTCTGTGCAGTCACACTGTAGCTGTCACAATGTAGCTGTCACACCAGGCCCTATCCCAGATAAATCCTGAGCTCTGCTTCACACTCATGATGGAGTGTGAAGGTCACTGGATCCAATGGCCCTAGCCTGAGTTTTTGGGCAACACTCTCTTCATTTTGCACCCTTGCCCTTCCAAGTCCTCCTATATATTTTGCCCATCCAATACACCCTGTCAGATACCTAGATTGTAAGATCCCTGTGTCAAAGACTGCCTCCTCTTGTCTGTATAGTGCCTAACACAATGGGCTCCTGATCCTTGAATGACATTTTTAGGCATTGCCATAATAGGTATAATACTAATAAACATCCACTAGCACTGACGTGTTTTGAGTCTGGCCTGGATTTCCCCTTCCAGGAGGCACAGGGCATCTACAGTGTCTCCTCTCTTCTTAACCCCCACACATTTGGCTTGTCTCTGCCATGCCTGACACACTTCCCTGGCATTGACTTTGTTAGTAAATATTAACCTTTTTTTGTCCTCTTCTCCTTGTATGTTAAATTCATTTTCATATTAACTATTCTCCCAGAATCTTTATGATATTAGCAAAGAGTGTGTTTGAATTTTAAGGCCTAAAGTGTTGACTCTTGATTTGAATTCAGGAACTTCGTGTGATCAACTATTGAGCTATACATCATTATTGCTGGTGCCTCCATGTTTGTGGCAATATAGATGTCTAGGGAAAACTAATAAAAAGTGTCTACAGAAATATGGTCTAAACAAGAGTGGGTGATTGATAAGAGGTGCCTCTGATCTAATTATGTTCTGTGATTGATATGAGGAATTTGTTATTGCAGATGTTATCTGTAATGGATGAAATAAGGATCCATTGGAAAAAATGACGTAACTAATTAAGAACTGCCAGTTTCACATCTGTCCATGACAATGACTGTATTAGAATTCCTTTAGCTTATTGATCAGGTAATCTAAAGATACCATAAAAGAATTTACCTATGTAATTAGATAAAATGAAAATGTCAAAAACAGAACAGTGAAATTAGTCATGGGAAAGCAATTTTCCATCCAAAAAAGGAGTTTATTTGTCTCACCCTAGGAAAGACAGAGGGCTTGAGAGTTAGTTTGAGGATAGGGTTGCTAACTTTCTAATTGCACAAAGTCAAACATCCATGCTTCTACCCCTCCCCTGCCCCTTCCACAAAGCCTTGCCCCTTCCCCAAACTCCTGCCCCCACTCAACCCATCCCCACTCTCTCCATTACTCACTCTTCCTGACCCTCACTCACTTTTACTGGGCTGGGATGCATCTGGGGAGGGATGGGCTCTGGGGTGGGGCCAGAATTGAAGTGTTTGGGGTGCAGGAGAGGACTCTGGCCTGGGGAAGGAAGTTGGGGTGTGCATGGGGGTGTATGGGCTCTGAGCTGGGGTGCGTGCTCTGGGTGGGGCTAGAAATGAGGGGTTTGGGGTGCAGGGAAAGAATTACTGTTTGACCTATACACCTTTCCTAGCAAAATGTAATCTAAATGTAAATATTCTGTTTCCCAATTAAAAAAAGAAGTTACCTAGGATGTCAGCAATGAGTTCATTAATTGCTGGACTTTTAATGGCCTGGTTGAAAACTGGATGCCTGGCAATCCTAGTTGGGGAGTGCAGACTGACAGCTTCCCACTAGTTACAGAGGAGAGAGACACAGAGGCCAACTCTATTCCTTACTGTTGGGGTGATAATGTATCTGTTCTTTCTGTATTCTGTATAGTGTTATATTGAACTCTGATCATCTTTGATTAAATAATTCCATTTGAACATGTTATTTGACAATCTTGAATTGTTAATAAATTCAGAAGGGGCAACAACTTACCCTGTTTTCCCTGTGGCATATGTGCGGAGGCAGGAGGCAGTGAAAAATTGTGAGTTAGCAGATAGTATGGAGGACACTGTCCATTCTCAAGCAAAGTCTGACTTTTACCTCCCCAAGAAGGCCGCTCTTGGGTACCAGAACAAAAATGGCAGCAATCATGTTTGATTACTGATAGGCATTGGTTCACCAAGTCTCTTTAGTTCACGCAGACTTCAAGAAGTGTATATATCATCATTTGGGCTTGAGTAAAAGCCTTGGAAAACATTGCTTCGATAATTAGATAATTTGACAAGCATCATATATGGGAAAGTTTGGCACTCTGTTGCCTATGCCACTTTAGTTATATATTTTGCAATGGAGTGTGTTGTTCTAATCAAATACATCCTATTCATTTTAATGGGAGTTGCATGATAACTCCAAAGTGCTGCTTCAAAAATCCCTCAGTTCATATGAGTCTTAGTCCCCCCCGCCCGCCTTGTGCTTGGGCACTTGTTATGGTTAAACTTCTAGGCATACTTGAAAGTCTATCCTCATCCTCTCATAATGCCTACAGTACAAAGTGAAGTTTTTACACATCCGTATCTGCCCAGTGAAACAAAAAGTTCTTGAACAATGTCCCAGCAGGCTTAATATATTTGCAATCTCCCAAAATTTCTCTGTATACAATCTGGCAGGCTGTTCTCAAGAAATATTTCTTTTATTTGAACACCAGTTTGAGAATGAATTACTATTTCATGCCTGATAATTTGTACAGCTGCATGATAGTAATCAAGCATTAGGCTAAGACTTTCGAATCCAAAGCTTGAGCTTGTGAAGAGATTGCTATAAAATTTCACCCTCTGATGCTATGAGTAAGAGATAAAAGGAGAAAGGAAATGCTAGGGAATAAATGCATGTTACCATAGTAATAACTGAATCCTGGAGCCTTCTTGAAGAAAGTGCCTTTAGTTTTCTGGAATATCTTTTATCATTTCATCCTACAATAATTATGGGTCATTGAGATGAATAACCTTTATAGTATGTTAGGAGTAACAGAATAATATCTCACTTAGGAAACCATCCAGCAATGTTAAAGATAACCTACAAAGTCAAAAATAAATATGGGTCCTGTGTCCTTTTTTTTTCTTTTTCTTCTTTATGATTTATAAAGGAGTCCCAGTGTGGTGTTGTTTTTCACGTTAGAAATTCAGGTTTTATCTGCTCTGAAAGACTCTATGGTAACTGAAAAACTAACACAAAAATTACATTGAAAGAACCAGAAGTTTGAAAGTTAAGTAACCGAGTGAGGAGGGGACTTCTAGTCAACTATTCAAAATTCTCTGGATCAGATAGCTGGTTTAAACTGGTATATGTTCATGGAAGATGATGAGTGATGCTACATCGATTTATACTGTACCTGCTGAGGAGCTGGGCCATTGTTTTTGTTTTGCTCTGTTCACACTTACTTAATGTTAATAGCTAGCTAATTATGGGTGAAGGAAGTTTTTGCTAAAGATTCAAGCAGCCGTGTCCCTTCAGTTAAGGTTTTGGAGTAAATATGCGTGGAAGCCCTCACATTTTTTTCCACTAAACTTCGGGAGCCCAAGCTTGACGTTACCGATAAAAGTAACATAGTAAGCAAGTAGAATTTAATTAAAAGAAAACAAAAAAGCTTAATTATACCTCACAGAAAAACAAAAAAACAGACACAAGCCCATTTAAAAAAAATATCCCTTGCTAGTCACTCAATCTAAATATATAAATATAAATTGGCCTCTGCAATTGGGGAAAAGGGAGAAATTGGAGAAAAATCAGGCTTAGGCAACAGTCCTGCAAACAATCAGGCACATATCTGCCTTCAAGCAAACGAGTGGTCCTAGTGGCTTCATGCATTTATAAGCATTTGCAGGACTGAGGCCTTAGCAATACAGATATGCTATTTGTTTGGTTTAAGGCCCATGTGACTGATATTTTGTATTCCTTGTTTCTACCATGGGGTATTGCTCAATATTGCCAATAATTTGAGCAGAGAGTTTGAGTATATTGCTAAATAGTACCCAAGTACGACAAAAAAATCTGAAACAAGGCTTTAGTTAGTTACAGATGAAAAGATTTCTGTTTACATTGGAAAATGTAATCAATGTGTTTTTTCAATGGATAGCATGTCTCAGTGCATTGGAAAACAAGATTTATTCAGGTAATGCTAAACTGAAGGCTGTTAAGACACGTGTACAGTAATACTGCCAACTATTTGAGTGGATCTAGATAGACCTGGAAAACCTGTGGAGCTTAACGTTACTTTTGGTTTAAAATATTTATGAATCGATCTCAGTGTTGACAATTTTAAATTAACAATAATAAAATATTTTGCCCTTCTTTAATATTTTCTATCTGAGAATCTCAGTGCTTTACAAACATTAATAAAGTCAGCCCTGCCTCACAGGAGCCATAGAAAGTACTATTATCCACATTGGAGTTCTTGTGGCAACTTAGAGACTAACAAATTTATTTGGGCATAAGCTATAACCCACTTCTTCAGATGCATGGAGTAAAAATACAGTAAACAGGTATAAATATACAGCACATGAAAAGATGAGAGCTGCCTTACGAAGTGGGGGGTGGGGTCAGGGCTAACGAGGCCAATTAAATCAGGGTGAATGTGGCCCATTCCCAACAGTTGACAAGAATGTGTGAGTGTCAACAGAGGGAAAATTATTTTTTGTAGTGACCCAGCCACTCCCAGTCTTTATTCAGGCCTAATTTGTGGTGTCAAGTTTGCAAATTAATTCCATCTCTGCTGTTTCTCATTGAAGTCTGTTTTTGAAGTTTTTTTGTTGAAGAATGGCCACTTTTAAGTCTGTTATTGAATGTCCAGGGAGATTGAAGTGCTCTTGATGTCTGATTTGTGTCCATTTATTCTTTTGCGTAGAGACTGTCCAGTTTGGCCAATGTACATGGCAGAAGGGCATTGCTGGCACATGATGGCATATATCACATTGGTAGATGTGCAGGTGAATGAGCCCCTGATGGTGTGGCTGATGTGGTTAGGCCCTATGATGATGTGCCCTGAATAGATATGCAGACAGAGTTGGCAACGGGGTTTGTTTCAGGGATTGGTTCCTGGGTTAGTGTTTCTGTTGTGTGGTAGATAGTTTAGTGTCCTTTTTCTTCTGTAGAGAAGCAAAATGTGTGTTGTAAATGGCTTATCTAGTTTTTGTAAAGTACAACAACGAGGAAGTTTGTGTGGAAGGTTGTTTTTTTATGAGAGTCTCCAGTTTTGAGTTCATTCTTGATCTTCTCCTGTTTGTTGTATAGGATGTTGATCAGGTGTTTCAACAGTTTCTTTGAGACTGTGTGACATAATCTCTCACCATAGTCTGTGTGATATGTTGATTATAATGGATCTTTTACCTTCAGTCCTTTTGATATGATGCCCATCTGTTTGCATTTGGAAAGGAACATGATGTCTGTCTGTATCTGCATGAGTTTTTTCATGAAGTTGATGGATTTCCACTTCATATGGCTAAATTCAGTGCCTTGCATGGTGGCAGGTTTCAGAGGGGTAGCTGTGTTAGTCTGTATCAGTAAAAACAATGAGGAGTCCTTGTGGCATTTTAGAGACTAACAGCTGTTGGGAATGGGCCACATCCACCCTAATTGAATTGGCCTCATTAGCTCTGACCCCCCCACTTGGAAAGGTAACTCCCATCTTTTCATGTGCTGTATATTTATACCTGCTTACTGTATTTTTCACTCCATGCATCTGATGAAGTGGGTTAAAGCCCACAAAAGTTTGTGCCCAAATAAATTTGTTAGTCTCTACGGTGCCACAAGGACTCTTTGTTGTTTTTGCTGATACAGACTAACACGGCTTTCACTCTGAAACCTATTATCCATGTTAATATACAGCAAGGGAAACAGATTCTGCTAAATGACTAGAGATGATCAAAAATTTCTGTCAACATGCTTTTTCAATGGGAAATGGCTATTTGCTTAAATGATTTGTGTGGAAAAAAATGTTTTTTATCAACTGAAAAGCGGACCTGAAAACTTTGTTTCTTGCCAATATTTTGCTCAGCCTATTAGAGATTTAAATCTCAAACACTTACATTTCAGTTTCCAAACCCTGAATAAAATTCTAATTCTTGGAAATTATACACACAAATTTCCATCCAGCTCCATAAGTTATTTTACTCAGGATCACACAGAAAATCTATGGCTTTGCAAGGAATAATTTCCTGGTGCTATACCCTAACCACCAAATCAGCGTGCCCCTCCGTTTACAAATACTACTGTCCAATTATCTATTTAACAATAGAATCTCACCCTGATTTTTAACAGATAAAAACAGATTTGAAAATTTTATTAAAGCTAATGTTAAAAAATGTATATAATACGTAGGTTGGGAAAAGAATGTCTGTACATCTGGGCATGGTGCTTAGATTATCCACAAATACAAAGTTAGTTTTTAAAAGTCACATGATACATAGAGTACAGAATCAGCAATAACCCAAATCCAGGTGAATAGATTTAACAATACAGTTTAGATATTAGAATCCAATTCTCAGTTGTGACGTAATTGACATAAACTGGGACCATATACCTCATTGTTGCAACCAAAGTCCTGTAGTGGCACCAAATCTTGTATAAAGGGGGTCAAATAAGGGGGACAAAGTTATGGTTTGCTGGTTATGATTATGCTATCTGTATGCATGTATCATTTTTTGTATTTAAAGTTATAAGTATTGGCTCTATGCTGTCCGTATTTCAAGCTTGGGCTACGCTTCTGGGTGACACCCCAGACAAATTGGTGTCAGCTTTGCCTAGCCTGCTTGATGACCCATTAGGGACCATAAGCTATACAATTGACCCCTTGAGAGAAGGCAGATACACCTTGTGACTCAGCAAAGTATGCAGGGGTATGCCTATGGACAGAATTCTGAGGTTTTTCAATGCCATGTGATGTACAGCTTGTCTTTGGGACAAAGAAAACAGTGACCACATGGCAAGAGACTATAAAATCTGCTGAAGCGCCACCATCTTGTCTTCAATCCTGCTTCTTACCTTTGGAGGTACTTTGCTACAAACGGAAGCTCTACACAAAGACTGGATGACCCATCCCAGTTGTGGATGTACTTCAGCAACTTGATTTGGACCTGCAGCTTATTCCATCATTGCTACAAGCCTGAACCAAGAACTTTGCCATTACTGTATGTAATTGATTCCATTTAACCAATCTAGCTCTCATCTATATTTTTTTCCTTTTATGAATAAACTTTTAGATTTTAGATTCTAAAGAATTGGCAACAACATGATTTGTGGGTAAGATCTGATTTGTATATTAAGCTGGGTCTGGGGCTTGGTCGTTTGGGATCAAGAGAACCTTTTTTTTTTTTTTAACTGGATATTAGTTTTCATAACCATTTGTCCCCATAATGAATGGCACTGGTGATGATACTGGGAAACTGGAGTGTTGGGAAATTGCTTGTGTGACCTGTGGTTAGCCAGTGGGGTGAAACCGAAGTCTTCTCTTGGGCTGTAACTGCCCTGCTTTAAGCAATTTGTCCTGGATTGGCACTCTCAGTTGGGTTCCACCAGAACCAGAATCATTATATCGGGTAAATCACTCATGAAAACTTGTCAGGAGATTTGGTTGTGGAAAACAAAATATATCAATGAGTGGAGCTTGTCCCTCAGTAATTAAGAATTAGGTTGATTGTCCATTTAGAAAATACAATTCATGAGGAAAGTATTTGTTGCTTCCTGACTGCACTTCTCTTCAGCACTCCAGCTCATCCCTCCTGATGTTGCCAATGTCCAATGATGTGTTCTATGTAGATGTCCCTCGATCACCTGATGGTGTCTGACACCATACGTTGCCACATCAGTCAAGCATAACGTTGACCGATTCTGCATTATCTCAGCACTCACTGATTATTGGGGTCCTATGTGCCTAGGGCTCCAACAATCAATGCATGTGTCTGGACCTGGTAACCCTTAGCTCTCAAGGTTTCAGCCAGAGGAGCCTATCTCTCTACCTTTCAAGCTCAGGCATCGTGGAAGGCCAAGGTCTTGATCTCAAATGGCACTGGGAAGTCCACCATGATTATCTTCTTCTGGTTCTCATTGGTGATGATGGTGTCCAGTCGCAGTTGGCTGTTCGTTCTGGGGATGGAGGAGTTTACGGCAACCTTCCCCATGGGTGGAAGGATGGCTCTGGCCAGGCGATCTTGGATGGCATTGTGTCGCAGCTACCAAGGTCTTAAGTGGGGCTTGCAGCTACACAGGATGTGGGGTAGCGTCTTGTTAGTGTAGTTGCACTTCCTGCATTGCTTGTTCTGATTCCCATGGTGGATGAACCTTCAGCTAGCAAATCGGATGAAGCTGCCTCCTGGGAGGAAGTGGTTGCTGGTGTCCCACTTGCACATCACCTTGAACGCCTTGCCCTGGTCCAGCTTCCATTTCAGGTTTTCCACGTATTGGCAGGGTCCTCTCCAGCATGTTTCTAGCTCTCGGAGTGATGATAGTGTGATCTGTATTCATCTGTGGCACCAGGACTCCCAGCCCCTAGCGTTCCTCACACCACGTCCAGTGGCAGCCGATACACTTTTCCAGTCATCACATAGCATTATGGGCATGAGTCCAGAGTGAAGCAGTCTCCCCTGTCTCTTCCAAATTCACCTTCCAGTGAGCCGCTCAGATAGGTGGCAACACCTTGGTGATTCGCTTCTTGACAGCATCCCTCAGAGCACTCTCTGTGATGTTCCTCACTGTGGCATCCGGGCACATCAGAAGGCATGAGTGATCACAGCAACATCGCACAGATCACTCATTCAAGGGATGTTGGTGCCGCCCTGCCTGTGCAAGATGTACACCAGTTCATTGCTGGTCCTCTGGGGAAGAAACATCCATTTTTTCACCAGCTGCCGGATGGTATCTGCTTGCCTTATTCAGATCCCCTCAGGACGAATGAGATATGAGGAATCAGGAAGCTATTCTTCTCCATAGGATCGTTCTGTGTAATTTCCTTTCCAGCTGAGGAATCTGCCTAGGATTTCTGGTAAATGTCTCTATCTAAAACAAAAGTAATGCTTTTTGCCTTTGTTTATCTTATTTTCATCATGCACTCCAGAAAAAGGGATTTAAAGAAAGTGTGTGTGTGTGTGTGTGTGTGTGTGTGTGTGTGTGTGTGTCTGTGTGTGTGTCTGTGTGTAGCTCACATTTTCCATCCATCCTTTACTCATATGTTTCTCCTCTTTCATCCTATCTCTCAGCTCCTTCTTCATCTCCCTGCCCTGCTTCTCAGAACAGTGGCTAAGCAGTTGTTGCTTTTCTTCCTCACCTTACCAGAAGGTATGAGACTTCAGGAACAGGAGGTTGCATATGTGGATGTGTCACCAAGTGGATGTATTTGAGGCATGCTCAAATGACTAACTGAGGAATGGAAGGAGCAGGGGAGAGGATGAGAGGAGTGGGTGGGTCTCATTCAGTTGGTTTGGTTCTGTCATTGGAATGGCTAAACACTATGACAATTTACCAAATCCAAGGCATGGATAGTGCAGCCCATCTCTGATCTGTGTATGTGTATATAATCTGAAGATATGCAAGGCTCAATTCTAATGGACAGAGCACTGGCAAAAGTATGTGCTACCTATTTAAAAGTACCTGCATCCTTCAGTGCAGTCATGAGGTTTTAACTTTCAAGTAATTCAGTGTTGCCAACCCCACTGTCTCATAAATCAAGAGACAAACTCTAAAAATCAAGAGATTTGGTATATAAATCATGAGTTGGTATTTTTTCAATATAAACCAATCTAGATTTATTGACAGGTGGTTTATAAACTTCATTAGTGGTGTATTTAATTTCTAACAGGCCAGAGCTCTTTTTTAAAATGATATTACTACATCTGAAAATGCTTTGCAAAAACTTTTTAAAAACCCTACCTGTTCTCACCACATTGCTATGCATCTCATTTTAAGGTTACAATGACAGATTTTATCAGTGGTTTTAATTTGTCAGAGCCCAAGCTCTGGATGACATGGGGCACCTTAACTAAAGGCAACATAGTGAAATTATATGTAAGCAAACCTTGGTTACATGGTGTGTGTATGGGGGGAATAGGCTGGAGGAGGGGGTTTAGGTAGGCCCTGTGGTATGGAGTGGGGTTAGGCTCCTGAGTGTTTTTGTGGAGGGGTAGGCCTGGCCCTAGGGAGGTTAGGCCCCAGCATGCGATAGGACTGAGGTGGAGGGGGGTGTAGAAGGAAGGTCTGGTCTGGGTTGAGGGGGTAGGGGCTAGAGCTCGGGACAGAGTGGGTGGGGTCAGGTCCAGTCTGGGGTGTAGTCAGAGGCAGGCCCAGCCTGAACAGGGGCCAGGGGGACATGGCTCAGCTGACTAGGCACAGCAGAGCTTCCTGCCCAGCAGGGGCAGTGGCAGTGGTGGGGTCTGGAGTCTGCTCCCTTGGTCGGGCCAGGGGAGGAACACAGACTCACCCAGAGCAAGCCAAGTGGTGATGGTGGGCAGGATGCTGGTGCTGTTCACCCAGCTGCTGTACTGGTTCCGGGCGCTGTTCTGGAAGGAGATGATGAAGCTCACCCTGGTGGAGCTGAATTACTTGGGCAAAATGAGAAACTTCATAAGAATCACACAAATAGAAAAAAATCCTGAGATTTGAGAGTTCTATCGCGAGATCACGAGTGAGGCTTAATTTCCATTACAAATTGCATCTCCCATGATAAATTTGTGAGAGTTTGGTATGTTTGAGTAATTAGACCTGTATTCAGTACACCTGCAGAAGTGTAGCAGCACCAGGGCACAAATATACTTGAGTCTCAGTATGTCCTTTTTAGAGGTTCACTGATATGTATTAGAATCTGTGAAAAGTCTAGAAAATTTGAACAGTTTTCATTCTGCATTCCTGGATTATGTTTTTTTTTAAGTTTAATTTAGCAGCAGTAATCATTATGGGGAAGTGGTAGTTGGTTAGCAAACTACCATCGCTGATAAGACCAATGCAACATTTTTTTTTGAGAGGCTGCATACCTCAATTCAAGTTCTGTGGTCTGCAAGTTTCCGGAGAGGAGGAATGAGGGATGGTTGTGTTGTTCATACTGTGAATCATGCTTTAGGTGATGCTGCTGCTTAAGATGATATGAGCAATTGCCCTACATGACCCAAGAGCAAGTCTTTCAGGGTGCAATGTGCAGAAAGGCCTCAGAATGCACAGTATAGTACATAATGAACTGCTGTGATTTGCAATGGGATCTGAGAGATGAAAAATATAAGTGGAGGGCTCTTCACATAAAACCCTCAAACATTCAGAATGTATCTAGCCCAGGGGGGGCAAACTTTTTGGCCCAAGGGCCATATTGGGGTTACAAAACTGTTGGAGGGCTGGGTAGAGAAGGCTGTGCCTCCCCAGCCTGGCCCCTGCCCCCTATCCACCCCCTCTCACTTCCTGCCACCTGACTACCTCCCTCAGAACCCCTGACCCATCCATCTCCCTGCTTCTTGTCCCCTAATTGCCCCATCCCAGGACCCCCGCCTCTAACCACCTCCAGGACCCCACCCCCTATCCAACCCCCCTACTCCCAGTTTGACTGCCCCAACCCCTATCCAGCCCCCACCCCCTGATGGGCCCCACCGGGACCTCACACCTATCCAACCCCCGCATTCCCCATCTCCTGACCCCTATCCATACCCCCCATCCCTGACAGGCCCCCTGGGACTCCCATGCTTATCCAGCCCCCCCATTCTCCAGACTACCACCCCCTAACCTCCACCTCATCCAACCGCCCCCTGCTCCCTGTCCCCTGACTGCCCTCCGGGACCCCCTGCCCCTTATTCAAGTCCCCGGCCCCCTTACCATGCCGCTCAGAGCAGCATGTCTGGCAGCCACGCCTCCCGGCCAGAGCCAAGCACACTGCCACGCTGCCCTGCAGGAGCGCGCAACCCCACTGCCCAGAGCGCTGCCTGCATAGTGGCATGGCTACAGGGGAGGGGGGACAGTAAATTCAGGGCCGGGGGCTAGTCTCCTCAGCCGGGAGCTCAAAGGCCGGGCAGGATGGTCCCATGGCCCGGATGTGGCCCACAGGCTGTAGTTTGCCCACCTCTGATCTAGCTGATGAATACCTACTGATGTCAGTTGCAGTGACTGTTAACAAGATATTCAGATCACATTTCAAGGAGCGGTAGAAGATTTATAAGAGAATTGGAATTTTTCAATTTGCTTTGCTCTCCAAATTATCTACCCATTTAGTTGTGAGCTGTACTATGTTATTGTTGATTTGTCAGTACAGAGAGTCAAATAAAGTCTTGTGCCTCCTTAAGAACGGAAAGTCTCATCATCTTCATGTTCGTTATTTTTTATTGCGGTCTTCAACACTACAAAGAGTAGAGGACAAAGTGACAGTAACACAGTAAGGAAGTAATAAAATCTGTCATTAAAGAAATACGGAAAATTTATGAAAATGTTACAGATAAGTAAAAATGGGGATTGCACATGAGGGAGACAAATAAAAATACATCCTAGAACACCGCAGCTTTAAAAACAATAGATATGGAAAAATGCTATAACAAGGAATCTGGTATTTCTTTCTGTTTTTATACTATTCTGATAAGACTTTTATTTTGTTCATAATTCTTTCATCTTGCCCTAGCAAATTCTTCAGAGATCCATAGTGAAAGTTCTGCGTTTCCTTTGTAAGTAGTAGATGTGTGTACAACATCCTCAGGTATGAATTCTTACCATTCTAATCATCCACACAAAATCAAGTGTATTACAACAAAGAGTGATTGCAATATTGTTACAATCAGGGGTTTTTAATTTCAATCATTAAGGTTTGACTATAATCACTTGTAAGAGAGGCTGACAGCATGGTCAATTAAATTCAGACTTCTGTAAATTATTTTTATGGTTCATCATTCACGCAATAACATCCTGATGTACACAGGCAATATGCTGCTAGGCTCTGTTGGTGCGTTTCATCACTACAACTCACTGAGAAATTGAAAGACTTTGTGACAAGTCCACTCACTTTAATGGGAATTGTGCGATAATAAATTAACATGAGTACAATAGTCAGATTATTCATTTATTTTACTAACACTCATAACAAGACTACATCCCCTCTTATCACCTCAGACCTTTTGCAATATGTCTGTTGTTGTCTTTCTTCTAAGCTCTTTGGAGCAGGACTGTCTCTTCTCTGTGTTAGTGCAGTACTCTTCCTTGGACAATTTGGGTTTTACCACAGTATAAATAGTAGTGATGAGAGCAGGTAACTTGAGAACAGGCCAGCTGGATTTTATCTTCAACTCTTTCACTAATCAGCTGTTTGACTTTTGACAAGTCACTTTCCCTTATTTTATTCATCACTACTACAATAGAAGGGAACTGTGAGACCTAATTGTTTGTAAAGTATTTTGAGATCATCATAAAAATGTACTATATAAATGAAACATATTAATGTCATGAGTGTCACTATTTTACTTATATGCAGTTGTGGTATCAACCAGGCAAGGTACTAACAAACTTCAACAGGACTTTATTTTTAAAGTGGAAACCTCTTTACCAAGCTGCTGCTGCACCCTCTGTAACTCTCACTCTGCCTCAACTCCTCCCTCCTCCTTCCTGTTTCCTGTCCTTTCAGACTCCCAACAGCCACTGTTCCCAGTTCTAATAATTACAAGCAACATCTAAACACCACATTCCCTCCTCTCTTAAGAAACTCTCCCAATTAAAATAAACGTTGTTCTAACCACAGGAACAAATAGGAAACAAGACACTATACTATTGGCAGAATTATTACACTGAAAACACTGTAGATACTACATTACATAATCTCTAGTCCAGGCAGGTGGTCATCTGGGTCTGACAGGCCGTCTTTCAAGCCCCGGTTCCAATGCAATGTCTTGTTGGGTTGATACTATGGTGATGTCATCCAGTGCAGACTGGGTGTTGGCATAATCTTCTCTTGGTGCATAGGCAGGTGCAAGATGATAAGCATTCCATACCCGCCCATCAGAAAGTCGATAGGTGTAAGGTCCCTTCTTCTCTATGATTTTAAGAGGAGCTGAGAATTTATGGTCTCCTTTGCGTAAAATTCCAAGTTTTCATATTCTAATGAAGCAACCACACTCAAACTTTGGTTCCTTAGCACCCCGCCACTTGTCTTTGAAAGCCTTATACTTTGCTTGGTTCTGTTCAACTGTTTTTCTCACATCATCCTTGGTTGGGGCCTCAGGTCGTGCCTTTAACAATCCAGCAATGTTCAGTTTAGTATTCATCTGTTTCCCATGCAGTAATTCTACAGGTGATCTTTGCATTGTGGCATGTCGTGTGGTATCTGAGTGCCTGGCTGTAGATAACAGATTTCTTGTTGTGTGTGTGGAGTGGTTACCGTATCTGTGAAGGTAAATGTGGCGATCCATGGGTTTCTTGTATATAGCTGTCTGTAGGGTTCCATTGCTGAAACTGATCATGGTGTTCAAGAAGTTGATGTTGGTATGGGAGTGTTCTAGAGAGAGGTTAATGGATGGCTGGTGGTTATTGAAGTTGTGTGGGAAATCTATGAAGGAGTTTAGGTCATCAGTCCAGAGATGAAAATACCATCGATGTAGCTCAGGTATATCATTGGTTTAACTTATTATACATTTATTTGTTTTAACTCTGTAAAGTTTTAGTAAAACAGCTTAAATTTTTTGAAAGCATCTCAGTGATTAAGGCGCCTAAGTCACATACAGAGTAACTACACAATTACTAACATTTTTGGAACAAAATTTCAGGTCATAAATAAGTACAAGAGAAAGATCTTGTTGTATACTTAGTTTTATAGAATTATTCACTATCAAACATTTTCACCTGTGATTGCCTCTCTGAAGCCTGGCTCTTTCATGGTGATTGATGGACACTGATTTCCAGTTACATCTGATTTAAAAAGCTGAGGGATTGTTGGATTCTAGTCCCAGAATCAGGCACAACAGAATCAAGGTTATGAACTTCAATATCTGGTTGGGAATCTTGGTGTCCACAATGGAGATACTCACACTGAGGACAAAGCAAAGCTTTAACCACTTTTATTTGCACAATTAGTCAAGACAGAAAAGCTCCAAACCACATAAACAGATAGCAAAAATACAGTTACACTGATATCTTGTATCATATCATTCCTCACACATATGGTCAAGTACTCACACCCTTTCTAGGGGATCTGGTGTTAACAGAGAAAAGTCCAGCTCTTTTCCTGACATGCCAAATGAGTCTGATGGTCCACATCCAAATCAGTCGATGGGAACCCATCCATGGTGGTCTGACAAATTAGAGGGCCTATGGCTTGTCATGAATATTCATTGAAATGCCAAGCCTATCTTGTCCGTATCTAACTTCCTCACCCTAATAATATTGGTCTGTCCTTTATCCTATAGGTTAGTATATTAATGAATTTAACCTATTAACATATACGTTGATTCGTTGCCAAAACAAGTTCATAGTTAAGCATCTCCCAATGGTTTATCCTAAAATATCCAAGCTTAGTTTCAGTTCAGTATTCTTGCAGTTGCTGGGTACTGTTATGTAAAAACTTCCCTCTTAAGTAAGTGTTTTCAGTTCCACAAAACTCTGGGTAACTTTTGGGTCATTTACCTATGCTGAAGGTTCACAGGACTCAAAAATCATTATGCTAAGTTACTTATGTCATATGCTAACTGCTTAAGCTAATATCTTACAGGATAAAGGCTTGTAGGTTCCTTGCCTTACTTCTAAGTGAAATAAAATGCTAAGCTAGTTCTCTGGGCATCTCAGGATAGAGTTCCTTGGCTTAGCTAAGTGAGCTGTTATTTTTTCTCTGTAGGTTTGAGCAAAGGACTTTTACCAATTTACATCTCTGTTTACTGATCTGTAAATAATACTTATCCATCTCATAAGGGTAGCAATTTGAGGTCACTGCCCAGATGCCGCAGACTTCAATAGGAGTAGGCCCTAACAGTTGTAAAACATGTTGGGATCCTCAGATGAAATGTGCTGTAAGTACAAATGACAAATACTGATAGGCTCTTAAAACAGGGAAACAGAGAAATTCTGTTCTATATTACTTAACAGACTTACTTACTTAGTGATCCTGTTCCCGCTGAAGACAATAGCAAAATTCCAAGTTACTTCTGTGGGATTAAAATGGGGAATTAACAGCGCCAACATTATTATGATTACAATATTAGCAAATAGCAAAAAAAAAAAAAAAATTAAACAAAACAACTCCTGTCCTGCATTCACTAGCATTATTGTGCCTGGCTAATTGTTCCTTGAACTGACCTGTCCCCATCCCTTTTTTATTAGCTTTGTGTACATGAGCATTTGTTTGCATGAATTCTGGGAAATTACTCTTCTTTCTCTGAATTACCATACTAACATGCAAACATAGGTATTCACTGTTCATGCTAATGTTGATAATAAAGTCCCTCATCCAGTCATGAAAAACAAACAATACCATGTGACTAACGTGGTATGTTCCCACTCCTATGAATATTGAAAGGCAGGTAAGGCAATCCAAGAAACCACCGGCTGAAATGTATTTGCATAAAGTGTTCATTGCACATTAACAATTAGCAAATGTATTTATAAAAATCAGTCTGTACATGGATAATTCAGAACAAGAAAAGGTGTCAAATTCATTCAACTGTTTGCTGTGCATAGTTTTCCAGCTGTAATTATGTCTGAACATTTTTCTGAAAGGGGGAGAGGATAAAGGAAGGTGCCATTGATAGAAGACTTTCTGTAATAAATTATTATAAAATTTAATAACAGTATCAGTTGAAGCCATCCAAAGCAGTGGATGTGGTAATGTGCTTTCCATAAACTCACAAACAGTTTTTAATTTGTTTGTACAGTCAACTGAGACAATGATCACCCCTTTCCATAACGTATGTTAAAAAAGAACTCCAATCAATCTTGGAGCAAATCTGTCTGCCAAGAGTTTAGAAGTCCAAAAGGCTCTATTAGTTTTCTTATTAATTGGAAATTGTTAACAGGGGACAAGAAATACAACTGTAGTCAGCACTGAGTTTCCTTCAAATGTTTTCACTGCTGGGAGAAACGTGATAGAGAACTTATAATGTGATAACTTAGAAAATCAATTCTTAGACATTATGATACACACACAGTCTCTTTCACTTTTTTATTTCTAATTATATTTGCATTCAAACACTAGCTATCACAGAGGTCATTTTTTTATTCTTTATCCAATTTTTTAATCCTTCATTTGTTCCATCACATTTAATGGATTATTGCGATATCACAAAAAGGATTATTATTTCAGGTGAGGAATAAGCAACAGGCAGATGAGGTGCTGAGAAACACATCATCTGCTTTTATGCAATCCTCTTAATTCTAAACAAGAGAGAGCAAAACACTTGAGAAATACAGGGCATATTATATGTGTAGAATTGTTTTGAAATACTGTATATTTTCTCTATTGTTCTTGACAGATAACTAAGTGTTCTTTAAAACAGTATTTATCCTGACTGTTGTTCTCACTTATGCTCCTTTACACAGAGTAGTGGCCACTTAAGCTCTTAAAGTTTAGGATTGAGAGGTAATAATGCATAGCTTTTACCATTTTATTTATTTAAAAATCATCTGCTTGCTTTGAAGTAATCAAACATGGATGTGTTTGAGTGCACATGGAAATGGAGAAATAATATATTAGTGCAATAAAGAGCTGAAGCTAAGTGGGTGTTGTCCAGTGATTTAGGCTTAGATTTGGAATTGGAGTTCTTGACCTCTATTCCTGGCTCTGACACTGGCTTCCTGTCCTTGGGCAAGTCACTTCCTCAGTTTTCCAATTGGTACAATGGAGATACTACTTACTGTCACATTTTGTGATGTAATCCAGATCAGTAAGGAGTTGTGTCACCACCTGCCCAGTAACTCTAGGTCCCTTAAATGTTCTGCTGTTGTGGCTTACTGCCAGGACATCAAAAGCCAGCAGAGAAGCATGCAGCATTCTGAATATCTCTGTGTTGTGGAGCCCTGGTTCAGCGCTTCTAATCCCAGCATGCTGCCATAACAACAACAACCCCACACTGGTTTCCATCACCTTTGGTTACACCTGACAAGAGGACCCCAACACACTTTCCATCCTGAATTACCCCTGGACTGTCTCTTTCTGAAGTGTCCAGCCCTCTCTTGGACTACTCAGAGAAATAATAAGGTTTGTTTTCTCCTTTAAAGAGACATATACCCAGCAGCTTGTCACATTAACTGGAGTTATTTTTTTTTATTATATAGAGCTATACCTATCTCACAGAGCTGGAAGGGACCTTAAAAGGTCATTGAGTCCTGTCCCCTACCTTCATAGTAGGACCAGGTACTGTCACATGTTTGCCTGATTTCTCTAAATAGCCCACTCAAGGATTGAACTCATAGCCCTGGGTTTATCAGGCCAATGCTCAAACCACTGAGCTAGCCCTCCCCTCTCAGTACTGGGTTGGTTTAGATTAAAATTGTCATGCTGCTTAGAGTGGCTCACAATGGTGAGTGCCTACCTTAGGACAGCAAAGAGTCCTATGGCACCTTATAGACTAACAGATATATTGGGGCATAAGCTTTCGTGGGTCAATACCCACTTTGTCAGACTATCTAAGGTTTATTAACTAGGAAAAAGAAATAGAGTTATTCGTAGGTTAAGGCAAGCAAGTATGTACACACAAAGGTTTTACCATCTAAATCCTTAGAGTGATAGAGTTGTAGTGATCTTTCTGTAAAAAGTGTCTTTCTGGGCAGACCCATGAGACAGCCCTGGAGATCTCTGGCTTCAGTGTAGAGTCTTGGGCCCTTCAGAGTTCAAACAGACAAAAAAAATGGAATTTTTTTCCATGACTGTGTTTTATTTCCTTCATTCAGCTTCCAAGTCCACAGGACAAGCTTTCTTGAGCATAGCATTTTCCAGGTGTGATAGGGCCATTAACTAATCATTTATATTGCAATGTTCCTTGATGGCCCATCTGATTTTGATAGTCCTTCAGAATGGACAGGATGGGTGGGGAAGACAATTCTCATACGTTGGTTCATAAATTCACAGCAACCATTTTCAAAGCTATGAAGCAAAACGTACATAGTTTCTGATAGTATGGAATACAGACATTACAAGTGAGATTAATATACACAGCAACTTACAAGCATTTCATTGAATCTAAACACTAAATACACCGCTACCTCCATATAACGCCACCTGATACAACATGAATTCAGATATAACGCAGTAAAGCAGTGCTCCAGGGGGGCAGGGCTGCGCACGCGGGTGGAATAAAGCAAGTTCAATATATCACAGTTTCACCTAGGACGCAGTAAGATTATTTGTCTCCCAAGGACAGCATTATATTGAGGTAGAGGCATACATTCTTATAAGACTAATATCTATTTTGAGCAAAACATACAGGTGAAGTGGCCTGAGCTCCAGCTATGAGGTTATAAATTCTTAGCTACTGAATGCAGCCTGGGCAGGAGTCGGCATCTGACTTGCCAGCATCACAAAAATAACAACAGGACATAGGTTCAGTGATGCCAGAGTACAAAGAAATAAAAGCAGAGATGGTTACAATCAAATAAAAATGAAAACACGCAACAAAAAGTCTAAAACTTAATCTAGCAAAGCACAGTCTTTATGTAAGTTGGTTTTGCTCTAACGCTGCCCCAGGTGCAAAACTGAGAGATCTATTCCGGAGGCAGCTTCTGTCTCTAGATATTTCACTTCTTCATTGTGGATGCAAAAAATCTGACAGAAAAGGAGAATATCCTTCTTTGTAGCCCAAAGGGCACATATAGGGTGGGGAGGATACTGATCTGGAAGCATTCAATGGGGCTGGTCTTCATGGATGTGCATGGACAATGTGGGGCTGTAGGGGGCAGGGGAGAAGGGTGTTTCAATCCAAGGAAGATCTCTGCTAGGGACCATAGATCTCCTCATAAGTTCTCCCACATCTGTATTGCCCAGAAGGGCCCCCAAGTCAAGTGGCTTGACAAGCCACCATCATCAACACATGCCCATGCAGCATGGAGGCTTATGTTAAAGAGGGCCTTAAGATAAACCAACAGACAGCTATACAGAGATGTACCTGTCCATGACAGTCACCTGCTCATTCTTTATCTTTCCACACTGTAGGAGACTGTCCTTGACCACACGTTCCCTTTCTCCATTTTAAGAAAACTAACCACACAGGAAGCTCATACCCAAATAAATAATAAATAAAATAAATGTCCACTTCATTAAAAAACCAAGCACACAGGAAACTTATACCAAAGACAAGCAAGCAAACAAACAAAAAATTACTTAATTAGAAACCCACCTCTCATAAACCCATAAAACCCAAGAAATGCTGAGTCAAGGACTCCACACTTCCACAGGGACTTCCTGCTAATCATAAAGAAAGGCATGACACATTAATGCCACTTGCAAACTAACTTGGTGTATTTCTAATCTATTCCCATTGTTATACAATGGCCATCACCATATTATCTGAGAACCTTCCAGCAACACATTAAGTAACATGAAGAGGGTCTACTATGTGTGGTTCATTTTCTCTCTCTCAATCTCACTCTTTTTTTTTTTCTTTTCTCAAGGAGAAGTTTGTATTTGGATTAAAAAAAAAAGATTGAGTGCCACCTGGATTGATCACTGGCTAAGTCCTTAAGGTGATCTGGCTTGACATTCAGTTTATATCCGTGACTGGCAATTTATCATGCCACTGAAGCTTTTGATGTTGTCATAGGTTCCACCCCCTACTCTGAACTTTAGGATACAAATGTGGGGACCTGCATGAGAACCCCTAAGCTTAGATCAGTATGCTGCCGCCACCCAAATATTTGAGTCATTTGGGAAACTCTGTCTTCTCCCCCAAAATCTTTCCCTCCCAAGTACTGTAACCCTTGCCTGGGTAGCCTTGGGTGAACACCGATCCAAACCCTTGGATTTTGAAACAAGGAGAAATTAACCATCTCCCTTCCTTTCCCCCACCAATTCCTGGTAAGTCCAGATCCAAATCCCACTAGATCTTAAAAGAAGGAAAAATCAATCAGGTTCTTAAAAAGAAGGCTTTTAATTAAAGAAAAGAAAGGTAAAAAAAACCTCTGAGAGATTAACATACAAGCTACTGTCACAGACAACAGATTCAAAACACAGAGGATGTTCCCCTGGGCAAAACCTTGGATACACAAAAGAAATCCCAATTTGATTATTCCTCTAATTGTACAAGACAAGTTACAAAAGAAAGTAAACATAAACCTATTTACTCCTTTTCTAATACTCACTACTCTGATAAGAGGCTGGTTCCTTGATCTTTTTCACTCCAGCCAAAACTGAAACTGACCTAGACAAAGGGAACTTCCCTCTTTCCTTGTGACACATCTTGTTTCCCCATTGGTTCCTCTGGTCAGGTGTCAGCTAGGCTAGGTGAACTTCTTAACCTTTTACTGCTAGAAGAGGCATTAACCCGTAACTGTCTGTTCATGACAGATGCCCGTGGCCATGTGGTGTTATTCCTTGGAAAAGAGGGTTTGGAAGCTGTAAGTCTTCCATTCTAATAATGTGTCCACACCAAAAAAAGCAGCGAAAACTGAACCACTGCTGATGGAGGTGGTTGCTGAGTTTGGCTTCAAATATCCTCATTTCTGATCTTGTTCTGTCCCTTAATAATGAGCAGTTGGCAAAGATGACAAAAAAAAAAGTCAGTCCAGTGTTGTTTCTTAGTACCCAGGTTTCACTTCCATACAATAGAATCCATAAACCGATTTTATAAATGGTTTTATAAATCTGCAACTGATGGCAAGCTTGATGTCATGATATCCCTACAGACACTGCTGAAGGGCCTGAAATATAGCAGCAGGTGCTGCTTGGGGCAGTCACCAGAGATGAAAAAACACCTACACTAATGCCAGCTTTTCTAGAGGTAGTGAAATAGTGCAAAATTTCCAAACAGTCGGCTACATGGACAAGGCCCTAGTCTGCCTAGATCTATCCATTCTCAGTGGCAACTGATGATTTGAGGTGCAATAGAGCTCGCTTCAGAAGGGTAGCCCTTAAGTTCCAAGACTGAAATTTCTTTTTGCTGTACTACATCTGTCTTCTGCAGTTATGCAAACTGTTCAGTTGATCTGGCAACATATTTCTTTTATTGCATTTTTAATGACCTATTTATGCAAAACTTTCACTGTGGGCTGCTGTGTATTAATGCAGCGAAGTCATGCATGCGATGTGTCCCATTAATAGTTCACAAGAGACAAGCTGCATTTTAATAGCACTTCCTGATAAACCAATTAAGCCAAATCTAGCAAATAGAGATAGAACAAATATTTCTGCCTGATGCTTTTGTCAGCAGTTTTTACCCATGCTCACTTTTGTGCCCTGCCATTTGCTGGGAGATGCAGTAATCTGTAAACTAGCAATGATAAATCTGAAATTCTCAGCAGACACAAATACTTTTTAAAAGGTAGGTGTAATCTAGTGAGGGAAACACAAGATTGGGAGTTCTTGTGAGGTGATGAGTCATCCCTGAACTAGAGCCTGATTATGTCACATGCAGTAATGACAAAGAGGAGTCCTTGTGGCACCTTAAAGACTAACACATTTATTTGGGCATAAGCGTCCATGGGCTTGTTTTTAGCACACAAACACTTATGCCCAAATAAATTTATTTGTCTCTAAGGTGCAACAAGGACTCCTCATTGTTTTTGCTGATACCGACTAACACGGCTACCACTGTGAAACCTGTCACCATGCAGTAATGAGTCACTCCCATGCTAGGTTCCAGCCAATCCTGGCTGCAGCCAGGAGCCGATCTGGTGACTCGCAGGGCAGGTACATAAACCTCACAGTGGCTACAGCAGCTCAGTCTGCCCAATGTCATATAATGGCTTAAATAACAAGGAGTCTTTGTGGCACCTTAAAGACTAACAAATTTATTTGGGCATAACTTTCAGGGCTAAAACTCTCTTCATCAGATGCATGTAGTTTTCACTCCTTGCATCTGATGAAGTGGGTCCTAGCCTAGGAAAGCTAACGGCCAAATAAATTTGTTAGTCTCTAAGGTACCACAAGGAATCCTTCTTATTTTTGCTGATACAGACTAACATGGCTGCAAGTCTGAAACATATAATCCTTGGAACTCTCCAAGTGGTGACAGGTTCAGCCTCCAGCCCTGCTGTTGCTCCAGCCCAGCTCCCAGCAGCCCTATGCTTGCCTTGATGCAAGCCCACTTTTGACTTCTAATTCCAGCTCTGACTTCTGGCTCCACTTCCCAGACTCATGCCCACCCACAAGTTGGTTTCTGACACTTTGAGCCTTTGTTCTGCCACAGATTTCCTATATATCTTTAGTCAAGCTATGTAACTCCATCCTCTCTCCCTTTTCCCACTTATGTAATGGAATAATATGTTCCTTACAGTAGGTGTGAAGTATGTTTCACCAATGTTCATGAACCACTCTAGGATTTTTGGATGGAAGGCTCCGTAAAAGTGTGAAGTCCCTGAAGGAGGCAGCAGACTGAGGAATAGGAATTGTTGTTGTTTTCACCATAGTCCGGAAGTGAAACTCTATGCAGGATATGCAAGATTTGTTGGTTATTAATAAATAATTCTTTTGTAATTAAATGTATTGCTAGAATATTCTGGAACGCTGTCCATGCCTGTAAAAGCAGCAGAGAATCCTGTGGCACCTTATAGACTAACAGACGTTTTGGAGCGTGAGCTTTCGTGGGTGAATACCCACTTCGTCAGATGCAGGTTCATGGCCTGTCCATGGCCTGTCCATGGCCTGTGCTGTTGGAATTCTAAGACTAAGTGAATACAGATTTCCTATTCATTAGTACAGCATGAGGTGCTGTGCTTTCTAATATGACAATTTGGAGTGATGGCCAATGATTAACAAATTGTCTCTTCCATTACAATGAGGGCTGGTTTACACTATGGGGTGGAGGGGATTGATCTAAGTTATGCAACTTCAGCTACGTGAATAACGTAGCTGAAGTTGATGTACTTAGATCTACTTACTGCGGTGTCTTCACTGCAGTGTGTCCCCTTGCAGTTCTCATTGAGGTGGAGTACCAGAGTTGATGCTACAGCAATTGGTGGTTGATTTATTGCATCTATACTAGGCATGATAAATCAACCCCTGCTGGATCGATCGCTGACCTGTCGATCCAGCCAGTAGTGTAGACAAGCCCTGAGAATCTGGTGAAGACACGATGGGTGGATGGGAGAGTGTCTCCTGTCAACTTCAATACTCCACCTAACAGAATAGAATAGAAGAATATCAGGGTTGGAAGGCCCCTCAGGAGGTCATCTAGTGCAACCCCCTGCTCAAAGCCTCCCTGAGAGGTGGAAGGTAAGTCAGCAGGATAGCATCTCTCATTGACATAGCATGGTGTAAATGTTGCGTTAGGTCGATGTTGCTAGGGGGGGAGGGTATTTTCACTGCCCTGAGCAATATAACTTACGTTGACTTAAACAGCAGTGTAAATCCATCATCAGCTGAAATGTACACTTGTCCCATAAGAGAAACAAAATGCAGAAAATCACCTCCATCCATGGGCTGCAGTAACCACTTAGAATTTCCCAAATGGTACATGCTATTTGGTCTATTCTTTTCAAATCAGTATATCTCTAGTTGTGTGCAAAACCTCAAGTTTGACAGTTTCCTTCCTGCTTTTGTCTTTATAGATACATTTATAGGATGCAACTGCTTTTGACCCTGTAATTATAAGAAAAAAATACAACTGTTTTGTTTCTCAAGCTTTTAAATTGCCCAATTTATGATGAGAGTCAGTAGAAAACACTTCTTAAAAGTTCTCCAGTTTGCAGCCCTATTAATTAATATATTAGAGAGAGAGAGAGAAAACTGATAGTCTTTTTAGCTCCCTGAGACTGTAAACTAGTAGAAGACAGATGGAATGCTCTAATTCCTATGGTTTTACCTAATGGCTGCAATGTAAACTGTCACTGAGGGCTTGTCTACCTGAGAAAATCACATAGGTAGAACGTGAATAGGTTTCGAATCAGGTATAGTTAAACCAGGGCAACTGGCAGTGTGGACACTTTTGTTTCAGTGGAAGAATGGATTATTTTGGTTTATTCCCAAACACCTCCAAATGAATTGAAGCCATTCCTAAATCAAAATAAGTATCCACACAACAACTCTAATTTACAACAAACTTACCCAGATTGCCTTGGGTTGCTTCTGTGTCAAGGGAATTCTCCACTGGCCAATTGCAGTGCCCCTGTAGACCCTAAAGACAACTTGATCGGTGCATAGGGGTTGGGGTCAGAATAAGCCCTTTTATTTAGGCAGTGGAAGATTAATATCTGTAGCTGGGTTAAAAGTAGGTGGGGATAACTTGCATTATATTAATAAAATAAAACCTTTACAATGAGCTGGAACAGTCGAGCTGTACACATACCTAGTCCTCCCTCCCTACTGTTTGTTATATTCATTTGTTGCATCTTGTCTGAAATTAGATTGTGGCAGGGACCATGTCTCCCTGTGTTTGAACAATGATGCTGACTTGGCCCTTTGGACCAGTCTACAGTACAAGTAAGTAATAATCCAGATACACTGCTCTCCAATAATGTGATACAGAGTCAAGATGTTGACAGTGGATCCTTTCTTTAAAACTCAAAATCTGGCTTTGGAACTTTGTGCATCCAGAGGAAGCCATCATGGTCTTTTTCTAACTAGGGAAAGGGATTGTAGCTGAACAAAGCTATTGCATTCTGAGGCAAAAGATGTACAAATACTTTCAATTCTAACTGTAGCTGATTATTCTTGCGCTCAACTGTTACGGTTCCAGCTTAAAGTGCTGCCTCTGCTGTGTGAACACTTGCTGCTAGGTAATAAAGAATCCATACACACTAACAGGAGTTAAATGTGAATGCTGGAAGAAATGGGTCACAAATTAGTGGCAACAAGTAGAGTCTCTATAGCCATAATAAAAGCAGTTAAAAGATTTGAAGCACTGAAATGGCTGTTGAGTCTGTTCCAGCTTCTGGGGCTCTGGGTAGGAGGCTTGAGTATCCTGTTTTTCTGATAGAGTTGTTCAGAGGAATGGATTGTAAATGACTTCTGTAGGCAGAATGATTTGAATTAACTGGCCAAATAAATCCATATAATGATGGAGACAGAACAAGCTGCCTAATTTTATTATGAAAAGCAACAGATGTACAGTGGTTTACCACCTGAGAGGAAACTAAGCTATGACAAATTCCAAGCTGAGTTAAAGTAACTATTTAAACTTGGAAGTACATGTATACTGGAAATGACCAGACTGAGACAAAAGCAACAGACAAACTAGGGACAGTTACCTCACACAACATGAACCTGTGGAGAACGCCAGGAAGAATGATATGAAAATTTAAAATTTGCTGAAATGCTGCACCTCAGAAATCTTTTTTAAAAACTACCTCATTTAGGAAATGGAAGTGCTCCTAGAGAAAAGCTTCAAGAATCCATCTCTGCAGATGATGTCTTGATTATGTTGCTTGACAATTCCTTTCAATTCCAGTGGGAAGAGATTCATCTGTCTGTAAAAGTCAAATATATTTTAGATAGATTTACAAGACTTGCTTTATGGAGGCCGCTATTATCTACTCTTTTGCATTCTAATCCTAGCTCTAACATAGTATGCGGAGCAAGTGATTTAGCTGCTGCAAGCCTGTTTTCCATTCTAGAATATGGGTGATATGTATGTTCTGATATAACTATATGGTTGGACAGTACTATATAAATTCATAGTACAGGAAGTGGTAGAAAAAAGAATTAAGAGTTTCTGGCTCCCAGACCAGTCTTCAGTCCACTAGCCCATTTTGCCTCTGAAGGATGGACACACATTCACTCTCTATTTCTGCAATTGTACAAAAAATCAAAGTTATTTGTGAAACTGAAAATGGTTAAATTTTGTCAATAATTCTTTGTAATCAATATTTCACCAAGTTTACTTTTAATCCCATATTAGGGGACTGCAAAAAGTGGTGAACGCAGTGCCTGAGTACACGGCTTGTGGCTTCATTAGCCCTTAGACTAGAGCTGTGCAGTGGTGCTTGCAAACAGAATCAGCCAGCTTGGTTCATAAAGAATGGGTGCAAACTGAGTCCTTCATATTCACTTGGACCTTCAGGTTGCAAAACTCAACTCCAATGGATTATTCTTTCAGCTATCAAATTTTGAGTTTAAAAAATTGTATTCTCTGGGTGGACATTGTTTTTTTTAACAAACCTAGGATACATGTATGTGCTTCCAGAAATGGTTGCTGCTGTGGTTTGTCAATGCTGATAATGTTAAATTAAATCCTAAACCTAGCAGAAATGAGTTATACTTTCACCTTATCACAGACTTTTTTAAAAGAAAATCTTGCACTTCTGGTTGATGATTTTGAAAATATCCCTTTTGCATTTTAATGACACTTTCAGTCCCTGTAAAGATTAACAATCAGTCAATCAGAACACTGCGATGTCAACAAGAGCAAGCGAGACATTCGCTGATGTGTCTGTTGGTGAAATGGAAGGGGGAGAGAATATCAGAGCAGTTGTTAAGGCAATAGCTCATGGCAGCATAAGCAACTGGTCCCAGCTCCAGCTAAGTACTACAGTTACTCTTAAAGGAATATTTTTGACTACATCTTAGCACATCTTAGCATAAAAATTGCTGTGATAGTCTTTTAGAAACTCATTTTTTTTCCTTTTCCTTCCAATGGAAATATTCATACATGCTTGTGGTAGGATGTATATACTCCATGCTATAGAACAAGGGATTAAGCAGCAGTTCTGGACACAAGCAGCCCTATCTGCAAAGCCTGCACAAGCTGGAGGTGGGTTTAAAAGGGGAAGTAGAGCTGCTCAGAAGAGGAAAGGCAGTGGAAGGGAGCAGGCCTTTGCTCTGGGGAAGTACTGCTCAGGAGCTGTCATGGCCTGAGACCAAAGGGAAGGTCAGAGAATTTATTTGTGATTATGTATTTTACTCTGTGGGGAGAAGGGAAACTTGGGTAGGAAGTGGTCTGGAGAGCAGCTGTGTAGTGCCCCAGGGTACAGGACATAGCTGCCCACCATCAGCCCCAGGACTGGAGACTGGTGGAGGGGATGGGCCTTGGCTCCCATATTCACTCCCAATGGATAGGGACGTCAACAGAAGCCATTATCTTGGTAAAGAGTTCAGGTGGGGAAGACCCTGACTGTTTAAGGGCCCAGACCTGCAAAGTCCCCATCCAGAAGTGAAGCCCTGATGCGCTGGGATAAGCTGAAGGACAAGACTATAACTGAAAAGAGGTGACTATCTGATGGCCCTCGCCTGACCTGTAGGCAGCATTGGTGGTGAGTGTTCCCCTTTTGAAATGTCCTTTTGCAAAGTAATGTTTTCTACCATGTAGTAGCTGAATGGGCAATCATCGGCTTCCATATGCATCTGTTTTCATGAGAACAAATAAGGGAGCAAGAAGTGAGCCCAGTACAAAGGAAAAACAATTTAGTGTTTGCATCTACTGAGGATGTAGACTCACATCTACACTAGAGGGAAAAGCAGAATCAACAGGCAATGTGTCAGGGCTAAAGAGCAAAATCACTGAGAGAGGGGCCAGTTCACACTAGATCTTTTGCTGGTCTAATAACGGCAGTTAGGATGTGATTTGTCTACTGGTGAAAAGATACAGTTATACTGGCCAAAAAATGCTTCAACTTGTATAGTTCATTTTGCTGGGGAAACTGGTATAAACTATAGTGGCAAAGGCACTTTTTTGCTGGTGTAAGCTGCATTTCCATTAGCGGGTTTTGCTGGCATAGCTACACTGGCAAACCTTTTCTAAATGTCATCTAGGCGTTAGTTTGTAATAACTGTGTGGCCCATGTGACAAAAACAACAACAACACAACCTTTAGGATCCAAAAGGATCCTAACTTTTAATTAAAAATAAGCAATTATGTTTGGCTGAAATAAGAAATGACTCAAATATTCACCCTAAATTCAAACAAAAATCAAACCATTTTTAGGTCCTAAAGAGTTTTGCCATAACTTTAACTGGCTGGGGGCGGGGGAGGAGGAGAGAGAAATAAGAGCTCTACTGTGCTTCTTGGTTTCATCCCAGTACAGAAATACTGTAACAAACACCATGAAACCAGAAAGTAGTGGAGACATCATAACAAAGTGTGAGATTTCTAGTGCAATTTCCAAACTAAAATGATAATTTTTTGTAAGCTATTGGATAAACAATAAAGATTCATGTGTTTAAGTCAAATGAGACTCAAATTTGCTGAGTCTCTCCACTGAAAGGTTCTAACCAAGATTGTGACTCACTGGTTTGGTGTTGGCATGGCAAATCACTGGACTTCCATGTGCCTTAGTCAGCACGAAAATTAGAAGAAAAACAATATCTTGAACTTTTCTGAGTTATGACTTTTTTTGCATGTTGCTATCCTGTGGTGTTCAATGCATTCTTTTGGAGCTATAAACAAACACCAAAGGTCAAAGTAAAAACCAGAGTTACTTTCCCTGTATCTGGCTGTAAAATGCAGTTTGTCTGTTGTCAACACCCATATATGGTTTCAGGGAGGTGTGAGTTGCAGACTTAAGTATTTAGGAGGCTCTATGTTTCTTTATGACACTGAGAGTCAGGATTTGCTAATGAAGATTTCTAATGGTTTCTGCACCAAAGTAATCTGGTGAAAAATAACCTGTCCAGTGGGATTAGGGGTCATTGTTTTCCTTTTAAACTAAGCTACTTTGTCTAATACAGCTTATAATATTGATGATCAGAAATGTGTGTTCACTAAAATTTCTCTCAATAACATCTAAATAAATAACCATTTTCTCAAAATTTTCAATAGGCCTGAAGGCAAAGGAAAGACTTCAGTTGACTTCAGTAAGTTTGGATCAGCCTGTTAAAGAGGATTAAAACTGGCAAAACATGACTGAGCATTCTGCACCAACTTTCAGACTTTCAACTTTCTTTAGTGGCTTTACTGTATACTTAAGTTAGGGTTAAGCACCTTGTTGAACTGAGCCCTAAAGAAACTAGTCCACGGTGCAAGTAAACATGCCTGCCTTAAATAATTTCATTCTTTTTTTTTTAAATGCCTTCTGGGCAGCTCTATATGAGTATCTGCCCCATTATCTTGGAGAGTGAAAGTCACAGAAAGCATTTTTTAAAGAGCTGATGTAAATTACAGTAGGTATTTATAATACACTCATCACTGTAGAATTTGTGCTGATTAGAAATGCGTAGCACTACTCTAATCTACAAATGTTGCTGAGCTGAATTCAGCTTGAACTAAGCAAGTATTACCTGGTTAGTGCTGGCATTGTCACTCTCCATAGTACAGATGGGGCAAAGATGGGGAGTTCAGATCCAGATAAGAAATTGCTCATACTTTGAGAGTGGTGAGATCCAGGAAGGGGAGGGGAGGCTTTTGTAGGGACCTGTATATTCCATATGTCTGTTGTATGCAGTATTACTGAATATGCAGAGGCACATATGCAGATCATCTAGTGTACTAGTCATGCACAGGGACGGAGATGGAATAAGGCTCACAAACCAGGCTTGCAGCTGTGTATGGGAGGTGGCTGTTTGCAGAGTTCATTGAAGTATGAAAATTTGATGCTGTTAGTAATTTTGGCCTGTTGTGTTGGGAAAGGGATCATTATATCCTGATGGGTTTTATCATTCGATTCCTAAATTACATCACAGTTTGGAAAATATTCAAGTCAATCAATTGCAGGTTGCCATAAGAGCACTAAACCTTGTGGTTGCTTGCCATGGCTTAACAGTACACCTAGGCATCTAAGCCAATCGTGCAGTAACAAAGGATTGGAGCAGCATATGCCACCAGCTGGCAAGTGAACGTAAGCACTTTAAAGCACAAAATGCACCTATGTTTGCAATACGTTGGATTACTCTAGGCATGATTCAATATAATAGGCAAATATTATAGAGGTTGCTGTATTTGTATTGCAACCCACACTCAATATTTTACATTAAAGCAGAAATTATCTGATGTGTGGTATCCACACACTATTCCAAAACCATGTGCGTTTCAGACTAATGATCAGAATAGCCCCTTCTGGCTTTAACGTTTATGGAAGTATTAGTTTGTTAAGGGGGACTCTACTCTAGCATGAGTTTGGAGAGGTAGATGTTTGGGATAGGACCCACATTGCAAAACCTCCTCTCCCACACCACTTTTCTCCTTTACAGGTTTCACCTGCTGTTTGCTTTGAATTTATTGTAGGTGTTTCCTTCTACTCTGCTCTCTTTGCAAAAACAGAGTGTGTGTGATGGGTTGGATCACAGAAACCCCCTTGGGGCTGCCAACTGATGTGTCAAGACTACTTCTTCCTCTGCTTTCCCTGCCAGCTTGGGACCCCAGCGTTCAGTCTTGTTGAGCCAGACATGCCAGACTGCTCCAACACAGACCCAGGGTCTGAACCACGAGCCCCAAAGCTGCAGGCTTAACTGAAAGCAGCTTAAGAAGTGTTCTTGTCTTTAACACTCAGATGCCCAACTCCCAATGGGGTCCAAACCACAAATAAATCAGTTTTACCTTGTATAAAGTTTGTACAGGGTAAACTCATAAATTGTTCGCCCTCTATAACACGGATAGAGAGAGATGCACAGCTGTTTGCTCCCCCAGGTATTAATACATATTCTGGGTTAATGAATAAGTAAAAGGTGATTTTATTAAATGAAGAAAGTAGGATTTAAGTGGTTCCAAGTAGTAGCGGACAGAACAAAGTGAATTACCAAGTAAAATAAAACAAAATACGCAAGTCTAAACCTAATACAGTAATAAAACTGAATACGGATAAAACCTCACCCTCAGAGATGTTTCAATAAGTTTCTTTCACAGACTGAATGCCTTCCTAGTCTGGGCACAATTCTTTCTCTGGTACAGCCCTTGTTCCAGCTCAGGTGGTAGCTTGGGGATTTCTCATGACTGCAGCCCCCTTTGTTCTGTTCTACCCACTTATATAGCTTTGGCACAAGGCGAGAATCTTTTGTCTCTCTTGGTCCCTATAACCCCCTTCTAAATGGAAAAGCAGCAGGTTAAAGATGGATTCCAGTTCAGGTGACATGATCACATGTCACTGTAAGACTTCATTACCCACTTGCCAGCACACAGGTATACAGAAAGACTTACAAGTTAAACAGAGCCATCTACAGTCAATTGTCCTGGTTAATGGGAGCTATCAAGAGTCCAAACCACCATTAATGGCCCACACTTTGCATAATTACAATAGGACCTCAGAGTTATATTTCATATTTCTAGTTTCAGATACAAGAGTGGTACATTTATACAAATAAGATGACCACCCTCAGTAGATTATAAGCTTTGTAATACCTTACAAGAGACCTTTTGCATGAAGCATATTCCAGTTACATTATACTTACACTCATTATCATATTTTCATGAAATCGTATAGAGCAGTAGGTCTCGTATTTTTTTATTGGTGACTCCTTTCACAGCGCAAGCCTCTGAGTGCGACCCCTCTAATAAATTAAATACGCTGTTGAATATATTTAACGCCATTATAAATTCTGGAAGCAAGTGGAGTTTGGGGTGGAGGTTAACAGCTCGCAACCCCCCCATGTAATAACCTTGTGACCTTCTGAGGAGTTCCGACCCCCAGTTTGAGAACCCCTGATATAGAGTGTATCATCACAGTCTGATGCTGGGATTGGTGAGGGCCATGCAGATATGAGTCATTCACAAAACTGTATTGCATTTAAGCAACTGCAGTGCAAAGACACCAAAAACAGGGAAACTGAATTTCCCCTCAGTGGTCCAGCAAGGGCACCTGCTCTCAGACTTCCAGCTCTCCAGCCTGTTGCCTCTCTTGGGTGAAGACCCACATCTCTCTCGTTCCTGGCTGAACAGTTCCTTGCCTTCACTATGTTAGTTCCAGCAGAGACAGGCTGCCCAAGCAGGCCTGCTTGCTTTCTCTTCAGAGGAGCTTCCTTGTGGTTTCAAGTTCATCACAGTTTCAGCTCAGAACAAGAACCCAGCCTTTCACAGCCTCAGTAGGCAAGTCCTTCTAACCCTTCCTTAAAGATTGGGCCCTCTGAAGACCAGAGGTCCTGTCCATTTGCTGGATCAGGAAGAAGGCCCTGAGCCTGTTTTAAAACCAGGTTATTTATCTCAAAATCCTTTTTGTCTGTCTGGTCCCTGGAGAATCCAGTTTGAACCAGTATATGTGAACCTCTCCAGAGGATGGCTTCAAAGGGGTTGATAACTGAAGGAATTATATTAGCATCCCCCTCTCCTAGGGGAATTACATACAATTCCACAATAACACATACACAACTGCTTTATTATTACACCAGACCCCCAAGTTATTAAACCTAATTCAATAAGGTTTAACTTAATTCATTAAAACTTAGCATGATTCCAGAAGGTTTGTGCTAGATGTTGCAAGATATCATCAGTCTGTCACAGCTATGTGTTACCCTTGGTCTGTAGTGTGGCACACAGCTCCACACAGAGTGAAGGTAAAGCCACGGCTTATGTATTTATTGCAGGGGCTATCACCTGCAACAAGTAGATAATGTCAGCTATATCAAAGTTATTACCTAGCAGTGCTTCTTTTTTCAAATCTAACAGGTTTTCGAGCCATAACCGTGAAGGTGAGATCAACTCATCTGGGAGACTTGGCGCATCTTGATTATACACAAAGGCACATTCATTTTCCTTCTCAACAAGAAATTAGAATCCAACATCTCATAAAGCTAACTCTAGGCTTCAGCTCTGAATTTTAACAGTGGATATCAGTTGCAGACTTATAGGAAACAGTGTTGTCAGCGCATATGAACCTTCACACTGTCTTCTGAATGAAACTGCAGTGGTAGTCCATTCCCTCTAGCCGTCATCGGCTACTCTAACTTTTATTACATTTGTGCACCTTCAAAGAAAGCCAGTGGGTGATGGGAAGCCTGTGTTCCCAGTCATGAATGTATGCAAAGGGCAAAGTTTTGTTTGTGTTTGTAAACTCTTTGATATTTTTCAATATTCTTTTGGCTGATCAGACTTGAAACACATGCTAACTTTGATTACTGCCTCCAGAATGCATTTCAGATGCCTGGTGGTGCTGCTTCTGCCCTTACACCAATTTTCAGTAGGAGTGGGGTGGTCTTTTATTATAGGAAATACTCAGACTGTTTATAAAGCAGAATACATGGTGATTGCCCTCTGTAGCAAAAAACAGATTGATTTGAAGTGTGTGTAATTAGAAGAGCTCTCCTCTTGATCTAACTATCAGGGAAATAGATGCTCAGGCCAAAATTACTCACAAATCATCATGGAAGGGTTGTTTCCATATCTTGCCTAGCGAGCAGCTCAGTTGAACGAGCACCATAGGCAGAACCAACTACGCAAATCACGTATCATCGTGTATACCTCTGAAAATATGTGTGCACCCTCCCTCCCCACAACTGTTACACCAGAATTTATTTGTTAGGAACCAGAATGTTCGTGAGGGTCTGGCACTGCTCCAGGCCACAGCTTACAGTGTTTCCAGTTTGCAGTTAAAAAACAAAGTGTAGAATCTGCCTTCCACCACATTAAGTAGTTTGACTTTAAAACAATCTATATTTCACCCTTTTATGAACTCAAAGGACACCTGATTGATTCCCACCACCAGAGATGCTGGTTTGAACCTCTTTGCATAAGTCCATGCATTGACATTCCCACTAGCAATAGTGTATGGAGATATACCTATCTCATAGAACTGGAAGGGATCCCAAAAGGTCATTGAATCCAGCCCTCTGCCTTCACTAACAGTACTAAGTACTGATTTTTGCCCTAGATCCCTAAGTGGCCCCCTCAAGGATTGAACACAACCTTTGGTTTAGCAGACCAATGCTCAAACCACTGAACTATCCTGTCTCTGCAAACATTTACTGAGGTAATTTCAGAAAGAAGCATATTTCTAAAGTTCTAATAATAAAGATAAATAATTCTTGAAAATACAACAACACTTAGCTCCACAAATGGGGTTTTGTGTAACCTAAGTTTTAATTTTGTGTTTTCAAATGTAATAAGAGAAGTGATAATTAAAATCACGACAGTTTTACTGGGAATTAATCTCCCTTTGTTTTTGTGGATTTAGAAAACTGCTGTTACCATGGAACTTTGCCAGCACAAGGATTTAATAAGGTCTTTATTTAGAGGCAATGAATAAACTGAGGAGAGCATGGAATGAAGTTGCAGCCTCTATCCCCATATCATCAACATTTTTGTTGTATAGAGGGTATTTGTAGCTTTCTCCATTATACTTTTGAAAATTGTGCTTTTAAATGGTCCATTTTGATATAGCCTTGAGATATGAAGACAGATTCTCCCTCAGTTAGACTAGTTCCTTTCACTGAAATGCAGCTGCACAAGCGAATTAGGCCCAAGGAATCAAATAATTAGTTTAAAAGCCATTGCTCTATTTCTGATCTAGAACACTAGGTTAACAAATATGCTTGAAAGTAAGCCTTTCCAAGTGTCTGTGTTGTAGCATACAAGACAGGGCTGAGGGAATACTTGCAAATACCACAAAGAAGAATTTGGGAACCAGGTTTGGCCCTCCACAAAATGGTGCTCCAGGCCAAGAACGTCTTTGGCACCCCCCAGCCATTTGTTAACCTTTTGAATACCTTATTTTCATTGTATTTCTAGCCCATTTCATAACTTTCATGCACAATATCATATTTCCCAAGGAGCTCTACCAAACCGAGGAAATTATAGTTATGTTCACTGAACAATTTATCCGACAAGCCCCTAAAAGCCATATTATTATTTTCAAGGAAGAGGGTAATTGAGATCAGATGTTCAAGCATGTTCCTCCAATGCTGGGTTGCTACATTAGTAATGGGCTGGTTTTCTGGGTCTGTGCATTTATTTGGCCTGTTCCTGGATTGACCTCCATCCATTTGGTGTAGGCCGTAAAATGGCTGGGTGACTTTTTCATGTTGCTTCAGAGTATCTCCTAAGTTATGCCAGTAACTGTACCCAGAAAGCACAAGCAATGATTTGGCATTCTTGTCAAATGTTTTCCAACAAAAACAGAACACTTTGTCAGTTGATTTAAAGTAAACAAGCTAACACTGATTCAGTTTCTCACCATTCTCGAGCACTTTTGCAGTGTGACTTTGAAAAGTGTTGCTTCTGCTTATTTACTGGAAATGTGATATCCTCAAGTTCTCCCAGGCCCATTCAAAACTGTACAATCAATATCAGCAGTTTAGGATTGCTAGCCATAAAGCAAGATCTGATGTATCGATTTTTGGTGTACATTTTTTCTCACTGCCGTTTCTGTCATATTTGAGGCTGATTCTTCTTTATAATTTCTCTCCTTTTCATGTAAACCAGATTTTTCTTTGTCATTATTCTTTTTTTCATGTGAGACACATTTTTCTTTATCATTACTATACTTTTTGCCACCAGGAAAACTGGATGACTCTCCATCCCTTTCCTCACATTTCCATCCCTTATCTTCAGGTAAATCTGCTAATTCCTTAGTAATAGGATTCCATCATTTACACTTCACTCCTCAATTTCTTCAGCACTGGAATTATCGCTATTGCCTAAAGCCTGGTCTATGTTGTTCTGGTTCAGATATTTTCCCATCAAATTTGTCCCTTGCTGCAAACTAATTTGCAGTTGAGCTTTTCACTTCCTATGCTGAGCTTCTGAAGGCTTCTTTGGGGCCATCTTTTATTTTCTACGGGATAAATAGACAGCATTGGGGAGAACAAAAGTCTATGTTGCTTATGTGGTAGGCATGGCAAAAAGTAATAGTATTTCTTTTATATTGCTGTGTAGATAGGGGTTTGGTAGATGTCTCCATTTATAAGTCACTACTTAAACTCTTCAAGTCTTAAAACATAAGTACACTTTCACAATTAAACAATAAAATAAGGTTCACAGTATCATAGCTGGGCTCTCACTTCACTTTGTTCATATATCTCACTGACTGACTGGTGACACCCTACTCCTTATATACCCACAAGGCCCTGGCTGACAACATTCTAGGAGGTTTAAGGAAAATATAGTTCTCAGAAAGTCTGGAAGGTTCCATGAGGTTCTAAGAGGTCCTGAACGTTCTAGGATGTTAGTGAAAAATGAATCCACATATGGAATACCTGAAACATGTTACTTCAAAAATTCTATTTTCCCATTTGTCATTCACAACAAAAACAGCACACACAGCCTGGCACCCTAGGGTCACCTGTCCCTAAATCTGGCCCTGTTGGGAACATTCCTTTGAATAAAACCCCTGACTTTGCATTGATGCTATTCACAATCCCTTTGTGAATAGGAATGATATTTGTTTGTAAGAATGTTTATTGAAAGTGAAGTTCTCATGAATATTTTAATCTGTTCATGTAAAGGCTAATACTGGAAGTGTTTGTACAACCAGCTTCATAAACCTTTTTGGTTTTCCTCCTTTTTTATAAAAGTTCTGCTTTCCAATTAGGGAGCAAAAATAATACTATGTGATTTAGTTGATTATGCCCCGGAAATAGCCAAAGGGTATGATCCTACTGCCACTAAAACTAAGTGATAAAACTCCCATTGACCTATGTGGAGCAGAACCATGGCTACCGTGAATATTTTATGAACCCCGTATGCTGAAAGATGTTTGCACAAAGTGCTTGCCAACAAATTTTAAACAGTGAACAAATCTGTATAAGTCAAAATCTGTCCTAAGAAAATTCACAAAGAAAAGAGCTAAATTAATTGGCGACATTGCAATTGTACATAGCTAGTGCTGTAGGGGAAAGGTAGTTTTCTAATCGGACATAAATTTTGTAATTACTAATGGAGTCTATCTGGAAAGGATACATAAATAGTCATAGAGCTTAGGGCCATCTAGCATGACCTCTTGTATATTACACCTCACCCACTCTCACGCGAAACCCAACTCACTGAAATTAGAACAAAGTAGCACAGCCCACAGGAGACTAGACTATTATGTGCCACGTGCAGAGAGAGAATAGGCAGGACTGAGATGCACCAGTGTAAGAGGCTCCCGCAACGGCAGGGAAATAATTGAGAGCCAGCTAATTCTGGCAAGTGACCTGCACCAACATGCTGCAGAGGAAGGCAAATCTAGGAGTCATCTCTAATTCTATACAAAGACACTTGAAATCGAGCAATACAATTAAATTTCATAGGAAAAATGGCATTGGAGTCAAAGAACTGGACTTTGCAAGAAAAGAGACACTTTAGAAAAGGTCATAAACAATTCAAAATATTTATCTTTTCCACATCTAAAGTAAATTATTAAAATTACCCCAAAGGAGGTTTTGTCAAGTACTTTTTAGTTTTTAAATTAGCTTTTGTTCTCTAGCTAATCAGACAATCCACCCCAGTTTTACTAAGACAGTGTTTTTCCACAGGACATCCTAGTATCCTGAGACTATCATTTCGGACACATGAAAAGTCCAGTTTTTCATTTCATCAGCCAAAAATGTGAGGGTTTATTGCTACCATTTGTTTAAGCTGCAGTGCGTTAAGTGCTTATGTGTTAAGTACACCTGCATTTGATGCTACTCACCCACTGGTGTGTTCTTCACTTTAACCCAGGGGTGACCAAACTACAGCCTGCAGGATGGATCCCAGCCCGTGAACTGTTTTAAGCCAGCCTGCAAGCTCCTGCTAGGGAGTGGGGTCTGGGACTTGCCCCCCTCCAGAGCTACAGCCGGGGTGCAGGGTTGGGGGCCACACCATTTGGCTCCCAGAAGCCGTGGCATGGCCCTGCTCTGGCGCTCCAACCAGGGTGCAGGGTGGGGGGCCCTCCATGCAGCTCCTGGAAGAAGTGGCATGGCCCCGCTCTGGCTCCTACGCACTCCAATGGTTCCCTCCAGCGCTCCAGTGGGAGCTGCAGGGAAGGTGCCTGCAGATAGGGCAGTGTGTAGAGCTGCCTGGCCATGCCTTCATGTAGGAGCCAGAGAAGGGACATGCTGCTGCTTTTAGGAGCTGCTTGAGGTAAGCACCACTCGGAGCCTGCACCCGTAAGCTTCTCCCAATGCCTCAACTCTCTAACCCAGCCCTGATCCCCCTCCCACCCACCAAACCCCTCAATTTCAGCCCAGAGCACCCTCCCGCATCCCAGACATCTCATCCCCAACTCCACCCCATCGCCCACACTCCCAACCAGAGCCTACATCCCTTCCCACACCCCAACTCCTTACCGCAGCCCGGAGCCTCCTCCTTCACCCTGAATGCTTCATTTCTGGCCCCACCCCAGAGCCCACACCCCCACCCAGAGCCCTCACCCCTCTCCTCCACCCCAACCCCAATTTTTGTGAGCATTCATGCCCCGCCATACAATTTCAATTCCCAGATGTGGCCCTTGGGCCAAAAAGTTTGTTCACCCCTGCTCTAATCATTGTTCAGGGCCAAACCTTGTCTTACAATACAGGCACAATGAAAGTCAATGGGAATATCTGTACTGCAGTCAAGGGTGTGATTGCAGTTTATGTAGGCACACATGAGCTAGATTTAGTCCAGGTAACTCAGGTAGTGGGTACTAGAGCACTGAAGCTACAGCAGCATAGTTTTCAGCACAGGCTGAACAAGCTACCACAGCTTCACTGTGAGATCCAAGCTAGCTAGATAAAAGCTAGCCCATGTACGTCTACATAAGCTGCAGTCACACCCTGTGATTGCGGTATAGACGCATTCAGTGACAGTCGAGTGAATGCGAAGTCTTGAACTCGGCCTAGGGGGACAGGCTGGGATGGTGGCCCTTCTGTCCCTAGCTTCCTTTCTCTCTGTGTGTTTCCAGAAGGAAGCAAGGAAAAGAAGCAGAGTGCAGACTTTCCTCCATCTGCTCAAGATAGAACTTTTCCAGTGCAGGTGGAGCAGATCAAAGAAAGAAACCAGAATTTAGTGCATTTGAGTATTTCATAACCTGAAAAAACCAGACATTTTGGATTTTTATTTTGAAAATATGGTCATTTTACTAGTACATTTATTGAGTCTCTGGGTGGATGGGTTTTTGTTTGTGTGGGGTTTTTTTTGTGGAGGAGGGTGTGTGTGTAACAAAGTGGCCTTTGGGGGGACACTACTGAGAGTATCAATTCAGGACAAATTGCTTAGAACAGGGCAGCCACAGTCCAAGGCTGGGGTTCCTTTACTACTATGGCAGACCAAACCAGCCAAACAGAGAAGACTTCAGTTTTATCCCACTAGTTAACCAGAAGTCATATAAGCAATTCCCTCAGACACTCCAGTTCCCCAGTATCACCACTAGTGCCACTCCTTATGGGGATGAATGGTTATGAAAACCAATACCCTAGTAAAAGAAAAAAAGTTCTCCCAATTCCAAAGGACCAAGTCCCAGACCCAGGTCAATATACAAATCAGATCTTACCCAGAAATCACGCTGTTGCCAATGCTTTAGAATCTAAAATCTGCGGCCGAAGACCCACGGTCCCCTGAATCCTCTGGGCGGCCCTGAACATGCAGCCCAGTATATGTCATGAGAGGATTTCATAAACAATGCAGCTAGTTAAAAATATTTTACTAAAAAAAAATCATTGAAAAATGGCATTGATGAAACTGAAATGTTTCCTAAAAGTATTTGTTTTGTCAAAATTTCCAGTCTTTTGATAAAAATTCAAAAAAGAATTTTGGTATAACTTCAAAAATTTTAAAACACTTTTTTCACTTGTTTTTGTCAAAACAAAGAGTGTAGTCCTGACTTTGTTGAAATCAATGGTAAAACTTCTACTGTTGTCAGTGGGGCCAGGATTTCACCAAGAATTATTGTGAACATTTTCTAATAATTAGGGCTGTCAAACAATTTTAAAAAAATTAATCATGATTGATTGCACTGTTAAACAATAATAGAATATGATTTATTTAAATATTTTTGGATGTTTTCTACATTTTCAACTATATCTATTTCAATCATAACACAGAATACAAAGTGTACAGTGCTCGCTTTATATTTATTTTTATTACAAATATTTGCACTGTAAAAAACAAAAGAAATAGTATATTTTAATTCATCTATTACAAGTACTGTAGAGCAATCTTTTTATCATGAAAGTTGAACTTACAAATATAGAAGTATGTACAAAAAATGCATTAAAAGTGAAAAATTTAAAACTTTAGAGCCTACAAGTCCACTCAGTCCTACTTCTTCAGCCAATCAAGTTTGTTTACATTTGCAGGAGATAATGCTGCCCACTTCTTCACAATGTCACCTAAAAATGAGAACAGGCATTCTCATGGCACTGTTGTAGCCAGTGTTGCAAGATATTTACATGCCAGCTGCACTAACGATTCATATGCCGCTTCATGCTTTGGCCACCATTCCAGAGGACATGCGTCCATGCTGATCGTGGGTTCTGCTCAATAACAGTCCAAAGCAGTACAGGCTGACGCATGTTCATTTTCATCAACTGAGTCAGATACCACCTGCAGAATGTAGATTTTCTTTTTTGGTGATTTGGGTTCAGTAGTTTCTGCATCGGAGTGTTGTTCCTTTAAGACTTCTGAAAGCTACTCCATAACTCATCCTTCTCAGATTTTGGACGGCACTTCAGATTCTTAAACCTTGGGTCGAGTGCTGTAGCTATCTTTAGAAATCTCACATTGGTACATTCTTTGCATTTTGTCAAATCTGCAGTGAAAGTGTTCTTAAAATGAACTGCATGTGCTGGGTCATCATCAGAGACTGAATGTGCCCTGGGTAAAATAGAGTCAGAGACATACAATTTTCCCCCAAGGAGTTCAGTCACAAATGTAATTAATGCATTCTTTTTTTAATGAGTGTCATCAGCATGGAAGCATGTCCTCTGGAATGGTGGCCAACGCGTGAAGGGGCATATGAATGTTTAGCATATCTGCATACCTTGCAATGCCGGCTACAAAAGTCCCATGAGAATGCCTGCTCTCACTTTCTGGTGACATTGTAAATAAGAAGCAGGCAGCATTATCTCTTGTACATGTAAAAAAACGTGTTTGTCTTAGTGATTGACTGAACGAGAAGTGGGACTGAGTGGACATGTAGGCTCTAAAGTTTTGCATTGTTTTGTTTTTGAGTGCAGTTATCTAATAAAAAAATCTACATGTGTAAGTTGCACTTTAACAATAAAGAGATTGTACTACAGTACCTGTATGAGGTGAATTGAAAAATACTGTCTCTTTTGTCTGTCATTATTACAGTTCAAATATTTGTAATAAAAATAATATAAAGTGAGCAATGTAAACTTGTATTCTGTGCTGTAATTGAAATCAATATATTTGAAAATGTAGAAAAACATCCAAAAATATTAAATACATTTCAATTGGTATTCCATTGTTTAGCAATGCATTTAAAACTGCAGTTAATTGCGATTAATATTTTTAGCTAATCACGTGAGTTAACTGTGATTAATTGACAGCCGTACTAATAAAATAAGTTTCATTTCTTTCACATTTTTTCAAAATATTTCCCTTACAGTGAACTCTAAATAAATAATAATAATAACAACAACAACAAAATCCAGAATCTGACAGCTCTAGGCAATACTAGAATTGCTAATGTCAAAGATATCTCCAAGACTGAAGATGTGAAACACATTGGTGCATCCTTGCTTGGAGATGGGTTGGTAGATAAAATAACTGGTTTATACTCAATGATGAGATTGTTTCTTGAACCGAAGATACCAGGTCTAGTTTGACTTATCTGGAGCATACAGATAATATCCATGAATTCAGATGAAGTTTCAAAAGTGGGTGAGGGAGAGAATCAGGAGAATATTGACAGAGTATATTTGCCACTTAAGTATATTGGTATCTCAGAATTTTTAGGGAGGACTGGACTTCTGTTCAAGTGAACAACATCCAAGTGCCACACTTTGCATAAATGTCCATTTTCACACAAATCCTGTTTGTGTAAATATGTACATGTGCATGTATAAATATGCTAATTTGCATCTAAGTACAAATATAGACTTTCCCATGGGACTTATTTAGGAGATCATTTTTGAAAATGTGGTCTCTAAACTGCAGATTCCTTAAGTTTATTTATATACTACAGTGCTGTGTCTAAAAATCAATTTACCAGAACATCTGAGATGGTATTTCAGTTCCTGTGGAATGTTGATATTGCAGGACGATTCAAACAAAAGCCTTTGAAATACTCTGCTAGAGAAAAGAAACCCCTGAAAGTTGATTTGAAGTCAAACATGCTTTTGTCTGTGTTTTCTGAAGTGCTAGAATGGTACGCGCAGTATGAGAATCTAAACCAGTTACAGACAATATAAAATGCATTGATGTGGAAAGCTGGAAAGGTAGAAAATTGAATATGTCATAGAATGTAACAGAGTGAAGTTCAAGCAGTCACTTTGGATAATGGGCTTCAGTAAATATACCTAAAATATGGAAAGTATAAATTTTCTTATTTTGAGAAATATACATTCAAAAGATCATTTCTGGTCTAATGCTTGCTATACTGGACATTCACAGGTGGTTAGTTCAAAGTATATTTGCAGTTTCATAGTAACTTTGATATGGAACACTTAATGTGGAATGTTCAGATGCTTTTGTCCCCACTCTTCCTCCCTCTTTTTTATTTTTAGTTCTGAATTAGAGATGGGCAAAAGCTTCCCAATGTACACTTACATCTGGATATTCAACATCCTTAAATGTTGAGACATTCAGATTGGGGATGGGGGTTAGTTCAGGATTATCTTCATTATTTTATTTGATCACACACACACACACACACACACACACACACACACACACACACACACTGAGTCTGATCCAAAATCAATTAAAAGACTCCCATTGACTTGAAGGGATTTGGGATCAGTTGCTAGCCACATACATAACAAGTAATTCTTGCAGTAATTAAATGAATCAAAATAAAACTATGAAACTGAATACTGCAGGATATCTGTCGTATAAGGCTAGAAGGGACCATTGGATCATGTAGTCTGACTTCCTGTATATCACTAATGCTGGTCAGGCAGCCCAGCTGGCCTGGGGATCTGGAATCCTAGATTCCCTAGTCCAGGGCAGTCACATGGCAAGGCTGCCCTGGAGCTGCAGACCTCGGGAACCCGGGCAACTGTTGAGTGCAACTGATATTCTTGTCAGTTTTGCCTCTGCCAATAGCAATGCACAGGTGCTAGCAGATTTTTTTTTTTTAACAGAATGTCTGGTTCAAGGAAAATTTTAAAGTAATGAACCAGAAATTCTATATTTTGGCCAACTGTGTGTATCATAGGCCATAGAATTTCATCCAGTTACCCCTGCTGAGCCCAGTAACTGGTTTATCTAAAGAGCATCTTCAAGAATGGTATCCAGTCCTGACTTTAAGACTATCCTGAAATGTAGAATCCACTAGTTCCCTTGGTAGTTTGTTGTCATGATTAACTACTGACTGTTAAAAATGTGCCTTCTTTCTAATTTGAATTTGTCTGGCTTTAACTTCCAGCCATTAGTTCTTGTTACGCCTTTCTCTGCTAGATTCAAGAGCCATTTGGCACTCCATATTTTCTCTTCCAATGGCCTTATAAAATGTAATCAAGTCATTTCAGTCTTTTGATGAACAGATTGAGCTCTTTAAGTGTCTCACTGTGAGGCACTTTCTCCAGTCCTCAAATCACTTTTGTAGCTCTTTTCTGTGCCCTCTCTAATTTTTTCACATCCTTCTTAAAATGTGGACTCCAGAACTGTATGCAGTCTTCCAATATCAGTCTCAATAATGTACACAGGAGGTAAAATCACCTCTCATTTCTATTCCCTACTTTCATGTTTATATATCTAAGGATCACATTAGCCACAGCATCCTGCTGGCAGCTCTAGTTGAGTAGCTTGTACACTATGAGCTCTACATTCTTTTCAGTCACTGCTTTCCAGGATCCAGTCCCCCATTCTTTAGGTATTGCCTGAATTCTTTGTTCCTAGACACACAACGTTGCATTTGGTTGTATTAAAACACATTTTATATGTGAGTTACCTTTTTTTCTTGTAGTCATAACTCATCCATTTAACCTTGATCTTCCAGTAAAAAGAGGCTTGGTGGATCACTGTCATTCACGGGATCTGATGGGAGAATTTGTCATTTGGCACCGTGGTAGTTTTATTTTTAACATGTCGACTTGTTCTATCAGAGTAATAAGCTCAGAAGGAAAATAGTGTACTGCTATAACTGGCTGTATTATATGACACCATTTTCAGCCACAATGAAGTTCACATTCAGTGTTCTTCACTTACAGTCACCTGGGGAAACAACAATAAAATGTGTCATATACAGCCTCTCAAAAAAAATATTTTTGTTTTCTAGTGGTAAAAGTCATTGCAAATAAATGAATAACATAGCAATCAATTGTATTTCCATTTCATCCTATATGTTTAAAGTGACATCTATTAAATTAGCTGTTTGCTCCTTTAGGTCGCGCACTTTCTTTTATTTTAAACTTAATTTGCCTCTTTAATACAATGAAATCAATTTTTCCAAGACAGATTTAATGCCAAGATTAATTTGATTCCTAGTCTAATTGTGCCTGTGAGAAGTACAATACTTTACTTTGTTCATCGTTACTGTTTCAGAGACAGAATGATAGATCATCTTCATGAACTTTTTGCACCAAGTTAGTCCTATTTCACCAACATATTCCTCAGAGTTCTCAAACAATAATAAAACAAAAGCACTTAAGCTCTGATGTTCTACTGTCTCATAGCCATTATTGTCTTTCTATTTTCACTTAGTTCTGAAGAGTTACCTCTTCGGTTTTGGCTATTGCAAATTAAGGAGATTATTGAAGTGAAAAGCAACTCATTTCACATAAGATACCACTTGGCCTTCAGATGGTAATGAGTTTGTCACTAATGACTTATACATAATGACTTCCATTTATAATATCTTTCATCCAGAGGGTTCCCAAAGTGCTTTACAAACTGATTTACAGATTATATAGGAATTGCTTCACCCACCACTGAAGTGCAGCCACCTTTTGGATGGAATATGTCCACTGCGAATAATTCTCAGCAGTTGAGAATGGAAATTGAAGAATATTTTTGTAGGGTGAAAGGATCACTATCTGGACCCTGGTATTCAAGAAGTTAGCTACAGGTTGGCTTGTGCTTTATCCTACACATCCTACACAGGTGTTTACAGAAAGGCCTGTAAGAGTGGCTTCTTGGGATGTTGAGGGAGGAGACTGCCTTTGGGAAAGTGGGTCTCACTGGATGAGGGGAAACCACAAGCAGGGGAGATTCATACTTGCTTTCTGATAGCAAGAAAGAAAAATAAGTAGTGTTCTAAACACTAAACCTTGAAGAAAAGACTTTGCTGACTTCACCTGGTTTCTCTGAGGTCATTCAGCCTGCTGACACATTTAATTAAAACTATAGAGGAAACTTTAATATGGACAGATTTCAACTACCCAAATTAGAATTTGGCCAAGACACCAGAGCACCTGAGGTGGTCTTGTAAAAAAATACCTTGAGGTTTTTAAAGACTGCTATTATTTGGGATCTCGGGTTAAGGTTTCTCATGCAATAGCATACCTTCAGCAGCACAATGTTCTGTAACCGTGTCTGATTCAGCGGGAATGATAGTCTCAGAGCCGTATGGAATGGTTTCAAATCTTTTGTGGGCCTTAAAACAGTTTTCTGTTTCCTGCCTATCCGTCAGCTCTCTTCTCTTTCCACTGCCCTTGTTACATTCCTTCCACCTAACCTTCTTGCCTAACTGCTTTTTCTATCATATCCCTAAATGTGCTGAGATTCTCCTCCTTGACCCACTTTCTAAAGCTTTCAAACCCTCTTTAGAACACATTGCTCCAAACTGCCCAGTAAATGCAAGCTCACCCCTACCTATCAGAAAGGCAACTTAAGTTAATGGTAAAAAGTGTACGTTTAAAAAAAATAGTCCTATGGTAGTGTACACGAATTGAGTACTATCCCTTTAAATAATTTGTGAGCCCTCTAATGGCACTGTATTCTATGTTTAGTATCAGAGTGGTAGCCATGTTAGTCTGTAGACACAGAAACAACAAGGATACTGCACCTGAAGAAGTGGTTTTTTTACCCTCGAAAGCTATGCACAAATAAATGTGTTAGTCTTTAAGGCACCACCGAACTCCTCATTTTTGTATTCCATGTTTGGAAACCTTCCAGTGCAGTAAAATATATACATAACTTAACTGGCCTTGCATGTTGCATATGCTTAATAAACATCCCATTATTTAGATTCTGTTGTACCTGTGTGATTCCTTCGTATTGTTGTGTAAAGAACAGAATACACAACACATTTAAAAAAACTCAAATATGGTGCATTTTTTTGCTTTTAGCTCCCTTCTGTCCTTTGTTCTGTACATTGCTGTGACAGAGTGCTGGGCAACAGCAGCAGGACTCTGACCACTGCATTACCAATTAAATCACTCTCGAGTGAACCTGAGGGGCAAAGTTGTGCTTAAGTGACAGATTAGAATGAGCTGGGGAGAGTTAAAGTGCTAATTAGCCCACTAGTTTAGGGTATAGAAAATGACATAGGTAGGAAGTGGAAAGGGAGGAGAGACAGACAGGGAGGGAGAGGTAGCCTTTGAAAGCTAGAGGCAGGAGAGATCTCCTTGCTCTCCTAATTTTGGTCGAAGAGGCTAAGGAATTACGTGTTGTAAGTTAAGTAGCTAAGGCACTGCACTGTGCTGTAAAGGTAATGGGAGAACACGGGAAATAAACCACACATGCTGTTTACAAGCAGAGACTCCTCAAGCAGTCTGAGTGCAGAGAGGAAGATAGGAGTGGAGGGGTTGCCCTGTTACACATGGGGGCTTGTCCAGGATCTGTGAAGATGGAGAACCTCCCAGGGTTGCTACTGTGATGCTTTGACAGCTTGAATGATGGAGGAGACCTCGCAGTGGCTGGTGAAACAGCAATAGGAAATGTAGAGGACTCTGCAAAGCTTCCAGCAGTGTCACAAGCTGCAGAGGCGGATTTTCCTTGTCTGGCAAGCAGAGCAGCAAAAGAGTCTGCAGGACTTTAGAGGAGAGCAAGTGAATGTTCAGTAGCAGTGCCTACAAAGGGTGGTGGTCTTGTCGTGGGGAATGGTGACTGAGCCCCTGTAAGACAGGCCCCACAGGTGACCCCAGTGCACGTCTGGGCAACTTTGAGAGGTTGGCTAAGGGTGCAGACTGCGACAGGGGAACCTGTTCTCCGCAGCTGGCCCTTATTTGATTGGGGAAACCCATGCAGCTGACATGGTTCTAAAAGACAAGCATGCCCAAGACTATGAGGTGGTTAAGTGGCCATCCTAGATTGGGTGAGCCTGTCCACTGAAAAGTACTGACAATTTCCAAGCTGAAGAATGGACTTGGGTCTGTGGTCTGGGCATTCACCAAACAGTTAATGGATTGGGCCACCCATTGGCTGAAACTGGACACCAAAACTGTGGGGGAGATTATGGATGCTCTGTTTTTGGAACAGTTCCTCCAGAGCCTCCCTGAGAACATACGGGTATGGGTCAGGGAGCCTCAGCCAGGTACCATAGATGCAAGAGTTAAACTGATGCAGGAATTTGTGGAGGCAGAACTCCCCAGGAAAGAGGGCTGGCAATTTGGGCAGGGGGATCAAGTCAGGGAACAAATCCAGGGAACCCACCACCAGGAAGGGCATGGAGAAGAAGGGACTTGTTAGGCAGACTCTCCTTGCTCTCTGGTCTGGCAGGAGTTGTTAAAATCCCACTGGATGATTCCCAAAGTAAGTGTGAAATTAGTGTGTGTCTGAAGGGATAAAAAGCACTGTGCTATGGCAGAAGTACCCCCGGAGCTCTGTGGGGAGGCTCACTTGGAAACAGGAGGCGTAGTGGATACTTTATCCTGTCCTGTTATATTGGGCACCAACTGGAGGCCCTTCGCATTGGGAAGACAAGTAAATGTTAAGGGGACCAAGTAAGGGGGGAAAAACACCCCATGAGAAGGGAGTGATACCCAAGTGGAAAGGAAGAAAGGGAGAAGTCAGAGCTAGATGTCTCTTAACAGGAAGATGAAAGCCAAGATGAAAGAGAAGAAAAGAGAGTTCCCCAAGAGACTAAGGAGGGAGAGGAAGGAAAATAAGATAACCCAAGCTTGTTAATGGAGCTTGAGTGGTCCTTAGAAATCCTTTCTCCCCTACTGCCACACCAGTATGCCAAAGGGAGAAAGCTCAGGTGCAGTTCAGAGGGTTAGGAGAACCAGGAGTATGGGGGAAACCACCAGCCCCACCACTAGACAGAAGATGTGAGAGTAGGGAAAGGTAGACTCTAGAGTGCCCATGTTGTGAGGACCTGTGGGCATAACATCCACCCACTGAGCATGATTTCACCAGGTGGAGAATCATAGAATATCAGGGTTGGAAGGGACCTCAGGAGGTCATCTAGTCTAACCTCCTGCTCAAAGCAGGACCAATCCCCAAACAGATATTTGCCTTGTATCCCCAAATGGTCCCCTCAAGGATTGAACTCATAGCCCCGGGTTTAGCAGGCCAATGTGCAAACCACTGAGCTATCCCTCCCCTCCTGCAAGTGGGGGGACCCTAGAAGGTGGGCCTGGACAATCAGCCGGGAGACATAGGGAGAATCTCACAAGGAAGCACAGGGAGGGAGAGAACAGGGTAAGAACAATCATTTGTCAGGTAAGTGGCAGAGGTGTATTTCGGAGTGCTGGGCAACAGCTGTACCAGGACTCTGATCACCGGGTCACCAATTAAATCCCCAGAGTAAACCAGAGGGGCAAACCTGTGCCTAACTGATAAATAAGAATGAGCCGGAGAGAGTCAAGTGCTAATTAGCCCATTAGCTCACGGTTAGAAAATTCCACAGGAAGGAAGTGGAAGGGTGAAGTGGAAGAAGGGAGGCATGGGCATGCATGTGGAGGTGGGCAGGCGGGCAGGGCTGAGGCAGACTTTGAGAGCCATAGCCAAGGGAAATCTCAGCAGCAGAGATCTCCTGCCTTGGGTCAAAGGGCTGAGGAATTATATGTTGTATACCATAACGATGGTCCTGCATAGTGCTGTAAAGGTGATGGGGGGGAGAGGCGCTGTAATTAAACCACACATGACATTTACACGCAGAGAGTCTCCAAACGGTCTGTGAGTGCAGAGGAAGACAGGAGTGGAAAGGGTACCCTGTTACAGTTGTTGTTCTAGATTATAAATCCTTTGGGGGAAGGGCCATTGTCCTTTGTACTCCTTTAGTACACTGTGCCCTACACACTTGATGTATGCATTTTACTACAACCCAATGCAAGGTTATAGATCTAGGATGAACAAATGTATATCATACCTAGAAGAGAGAGAGAGAATCATAGGATGCAGGGACACTGAAGAAGACTTGGAGGGAATGGTAGACAACCAACTGAACATAAGTTCCCTATGTGATGCTGGAGCTAAATAAAGCAATGTGATTTTTGGATGCATAATCATAAATGGGAGTAGAGAGATGGTACTACCTCTATATATGCCATTAGTAAGACCGTTATTTGAATATCGTGCCTGGTTGTGGTGCTTGTTTCAAAAAAGATGTTGACAAAATGGAGAGGGTTCAGAAAAGAGCTAGAATAATTCAAGGCTTGGAAAACATAATTTATAGTGAAAGACATAAACTAATAGATTTAACTTCTTATCTAAGAAGGTTAAGAGGTAACTTGAACATGATCTATAAGTACCTGCATCGGGAGAAGACTTCTGATAATACTTGGCTCTTTAATCTAGCACACAAAGGCATAATGAGCTCCTCCATTAGAACAAATGTGCCTAGATATGTGATAGATTCTTCATCACCTGAAGTCTTTAAATCAAGACTGGTTATTTTTCGGAAGGATACTCCCGCTCATACAGATGTTATGGTCTTGATACAGAAATTACTGGTTGATGTTTTATAGCCTGTGTTATGCAGGCGGTCTGACTAGATGATCATAGTGGTTCTTTCTGGCCTTAAAAGGTATGAGTGTATCAATACCTCATAATGCTGTCAATGGGCTGTTAAAAATTCAATGCCAGTTCAGACCATTGACATCCTCAGGCTGTTTGGGCTCACTATATACTATTGATTAAAAAGCTTTTGTTAAATACTATACCATCTTGTGTCCTTCTGTGAATAATTTTAGACCTGCACATAACCTCAAAATACTTTAAATTAGCACAACTTAATATATCAGCTACAAATTCTGAATTGATATTAATATAGCTAGCTGAAATGGGAGAATGGGAGATCTTTCCCTTGGAAGCCAATAATTAGTACTTCCCTTTCACAAAGGAGGAAGTGTATACATTAATCAGTAAATGTTGTAGCAACCTGCATAGAACTTGGAGGGAGGGGCAAAGGTTGCAAGAGGGAAGAGTTTGGAGAAGGCACCAGGCAAGCAGGCAGGCAAGCAGTCTGTAAATGAAATGAATGCTAGTTGCAGAATATCTGCAAATAGTTTTCTCAATAAAGAGCCAGTTTAGTTTTGACACACTGATCCTTCATGTTATTACCCAGCATGTGGCACGTGAAACAACTGTGAAAACAAGCATTCTTCATTAATAGAATAATTCAGACTGGGACTTTCAAAACTATCTGTAGAGATAAGAAATCCAGAACACCGTGGCCAGGGTGAGTGCAAGACTGATTTTACTACCTATTTACACAGACACTTACCTCTTTGGTATATGCCCTAGGGTGGCCACCTTGAATGGCTCTAAATGTTCACAGCTAACAGCATAACCTCCTTTCTGAAAAGGGAAGGGTGATAAAATCTTTATTCAAACTTTTCATTAAAAACTTATCACAGGAATGAAATATCAACACGAAACAAGAATAAGCAGGCCTGTGAAGGACTGGGTAGATTGCCCAAACCTTCAGACTCGTGTCAGGGATTTATTCCACTCTTTAAAGATATTTGACTACTAGCCCTCTGACTTTCTTGAATTCTCAAGACCTTTTGTAATCCTCCAGGAATGCAGAAGGCAGGATATCTCCTGGCAGGAAGAAGATATGGAGGATACACTGGTGGTTCTGTGTGGGCAGGTGGGATATTCACAGGTTCCATCTTGGGTTAGTGATCAGGGTGTGTTGCAGGTCCACCTGGTGATGCATCCAGACGTCCTCAGTTCTGACAGAAGTTTCCCATTGGCACTCTAAAAGTAGAATAGAGGGGTTTTGGCACATCCCTGCATAATTTGATGTTATGGTGCCTGTCAAAATTCCTTTTCTGATGGGGTTTATATTGATATTCCTTCAGTCTTGAGAAGTCATGCCAACAGGGATCTAGTTGGGAAAGGGTGGCTGGAACAATGGACCTCAATTTCTTTCCTACCAAGAAGTTCTGCAGGGCTGAATCCATTTGCCAGAGCTGCGTTGATGTGTATGGCAACAGGGCAAGATGAGGCACTGAGGCTTTAGAAAGAAGTTATTTCATTGTCTTTATTGCATGTTCTGCTTTATCACCATTCTAGGGAGCCAGAGGCCTAGATGTGACTTGAGTGAACCTGTTGGTATCTATACACCTCCTGAAGGTCGTGAGAGCCATTCTCAGAGATGACTTGCTTTGAAATCCCAAAATGGGTAAAGCTGGGTTGTATCATCTCTACAACTGCACATGATATGAGCAAACTGTTTTTTGAACAAATTGGCAACTTCAATGAATCCTGAGAAATAATCAATCAAAAGATAGAGCTAATCTTTTCTATACAACCTGATTTTCTACCACTGTCTGTCTGGTACAGCAGAGGGCAGTAATGGTTCTGGTGGGTTGGCTCTTATGAGAGGATAAATATCACATTTCTCACTGCCTCTTGTAGTTGCTTGCTCAGCTCAGGCCACCAACAAGATTGTTCAGTTCTCTCCCTGCATTTTGTAGTATGTTCTCATACAGTCTGTCAAGGATTTTGTGTTGCACTGCTGTAGGGATAATCAGTCTGGAGCACTTCAACAGCAACTCAGTAAGATTCCCAGAAACCGCCCAATATATTGTTTTTGATTATCTGTTTTGTCCAGTCCTTCTTGGCTTAATTCATCTACTTCCTGCTAGTTCTGTGCGCTTTTAGGTTGTGCTTGCTTATGTGCTTTCCTTTTCCTTTGAAAATCCCACCCTAAATGTAAAAGGTAGAGATCTTACTGTTCTATATAATCAACTATAAAAACAGAAGAGAGCCCCAGAAAGAGATGCTGTTGCATCCAAACAGAAATGAAATGTTCACAACTGAATACTTGTGCTGCAGCCTTATGGGCGCATTAATATTACAAAGGTTATATCTGGAGGCAGACCAGCAAATAAAGTGATATACTCATCAATTTGTTAGGTGTCAGAGCAATATATCAGAACTGAGCGAGTGTCCTCGATCTGAGATAATCTGTCCTATACTACAGATGAGCAAATGCTACAACATTTCCCCCCCAGAAATAATGTTTTAAATGAATCCACTTAAAGTTGTGACTGTTCTCTTTTTATGTCCACTTTCTGAATTGAGCCCCTATCCAAAGCTCATTGAGATCGATAGAAATCTTTCCACTGGTCTCAATGGCCTTTGGATCACGCTCTCTAGTCAATGAATTTTACTGTCAGTAATGTTCATTGAAAGTGAAAAGGGCGGCATATGCATTTTAAACTTTGTAATCATGAGCATTTGTACCGGAAACCTGACTGTAAGTGTTACGCTTATGTAAACAGGGAATATCCCACTTGGTATGTTTCTATCTGTTGAATTAAAACAGTTTAGATTTGGAGTGTTGAGTGCTTGCAATGAGCTGCTTATGAACAAACTACAGCCCAAGAAGACATAGCATTTTTTTGGTGGGGTAGTTTCTGATAATGAAAAGATTAGAGAAACTTCTCATCTATTTGTCTACAATCCCATCCCAAACAGTGGCAAAATTCACCAAATAAATTCATCAAACTCTTGGTCCCATTGGTCCTACAATGTACACTGATAATCATTTACATATTTGTTTCATCTGCTGATTGAAAGATAAGCTGAAAAATCAAACCCTTTTGCTTTTAGCCCTCTTGTGTAATACAGAAAAATCCTTTGTGAAGCATTGTGGAATAGGCACTCCTATACATTAGGAATAAGTCACTGAAAGATCTTGATGTGTTGCTCATAAAAAATACCAAGGACTCTAATGTAGAGAATAGGGCTTTAGCCTAAATGCAAGAAACGATTGTTAGCCTTTTAAAAAGGTATCTCCCTTAGGGTGACCTGACAGTAAAGCTGCATCGCTCTGCATAAATATGGAGAAAGGGGTCCCATGACCTGGGAAAACCAAATGTTTCTTGAAACTCTTGCCTAGAGGTTTGTCTAGATGCAGAATTAGCGCATGGCAAGCTTGGGTGCAGAGCTAGCCTGACGCACACTAACTGGCTATGGGGATCCTGCTATGATGCACTAATGTGCTTTGACCTACTGCTGTCTGAAATATGAGGGAACTTTTAGTGTGCCCTCAAAGGGTCCACACAGCCAGTTAATGCAGAGCATGCTAGTGTGCTGTAGATTTACACTCCAGCTTGCTGCACACTCACTTTCCGTCTAGATAAGCCCTAGGATGCTGCTGAGAAGCTGATCCAGAGAGGATCAGCAAGCACTGAAAACGCACAATATCCAGGGGCGGGTGGCATCTTCTGTTCCTTCAAGATTATGGTAGATGCAGGGGGGAGGGATAGCTCAGTGGTTTGAGCATTGGCCTGCTAAACCCAGGGTTGTGAGTTCAGTCATTGAGGGGGCCATCTGGGGATAAAATCTGTCTGGGGGTTGGTTCCTCCATTGAGCAGGGGGTTGGACTAGATGACCTCCTGAGATCCCTTTCAACCATGATATTCTATGTTCTCTATCTCATCTAAACAAGATGGCCTAAGAACATAGTGACTTGCTTCCTCCTTAGGGATAGGCTTGGAAAGGTATTAAGCACCACTATAGAGAATGTATAGTAGAAGTCACAAATCTAGTGGTGCAAAGGTAATAGATTGTGGGGGGAGAGACAAAATTCAAATAAATTGGCCTGAATATTCTATACATTCAATTGACACACTGTTAAAGCACACTAATGAAATGTTTCATGCATACAAAAAGAACAAGCATTCTTACAGTACTACATTATGTGCAGACAAATGCCTTATGCTGGACCTCTGTATGGAGTGATTTCTTACCTTGTAAAAGCAGTCCTTGTAAGGTGAGCTTAAAAGTAAATAAGATGAACAAAAAATATTGTTAAAAGGTATTTTAATAAATCCTTTCTAAACCATGGCTCTACAGCTTATTTTACAAACTACATCATCAATATAGGCTTCAGATGGGAGTGGTTTGTGTATAAGTTACAATGGCTCCATTTAAGATACTTTAACTTTCTTTTTAATTTTCTTTTCCTTTGTTGTTAGCTTTTGAATAAGCAGCTACTGAACCACTGGTGCATCCAAGTTCTTTTAAAGAAGATACTTTATTTAAAATTGACTATAATAGAGAAGGTGAAGTCTTTTTTTTTTTTTTAAATGTCCCCTTTCCACATGGTTCCCCAGTTCTCATGGATTTTCATGTTGTCCAGACAATGGGAAACACCTTGGTATTTGGATCACATGAAATCTCAATGACATGATTGAGGACTGATTCTCTGATAATAAAACCTTTACCAAGTGATTTTGAAAGATGCCAGCTATTACTTCTTCCATTATGGGGAAAGGTCAATTCTATTAAAAAGGTTTTTGCTCCAAACCTTAATGATTTCTCTGCCCATGGAACCAGAAATTAGAATAAACATTCCAAACCATTTTGAGGGGTAGGTTGGAAGCTAGAATGTCAATAAAAATCCATTTTAAATGAATCTCCATAACGTACATCTTTATAGAATATAATTGCAGGTGATCCTGTGATATGTTGAGTGGTCAAGATGGAATGATGAAAGGGGTGTTTTAACTGTGTCCAAGAAGGGAGAGAATTCTTGAACAGAGACATGGTTCCAGCTCTTTTCTCAATTTGGTTATGGCAAAAATGTCAGAAGGGGCTATATGAGCTCTGGAATATCCCATCCTTCAAAAAGTCCTGGGAGTTTTTTTACCACTGGGCTCAACACTTCTTAAAAAAGTTTATTTAACTGTCTAAAAATGAATTTAGAGGTCAAACTTTAGACACTCATTATTGAACATATTGAGCATAAAGACCAATATGCATTCCATATTTCAGCTTGTATTCTAGAATGAAAATAATATTTCCATAATTTATTCCCTCTTCAGGGCCAGCTGCATATGCCAGTGAGGTCAACAGCAAAACTCCAACTGACTTCCATAGGTCCCAAGTTTAGCCCTTTGATTAACCAAATGTATATGTGGACATAATACATACAACATAAAAACACATATTACTTGGGGCAAAGGGTGACAGAGGCAGAGAGAGAGAGAAGAAATAGCACATAATAGATCTGTCAAGGAACCGGAAGGTAGGCAATGTTAGATACTCTGAATGCACTGAGAATTTAGGTTGTCAGAATACTTCAGCTTTGATGTTCTGTGTGATTAGGTCAAAAGTTTTAAACTTGGTTGCCAGTGGTTCATAGACTCATACATTTTAAGATCGGAAGGGACCATTATGATCTTCTAGTCTGACCTCCTGCACAACTCAGGCCACAGAATCTCATCCACCCACTCCTGTAACAAACCCCTGACCTATGACTGAGCGATTGAAGTCCTTAACTTATGGTTTAAGGACTTCAAGGTCCAGAGAATCCTCGAGCATGTGACCCATGCCCCATGCTGCAGAGGAAGGCGAAAACTCCCCAGGGCCTCTGCCAATCTGCCATGGAGGAAAATTCCTTCCCAACCCCAAATATGGCGATCAGCTAAACCCTGAGCATGTGGGCAAGACGCACCAGCCAGACACCCAGGAAAGAATTCTCTGTAGTAACTCAGATCCCATCCTATCTAGTGTCTAGTGGTTAGGCCTATTTATACAGTTATAGAAAATGTGACTTGATTTTTTTATAGGCTTTTGAGCCCCCACAGTTGTTATTTGCTAAATGCTTTGTTTCCTCTTCAGCATCATCAGTTCTGTAAACCATTTCTAGATCTTTTTATGCTAAACATTTACAAAAGGCCACAGACTGATGGATTTTAGTTTTTATATGATCTTTCAAGGCATGGAGTAGAAGATGAATTTACTTTTTTTTTCTATTGAGTCTAGATGGTCGTAATTTGTCAGATTATTTTCTGAAGATTTATTATTTTCACTGTGGTTGAATCCCTTTAAAATTGCTTTAAAGAAAGCTTAGCTTTTCAAAATGCTTTATGTTTATGCAAAAGAGAGCCGATTTTAAAGGTTTTAAGATATTGCTCTGATATAAACAAACATTTCTGAAATGCTGACTAGTCTGTAAAAATCAGCTGAACCATGATAACTTGAAAGCTCAGCACAGTCAGTGCAGCTGAGTCTAAAGTAAATAATATGTTATACTGATTTGTTTTATCATCATATTGCATAGGGGTTAAAATCTTAGAATCCTAGAACCATAGGGTTCAAAGGGACTGCAAGTATCATCAAGCCTAACCCCGTGCCAAGATGCAGAATTTGTTGTCAAAATCATCCAAGACTGGTGGCTATCCAGCCTTTTTGAAAAACTCCAGCAAAGCAGATTCCACAACTTTTTTTTTTCAATTCAAAATGAAATGAAAACAAAATTACAGAGTTTTACAAAATAGACTGAAAAAGCTTTTTGTTAGTATTTAGAGTTTCATGTCTTACCACCTTTTTTCTCTGTCTTACGACCTTTTTTCTTTGATTAAGCAAATGCACCTCCGTCTGGACTGTTGTATAATGTAAAAGCTGCATTGCTTAGAAGACCAATTGGATTACACTTTTCTAGAATTTTATGGTGACACTAAAAATGAGCTGTTCTTGATTGCATCAGTTGGGAACTCAGACTGCGTTTTCTAGTACATTTATTTTAATAGGTCTGCAAAGTTTTTAAATTATATATTCAGTTCACTCTGCTTTTAAGAGACAGACTAGCTGTCTTTCCCTGTGCTCCAAGGAAGCTTTTAGTTTGATGGGTATTTAATCAAGAGTTACTAGAAGAAATATTGCATGCCCAGGAAGAAAATAAGTTTTCTAAATAGCTGTAAGAAAGACCCTTCCTGATCTCAGTTGAATTTTGTCTTCCAAAAGTCTCATATTAACCACTGTCAAAGTATATTTCTTAAAACTGAAAATCAGTATAATCTAACCCATTCTACTGCATGCCAATGAAATCTGGGGTCCAATTTAATAATCCACCCAGGGTAATAGGATAACCCTCCACAAAATAACCCTATATTTGCAGTTCCAAAACAATCACCTCTACTCCTACCCCCCAAAAAACTCCATGTGCACAGAATCTCCAACATCAGTGGCTGCAGAATAGAATTGAGCCGATTCATATGTGGGGATGGAAAGGGTGGGTTTTTTTCAAAGCACTGGGTGCCAGTTAATTATTAAAATTTAAATCACCAAAAATGGTCAAATTTGACAACTGGGAGAAATAATAATTGAGAAGATAAAACTATTGGTTACTCATATAAGTATTTCAGGGAAAATTAAAATCAGCAGAGTTACGTAGTTTGAGACAGCCAGGGATGTGATTTCTCATTATGTCCCCATGAGTTCTTTCCCCATGAGCATGCTACCTAAGCAAAGAAATTAAACTTTGTTTGTTTAAAAAAAAAATCTAAAATCAGCTATGAAACATAAGGTATGCAAATTAGTTACACAGTATATAAGGTAAGTAATTCTATTTTGTATAGGTTCTTATACCATACTAATCACCATAGTGTTTGAGCAGGTTCTCGTAGTACATCAAGCAATATGATTTATGTCCATCATGTATGTGTTCTTTTTCTTTCCCCAGGAGGAGAAAATTGTGGGCAGTAGATTGTTTTGTTTTGGAATTTATGAAATAATGTATGTATTTATATACACTTGTTGCAACATACTTATGTAAGAGAAGGCATGGTCAAGGTAATGTGCCTTTGTGTTGGAGTGGCAAGTGGTGAGGTTCATGATGGTCCTTAGTTCTTAGGGGATTTCATTCTATAGACTTGTACTAATCTCCAAGAAAGCTCTGTCTCCAGAACAAACTAGCTCAGTGGTTCCCAAACTGGGGTTCATGAACCCCAGGGGTGTTGTGAAATGTTACAGGGGGTTCTTGGGAAAAAATCTCTAATGGCGGACAGAGCTGTCCCTAGGAACCCCGGGCAGCATGGGGCCAGCAGACTGGAACACCTGAGCTTCCAAGAACTAAGCAGATCAAAGCAAGCCTATTTATCACACTGAGGAGATTTAAACTTCAAGACTCCTTATAAGAAATGGAAAGGGAGGTGGATATTTTTTGCTGATTTTAAAATTAAATAGGCAGCTAGTATTGTTTTTAAAATGATTATGAAGAACAAGTTTAAGCTTTGTTGTAACATATGTTGTTTGCCTGGACTGCTCAAGACCTGAATGCTTGTAGAAGGAGGAACTCTTTGAGTTGTATTCTTAAATACCTTCATGCAGTTTCACATCTGATATTCCTTGATGAAACATAGGAGCCTTGTCTTATAACAGGCTTATTCAGTGATACAAGCTATGAAAGTGAGATCTTGGAAGAGTGTTGCTATTTTCATAATGTAATAAAAATACCACAATTATAAATAATAATTAATAATAGTGTGTAATAAGCATGTCATAAAAACAAATGTTTTATTTCCAAGATAAATGCTTTTATAATTTATACTCAGGTAAAGGAGAAAGTCCCTGGAAATATTCATTTTTAGAAGGGGTTTTGCGAGACTTGACATTTTAGTGAAAGGGATTCACAGGTTGTTAAAGTCTGGGAACCACTGCTTTAGCCTTATGGTAGAAAGTTCCAATGAATGATACAAAGTAATTATGTGCAAGGAAAAAAGATTACGACCTTCAGTTAAACAACTGATAGTCAAGTATCACTAACAATATTCAACAACCAGGATTAAAAATCAATACCACATAAAGGAATAAAATTCAGTTAAGATGTACTTAAATCTAAACCCTAATAGAAACATAGAACTGGAAGGGACCTCATTCTATTTACATTAGATCATTTCTCCAGTTTGTCCAGATCATTTTGAATTTTCATCCTATCCTCCAAAGCACTTGCAACCCCTCTCAGCTTGATATTGTCCACAAACTTTATACGTGTACTCTGTATGCTATTATCTAAATGATTAATGAAGATATTAAACAGAACCAGACCCAGAACTAAACCCTGCAGGACCCCACTCATTATGCCCTTCCAGCATGACTGTGAACCAATGATAACTACTCTCTGGGAACGGTTTTCCAACCAGTTATGCACCCACCTTATAGTAGCTCCATCTAGGTTTCATTTCCCTAGTTTGTTTATCAGCAGGTCATGTGAGATAGTATCAAAAGCTTTACTAAAGTCAAGATATAGCATGTCTTCCACTTCCCCTCATCCACAAGGTTTGTTACCCTGTCAAAGAAAGCTATCAGGTTGGTTTGACATGATTTGGTTTTGACAAATCCATGCTGACTGTTACTTATCACCTTATTATCTTCTAGATGTTTGCAAACTGATTGCTTAATTATTTGCTCAATTATGTAGGTTACATTATATCAGTTATCCTAAAAACAGACAGAAAGTAGTAATAAAATAAGCAAAGAAGACTTAATACTACAAAGAGAGTATTCAGCTATAAAAAGGCTTCAGTATAATAACTAATAATTCTTTCAAAAACATTTAGAAGTGTTTTTTAAGCTGAACAAGTATTCAGAAGAAACAACTTTAAATCCTGTTACAGTCATCGTTCAATGTAAATGTTCAGTTCACATATACCTAATAAAAAACAATTACAAACCCAATACTAGCAAATTTGGGTACAAAACAATAACTCCTAAGATATATTGTATTAATAAGATGCATTATAAAGGATAAACATCTTAATATTCAACTATATCAGTATATTAAAATCTGATACCTGGCAAAGGGTTTCGCCTAAAAACTTAACAGAAATACCTAGGTGAAATTATACAGTGCAGGTTAATTCACATGAAAAAGGAAAGTGTTTCCATGAATAATAGAGCAGAACATCAGAGTTATGAACACCAAAGTTACAAACTGACCGATCAGCCACATACCTCATTTTTAACTGGAAGTATGCAATCAGGCAGCAAAAGAGAAAAAAATAAAAATAAAAAATAAAAAAACAAATGTAGTACAGTGTTAAATATAAATTACTAAAAATAAAGGGAAAGTTTAAAAAAGATTTGACAAGATAAGAAAACTATTTCTGTGCTTGTTTCATTTAAATTAAGATGGTTAAAAGCAGCATTTTTCTTCTGCATAGTAAAGTTTCAAAGGTGTATTAAGTCAATGTTCAGTTCTTTCTTTTGAAAGACTAACCATAATGTTTTATTTAGAGTTTGTTCAGACCATTCCTGAGGTGTTCATAACTCTGAAGTTCTACTGTATTGGTGAAGATGCCAGACATGCCAACCTCATGAAAAAAACACAGAAATTGGGCTTGTTTTTGGCTTAATTGGCTTGTGAGTTATTTGTTGGCTAGTTTTTGACTTGTAGCTTGTTGCAGCTTGTTGCTTCTTTTTTTTGATAGACTTCCAGGAAGCAGGAGCAAGGAGGGAGAGAGTCAGAGGTGCACAGCAGGCCCACCACAGTCGCAGACTGCACACCGGGGGGAATCTAGTCACATAGAATGTTGAGGTTCTTAGGGATTGGCTTGTTTTGCCATTGTTTTGAAATGGGATTAACTTTTGGACTTATTATGAAAGTTGGGGTGATTATTTACTGCGTGAAAGTTGGCAACTGTGGAAGATTCATGTAAAACAACAGAGTGCAAACACTGAGAAAATGGATTTTCAAAAGAAAATAGTACAGCAGCACAATTTCTCTCAAGATCACATTAAACAATTGTTAGGTCAATCAGAAATATCTTAACACATATGAGCAAGAATGAAAATCTCTGAAAACTTGTATAAGATATTTACACATGCCAAGGTAAGAAATATTGTGTCGGTGTTGGTAATCTATATACACACCATCAAGATTGTAGGAAAGTTAGAGATTAAAAGGAGTTTCAATCTCGTCAAACAACTCACTGCACAAGAGGCTGGGGGTGTGGGAGTAGTGGGGGAGAAGAGAAAAGCTGAAAGTATTTCTGTCTTTCATACAAGCATGCAATCGAAGTGCTGGTCAGGGGTTGAGAGAGAGAGAAGTGAATAGGCTGAACGGCAGACAGAGCAGTAGCAGTCTATGATGAGAACACTCTCACTGCAGTTTCAAAATGATCTAAATTACGAAGATACAAAAAGCCAATATCACTGAACAACAAAACTGGCTCTTACCAAAATATAACACTTCAAGTGACAACTTAAAAGTATGTTGCTTTTGTGTAGTGTCCATTGTGTTATTTATAACAGAATATTCTGCCAGTATCTATGGAAGTTGTTTAACTTATTACATCTGTTTTCTCTAGAATTTAGATCTCACCAGCACAAATCCTAGTTTTAGAGAACAAAGATTCTAACTGCAGTTGTCCTGATCATTTAGGAAAGTAGTACTTTTCTCTCTCTCAGGTCAAAATCCTCCCCTCTCTTCAGAGTACGAAGGGTTTATATAAGAAACATGAGTGACAAATATGGCTTTGCCGAACCTCAGCATTGCGGTTTTCTGTAGTTTCTTGCACAGAGGTTTGTGATTTTCTTGGTTTCCTCAATCTTCAGGGAAGTTTCTCATTCCCACAGAAACTTTGATTAGGATTTGGGCCCAATACTCAAATACTCCAAAGGTTTTGTCCATGAAGGACTCAGTTAATGAAATTCTTCTCTCTTGAGGAGATGAAGATCCATTTTCAGGATAACTTTTACAGAAAGAAGGTTTTTTCTGAATCAGGGTCGATATGACTCTTCACTCAGGATCTTTTCATCTTCAAGTGAGGCTGCTACTCTACTATCTTGTGGCAGTGAGTCATCTTATGCACAAATTTTTCATTCAGTCGAATTGTTGGATTTGGACCATCCCCTTCTTAGTGTATGCACAACTTTTTATTATTGGACAACTCAGATTGTGGAATTCCTTCTCCAAGCTACTGTGTTAGTTCTTTCACTCAGGCCAGTCTGATGTCATGGAGTTCATTCCACCCATCTGGTAGGTGTCATCCCAAGCTCTCAAGGGTTTGTCTTTTGGTGCATTCATTTTTAGTTCTTTCTAGAGTCTTATAACTCTGTGTTAACTGAAAACATAATGCCAACAGCTTTATTCCAAGACCTTTCAGTTCTGTTGTTAATTTTTCCTGTAACTTTCAATAGTAGCCATAACAGTATCTTTGTATTCTGTTGTATATGTACAGTACTCTTAATATTTCCTTTAAGCTTGAAACTTAAAGTTCATTCATTTCTTTACAGCTAACTTTAATTCAAGGTAAGTTTATCTAGTTCATCCTCAAGCACAGAAAACTTGATCTCCAATTTTGTTCTCCATAAGCTTCTAAGATTTATTATCAAATTAACATTGCAGTTCCAAATACCAAAATACTTTTTTACCATTTCAACTTTAAATACTTTTACATTAACAAACATTAGTACAATAAACAATGTTATGATAATTTATATTTTCTAATATTAAATCATTAGTTTGATTTAATTGTTAAAGTACATTTCAATTTTTTTTCTCACTTGAACTCACAACTATACTCAGAACTTTAGCTATCATACAAAAGAAATATCTTAATTTGATTTGTCTGAACCCCCATCATATGTCTTTGGTTTATTGTTTTTTTGTTTTGAGAAAAGGGGCACATAGGCTGGTGATGCGTAACTCAAAACCATGAGAACTTCACCAAAAACCTGTTATATTGATTTACTTCCTAGAGGGTGTCTTTTTTTAAATGAAAACTTACCATACCGAGGCGATAGTGAGAGGTTCATCTTGTTTGGAAACAAGTAAATGTTGCTTCAAAATCCCAAGGACATGTTTTCATTTCAGCACTAACTGGTACCTAGTTTCTCCAATATTCTTGACTAAGTGTTTATTACAACTGCCTGAAGTGTGACTCTAACAGTCCTACCAGAAATAATTACTTGTCTGTCTGGTGGACATGCCAAGAGTATGGAATTTTTTAACATCTCTATATAGTATATTAGAGGTCTAAAACAGCTATTTACTTACTGGTCGATACATATCACATTGTAGCAATTTACCAATATAATATTGCGATCTTGTGAAGGTATCAATCTCTTTAAAGTCTAAATTGATAGACTCTACAAAAATGGGGGGTGGGGATGGGGTGAAATACAAGGTCAGTCTTTTCCCTCACATACCTTGAGGATGAGAAGTCTTTAAGCATGAGAGAAGGCTAGTTTTCTGTCCTCCTTTAATGCAATTTCATTTAAAAAATAAAGTATGAATCTGTAATTTAATCACCAAGAAGGGAGTAACTTACTGATATTGTACCTCTAAAAGTTCAGCCAGAGGTTTTCTTGGCCTTGTGGAAGTGTAATCCTTTGGTTCAATTGCAGTGTTAAATTCCCTATCAACTATTTGAATCAACTACTTAAATGATAACTTTATTGCCATTTCTAACTAAAGGTAAATAAAATGATGTATTTTGTAATCAAAATTACACCCTTACCTGCTTCACCCCTACAAGCAACATACATAAAAGAATATTCAATGCCCGTTGAGCCCTCAGCCAAAGGAACAAACACTGCCTCCGATACGAAGTACAAGAGGATCAAAAATTAAATCCAGTCACTACAGTATATCAGCAATCCTCAGGCTGAACAACTCTACCTGACCATTGGAGCAAACAATAGAAATCAAAAGATGCTTAAGATGCCAGACCAGCAAATGGAACACAATAGGTGTGTAACATGCTGCTAGATAAACTAGCATCTTGTATTTTTGTGGAAGGTCCTGACTGTGAGAAAAGTCAGACATAGTTGGAAAGGAGAAAGATTGGGAATCCACCTTAAACAAACACTGTATTTTATTAGATTAAGTTTTAGACTCTTAGACTTTTAGATATGTTTTTCATTCTTGTTTGCTTGTAACCATCTTTATTTTTCTTTCTTACATGGACTCACTTTAAATATCTTTTTGATTAAATAAATGTGTTTTGCCTTTAATCTAAACCAAGCCGGTTCTGTGTTTGAATTGAAGTGATTGTTAATTCCAGTTAAAGTAATAAGCTGCACTTTTTTATCTCTTTCTAAAGGAGTAGAAGCTTGTGACTGCTCAGTAATCCAGGAAAGGGTTGCATACATCAGGGCAGATGGCTTTAGGGAAATTCAGGACTGGGAGTGTGTTGGGGTCTGTGGGGCTGTTGTGTTGTGGCAGGCAGATAGGGTCAGAGCACTAAACCAGTGCTGCACAGCACACAGACATTCAAGGAACTGCATGCTTTTCTGCTGGCTGTTTGGTGGCTGGCCTGTGAGCCCAAGGAGCAGAGCATTTAAGGAACCCAAGAGGTAGAGGGCAGGCAGTGACACAACTTCTTATTGGTCTGGTTTGAACCCCCAAAACATTACAAGATATTCCTGGTAAAGAACAAATAAAAAAAGCAACACAGCAGACTACCGATCCTTGCACAGAGCTGTCACATTAACAAACCATCTCACCACAGTGATATGTACAAAGGTCAGGCAGACTCTCACCAAATACAGAATCAATGACCATGAACTAGAGGTGGGAACTGGGCACAAAGCATAGCTGAAACCCAGAGCAGACTGATTATGTCACCAAAATGAAAGAGGACAGATTGAAAGAAGCACTTTCTACTCAAATGTCAAAAATCTGAGAAAGTGCAAGAAATATTTCCTCAGACTAGCAGGAATCATAAAATGCTTCTTACCCAAAAGAGATGAGGAACAGCTCTGCTTAACCCTGAGTGAAAGAAGAGAGAGAGAGAGAGAGTAGATGACATCACACTGTATCGCAACCTGCAACAGGCTCAGGAATTGAACGGAATGACAGATGCATACAGGGGACCAAATCCCAAATATAGGGTGCAACCTGATCCCAAAAGGGTCGTTTCCTCCTCTAGCAGATACCTGAGGGCTCTGTCTCTTTCTCACACTTTGTTGGCATGATGAGCCATACAAGTGTTGCCAAAGTCACACTGAACTGAAATTGAAAGGCAGCTCTTGGTCCTCTGCTCCAGGACAGGTTCCGTAACTCCCATAGTGGGAAAGTGGCATAGAGACTGCTAAAATCCTACTGTTTCTTTTATGAGTAACCTGGCAGTTGATCAGCAATACTGACTGCATCAGTGACAGGCCCTCACGCACCTCAGTACATGTAGTGATCCATTGTGTTTGCCGGGTTCAGTTCTCTGAGAAATGAAGCGGATTTTAAGTGCATACTTAACCATGACTTCTGATCTCATGAAAAGCTCAGTCTCCCTTGATGGTCTCTAGGAACTACATAGCATATGGGGAAAAAAACTTCATCTTTAAATAAAATTTTTAACAAAAGAAAGGGAAAGGAAGGTTAGGTGAAGTTCAGAGTCAGTTTTCAGCAGTACCTGAGTTTCATGTTCATACTGGTTTTCTTCACTGCTACGCTGCTGGTGGTGGGGATGGTAGAAAAGAGTGGGGAATGCTTTTGAACGAAAACTGTACAAAGTAAAGATCAATAAGATCTTTTTGAGGTCAATAAGAGCTTTTTCATTTACTTCAATGGTCAGAGTTTCTCTGGCAAACAGTGCTTGAACATACTATGTCAATTAGAAATAAATACATTAGTCTTAGACAAAAAAATAACATAACTAGAACAACGAGGAATCCAGTGGCACCTTAAAGATTTATTTGGCATCTGAAGAAGTGGGTTTTTTTACCCACAAAAGCTTATGCCCAAATAAATCTGGTAGTCTTTAAGGTGCTACTGGACTCCTCATTATTTTGGTGGATACAGACTAACACAGCTACCCCTCTGATACTTAACTAGAAAGTCTGTATCACAGATGTTTGAGGACTATATATTCTCAGTCATAAGTGTTAAATGTTGAAACTGTCATTTTATGTGCCAGTACCAACCTTACTCCTTACCTCATACCTTCACCCACCCTTAAACTACAGACACAGTGACACAAACATAGAAATATAGGTTTGGAAGGGACCTTAAGAGGTCATCTAGTTCATCCCCCTGCTGTGAGCAGGATTAAATATACCTAGACCAACCCTGATAACTGTTTGTCTGAACTATTCTTTAAAATTTGTAATGATGGGGAGTCCACAACCTTCCTTGGAAGTCTGTTCTAATATATAACTATCATGACGATTAAACAATTTTCCTTTTATCTAACTAAATCTCCCATGCTGTAGATTAAACTGTTTACTTTTTATGCTACCCTTGCTGGGCATGGAGAAAAATTGATCCTCATCTTCATAACAACATGTTTGAAGACTGTCATGTCTTCTCCCCAAGCTTCTATTCTTTCTATTAAACATGCCCAATTATTTCAATCTTTCCTCAGGGTCATGTTTTCTAAACCTCTTATCACTTCTGTTCTCCTTTAGACTTTCCAGTTTGTTCACATTGTAGAGTGTGTCACCCAAAGCTAGACACTGTATTGCAATTGAGGCATCACCAGTGCTATGTAGAGCAGAACAATTAACTCACGTGTCTTATATACAACACTCCTGTTAATACAGCCCAAAATAACATTTACTTTTTTCACCACACCAGTAACACCGTGTTGTCTTATATTCAATTTGTAATCCACTATAATACCCAGACCCTTTTCTCAATATTGCTGCCTAGGCAGTTATTCCCCATTTTGTATCTCTGCATTTGATTTTTCCTTCCCAAGTGTAGTACTTTGCACTTGTCTTTATTGGCTCTTTGACTTTAGTGAAAGCGTGTCAGGGTAAATTATTTACAAGTTCATGTACTTTTGAGATCTAGACCCCTACATTTGTCAGCAGGCAGCCCATTGTCAATACACAGCAGGAGTGCTGGAAAGGAGATGCTCTTTGTTCAGTTTAGCTGTTTGCCATGAGTGTGTTCCCACTCCTTGAGATTACTGGCTTTTAGACAGAAAGTTCTGCTCAAGTTTAACTATGAAACTAACTCCCTGACAGAGATTGGGACATGGGTTGTCATGTGTAGTGGTTAGAGCAGGAGTCTGTAGCCACAAATAGAAGCCCATAGTCAGAGACCAGATGATAGAGCCAAGGATCAGAGCTGAAGTCCGAACCCAGTTACCTGGAGCAATGCAAGCACAGCCTTGGGAACAAGCAGACACAGCAACTATCACAGCCATGGAGAAATGCTCTGAGGAGCCACCAGACTGCTGCTGCTGGACTTAATAGCTGGTGTGCAGAATTTTCCCACCAATTGGGTGGTATAGCCAATCAGGCAGCCTTCTACAGGCCCGCAGCACTCATTAGTTTTCCCATAGACTGGCTCTGCGCTTCAGGCCCTGATTCCTGGCACTCCTGCTCCTCTATAAATATCACATTGCTTAGTGACTGTGTGGAATGTAGTATCTACCCACACTGTGCTGTTTGAAGTGAAAGGAGATAGACAAGCGGGGGCAACAGGACATGCACAGCAGCTCACCTGTCCCATCGATGAGGAAAAGGACAAAAATATAAACTCCATTTGGTGGTCTGATATACTCTGGTGTCAGAGACCAGTGTGTATAAAGTGGACAATCTCTGGATTGTATCTGAACAGTGGGATCTCAAGCCCATATCAGAAAGAATCAAAATCGAAGTAGTATGTCGGGTTGTGTACCTTCTTGTACACTGTGTAAACATCTACACCAGCACAAAGTAAATGTAATTTTTGACCAAATCGGAGGTAATATTTTACACCTCTTTGCAGAAGTGTAAATAACTATACAAGGTGCAAGAGAGTAGAGAATTGGACCCACTCTAGTTACCTGCTTGTGTAAGGATGAGATCAACGGAAATCATAACTAGCCAAGTTCCAAACCCTGCTATGGTCAAATTCCTCACTAAGTTGAACTATCAATATTATTGGGCTGGTTTAAAGGGAATGAAGTTAAATGGATTTCTTGAATATTTAAGCCAGCCCTGAAATTGTCTCAAAGTTACAAAATATTAGTTAAGTAAGAAGACACCCTACAGCTTTGTCTTTGTGCTAAATTCAACTTCATAACCTCAGTGCAATGCTATTTGCTTCACTGGGATTCAACAGGGACTAGAGGGCAGAATTTGGCTCCATCTTATCCACTCCCAAGATCATGCTGAGTCCACACCAGTAATTGGAAGACTATATATCTCCAGGGAAATGTGAGATCCCAGCAAAATGTCTTGTTTTAAGTAATCTCCCTTTGGTAACTAGAAATCTCCTTCTTTTATAGTCCTTAGGGTCTCTGTAGAAGGTACATCTGCATTGCAATAAAAGACCAATGGCATAGTCATGGCTGGTGCAGGTCAGCTGGCTTGGGTTTACGGGACTTGGGCTAAAGGGATGAAAATTGCAGTTTTAGACGATCAGGCTTGGGTTGGAGTCCAGACTATGAAACCCCACTAGGTGAGTGAGTCTCAGAGCCCAGCCTCCAGCCTGATCCCGAATGTCTACACTGCTATTTTTAGCTCCACAGGCTGAATAATTTGACCTGGGTTCTGAGACTCGGTGCCATGGCTATTTTTATTGCTTTGTAGACATACCCTAAGTGTCCAGGTGTCCTGCCCTTATTTGCTTTGTATACATTACCTCCTCCTTTATTGTAGACATCAATACACAAATCATCTGCAACTGTATTTCAAAGTTTCAACCTATCTAGTTATATTAATTATGCCTTTTTCTCAAAATACAAAACCTGTTTCATTTCCTCCTTCGTTTGTCTAGTGACATATATGTCAACTTCAAAGAATATTTCCCCCTTTCAAAGGACACTTTTGGACCTGTATAAAAGGTGAGCTTTTAAATTTGAATACGTAGACCTTGCACATAAAACCCTACATAAAGAGTCCGTAATATTTACCTGTTATTACCGGGGCAACTTTCGGAGGTTCTTTACCCATCATGTTTGTGATTTGAACAAACATGCTCTGTGGAAGAAGTGTTTCAGTTCCTCTCCACAGGGTTTTCTGTGATTCTTAGCTGATTGTCACATAGTGTAGTATATAGAGAACAGTATGATACTCCTAAAATTGTACGTAAAAATACACTGAATGTTACAGAAAAACAACCTTAGTTAACCTTCAAAACATAACCATCAGGTCTTTCTTCAGGAAGGAAAGACCTAATGACTTAACTGCAAATGTAGATTAGATGAAGCTTGTAAAGGTCACTATCTCATGGATAAAATTGCCGTGGGAGGCCTCTCAGTGCTCCTATCACTTAGGAATTTTACACTGTATAACAGTTTTAATGCAATATTAATAACTGCATGTGCTTTTCATCAAAACCTATCTAACAGAGACTAATTTGAAATATATAGATCAGTGTTTTTGAATTAGCAATGGACAAAATGGCAAGGGAAGTTTGAGTAGTGAAAAAAAAACAACCCCTGTTTTCCTCCAAGTCCTACAACTGAATAATGGTTTGATTTACTTCAATTTTTCTTAAAAAACAAAAACAAACAAAAACTCAAGGAAATGAAACAAACTCATCTGCCATCAGACCAACTACTAGACATGTCAGGCTAAATGGAAGTTGTAAGTGAGGGGTACCAAAAATAAAAAAAAAGTCAAAATCAGGCTCATAAGAGGACCAGGGAGCAAGGGCCAGAGAGCAGATAGTAAGTGGCTGCCCTGCAGAGAGGGGAAGTGGCAGAGCTCCCAGCTCAGCACGGCAAGGAGACGATGATCCCCAATACCTCAGCTGCTCTTTACATCCATGGCCGCTGCTTAGTCCCTACTCCACTCTCTGGTCCCCCTACGCTCCCTGGGGCTGCATGTACAGAGGCACCCAGGCAGTGTGCACTGTGAGGGTGGTGGGCAGGGTGGGTGCAAGGATGTTTCGCGCCCTAGGCAGCTCTTCCACCCTGTGGCAGCTCTCCACTGCCCCCTCCACCCTAAGGCACCCTCCCCACAGCAACTCCCCCTCTCTACTCCGTGGTGCCCCTCCCCTCCCCACAGCCTCCCCATCGCCCCCTGCAGCCCCCTCCCCTCCCCCACAACCTCCCATCATCCCCCTGCTGCCCCCTCCCCTCCCTCACAACCTCCCATCATTCCCCTGCTGCCCCTCCCCTCCCCACAGCCTCCCCATCGCCCCCTGCAGCCCCCTCCCCTCCCCCACAACCTCCCATCATCCCCCTGCTGCCCCCTCCCCTCCCTCACAACCTCCCATCATTCCCCTGCTGCCCCTCCCCTCCCCACAGCAGCTCCCCCGCAGCCTGGGGAGCCGTGCGGCAGTTCCCCGTCCCAGCTCACCTCTGCTCCTCCCCGAGCACACCATCACCACTCCACTTCTCCCGCCTTCCAGGGTTGTGGCGCCAATCAGCTGTTTGGTGCCACAAGCCTGGGAGGGAAAGAAGCAGAGGGGGGCGGCATGCTCAGGGGAGGAGGCAGAGCAGAGGTGAGCTGGGGCAGGGAGTTCCCCTGCGTGCTGCCCCACCCCCCCTTACTTGCTGCAGGCAGCCCTCCCCGGGACCCCTTGCCCCAGCTTCCTCCACCTAAATGTCAACGACGACCAGGGTGGTCAAAGATCCAGCCACCGCAGTCGCTGCCAAAGGACCTGAAATGCCACCCCCCAAATGCTAGCGCCCTAGGCGACCTCCTAGGTCACCTAATGGGATGCACCGGCCCTGGCGGTGGGTGGGAGCCAGCCCCAAAACTTCTCCACAGCTTCTTGGGAATGCCTTAGTCCTGCCTTCCAGGGTGCGATGGAGGCAGAGATAAGGTGTCCATGGGGGGTGCTGAAGCACACTGCACCCCAAGTCCTGGGGATGCACTTCACTACCCAGTAGAAGCTAGGGAGGGGGGTGTTTTTCCACTGAAACTTTCATTTTATGTCATATTTCAGAGCAGACAACAATAAGTAAACAACCAAACAAAAACCCCTTCATTGAACAGCTCAGTTTAAAAATTAAGAATCACATAGTTTCATGTTAACAGTTGAACAGCCCTGGAGACTGATGTCCTAATTAACCTCAGAACAGGGGCACATGGGCATTTTCCTGCCAGTGTGACTCAGCCTAGAGGTGGAAAGTCAATTCTCAGATTAGATGGCAGATCAGAATAAAGCCTTCTCAGACGGCAGCCATTCTACTGAGACAGCCACCAAAGGAGCTAACTGTGCAGTTTATGTACTCGGTTGCACCCATCCATCGCACCGTCACAGTTAGGAAACCAGGGTGGGCAACAGAGTTTTCCTCACAGTGCAACATATACATAGAGCCAGAGTGTCAACACTGAGGGGGGAAGGTGTGCTAGGCACTCCAGGACAGAGTTACTTTGACTTGGGTCTGTGCACTGCAGTGTGAACACCAGCACCCTAGGTTCGAGCATACAGGTCAGAAAATCTTTAACCTAGGGTCAAAATGCAGTGTAGATGCTTAAGCCCAGGGTTCCTTGACATGGGTTGCTAACTCAAATCCCACTATCTCTAGGGTTACATTTCTGTGTAGACCTTCCCTGTGTCAGTCCAAGTCTTGCCATTGAATCTGTATGCATTGGAAGTATCCAGACATTCACTTGGAGGAAGCAGACCAACATGTTGGCTGTTTTGTTAAAGGGTGTCCACACAGGATCTCAGTGATAGCATACGTAGATTTTTGCCCTCTAACACTTATTATTGCCTGTGTGGTAGGACAATAGATCATTTCAAGTTGTAGTCTACCACTAACTATGTAGAGCTAGACTGTTGATTCTATTCTGTATAGTAGAGCTGGTCAGAAATCTTCCTTCAGAAAAAGCCTGTTTGTCAAAATTGAAACACCCTGCAGGAACATGTCAATAACAATGAAACTTTGACAGGAAATTGCCTCTCTGGCCCCTCAGTAGCCCTGGCTCTGCAGCTCCTCGGCAGGCAAAAGGAGGACATGTTTGATGTGTTCACAGTAGCTAGTGATGCTGAAAAAATGTGTTGCAGTGATCTATACCACTTGGAGTTCTCTAGGTGCTGAAGGCTTCATGCTCAGATATATTGCATTGCTGAAGCCCAGATGAGAAGTGACAAAGGCATATGTTACCCATGCTAGATAATTGTTTGCCAGTATGAGATGGAGTTTCATAGCCAACTGGAGATGATAGAAAGCGTTAGTCACAGATGCTGCTCTCTGAGAATTTAGCATCAGTGAGGAACCCAGGAGTATTCCTACATTATGGACTGAATTGGTCCTGTCATATCCTAAATGTGAGATACTTACTCACTATACATTATGGCTGCATCTACACTCATGAGTACTTCCCAGCTCATGTGGCAGAGGTGAAAGTAAGCCGTTACAGTCCGGTCAGCATACCGGCAAGAGCTGGTATGCCATGCCGGACCAGACTCGCTTCCCCAGGCTGACAATTTAAAGGACCCAGAGCTCCCTGAAGCGGCTGGAGCACAAGGCCCTTTGAATTGCCTCTGCAGCTGGTAGCTCCGGGAGTGATTTAAAGGCCCCTTCTCTTCTGGTGGAGGCCACGTCCCTACTCAGGACTCTGGAATACTGGGAAGTCCTTTATCTTACTTTCACCCCTGTCATGCAGACAAACTAATGCTAGTGCTCATCGAGCTAACATGCTAAAACAGTAGTGTAGCTAGGGTAACATACGTAGTGGTGAACACAAGAGAGCACCAGAGAGTTGGGAAGTACAACCCTAGTTCCCAGTGTAGACCTAGCCTCTGAGTAATCCCACTGAAGTCAATAGCGCTACTTGTAGAATGCTGTAAGGGCCTACAATACTTCTATAATTCCATCCCAATTACCCCACTCTTGTCTTTCACATGCATGTGCGCACACACACAAAATCCCAAATTACTCATATTAAGGGTATACAATTATCCAGGAAATGCAAAAATTAAGATTCCTACAATAATGTTAATGCAATTTTGCTGTTATCTGTTAGTCATTCAGTAAACATAAATGATATATAAAGCTTTTGATATAAAAAAAAAAAATTCCCCTCTCATCCCTATGGGTGGTATGTGTCTTCCTCAACTTCGGGTCCTCTACCAGAGGCCTGGGAGTTTGAGGGTTCTGCGCAGTATCTTAGCTGTTCCTAGCACTGCACTCTTCTGGACAGAGAGCTCTGATGTTGTTTCCTGGAATCTGTTGGAAGCCACTCACCCAGCATTAGGAGTCACAGCCCCAAGTGCTCCTACCACCACTGGGACACATTTGCGCTTCACTTTCCAACATCCTCTCAGTCTCTTTCACGGCCTGGTACATTCTCCAGCTTCTCATAATTCCTTCTCCTGATGTTGCACGTCACTTGGCACTGCTATATCTATACCACCGCTGGTCTTCTAGCCCTTGTCTATTACCCACATGTCTGCGTTGATTGGCCCAGTACCTGCCTGTCGGCTTGGATGTTGGACAGCCCACAGAATCTTGCCCTGCTTGCTCACACCTATCTGTGGAATCTCCATCTGGATTGGGAGGGTCTAGCCATACGCTGGCAGATGTTCCTGTACACAATGCAGCCACTTGGTTTGTGCCGTTACAGTGATGCTGTTCCTGCCTGCATCTACATCCTGCCACTCTTGTGTTGGACTGTCTCTGAGGCCTCTCTGCACAGTCTGCAC
>NC_133769.1:247990349-248186428 GCF_003597395.2 Chelonoidis abingdonii | reverse complement strand
GGTGGTAGTAGGGATTGTCATGAGGGCTCTATTGGCATCTTCTAACATACTATCTGATGGTACTTCTCCACTGAGCCTTGGTAATGGGTCTCGAGGATTGACTGTAGCTAGTTTCTCCATGATCTTATGCCTCATATCAGCTGCTGTGCTCTGCAATGGAGGGGGTGGCAGTGAAGTTTCAGCTATATATATATATATTCAATAATGAAAAGACAAATAGAAATTACTATGTGCATATATCATGGCAGAATTTACATTAAACAACCAGTAAACCTGTACTTTATCACTGGTCTACACAGTGCTGACTGAGTGTGAATAGAAATTCATTCAGAACCTGGCAGGCAAGGTGTGCATGGGGGAGAGAGGCTGGGTGTATTTTATAAAATCACAGAAATCCATTACTTACTAAAAAAAAGTATTGTCAGAGACATTTAAAAAAGAAGGAAGAAGTGAATTTAAAGAGTTATCCTTGAAAATGGTGCTCTGCTGGAATGAAAATTTAATGATGGATGAACACACTTTGCGCATAAAGGCCTTTATAAATAGATCAGTGATACAGGAGGGAAAGAAGGAGAATGATGATAGCACAGGAGAATAAGCAATGTGTTTTGATATTTAGCTCAGCAAGTTAGGGAGTCATAAATAAGTCGGCCAGGCCTACGCTTTACACCCTATAACAGGCTTTTTAACCCAGCAGTAATATATTGTATTCCTTTTGAAAGGTGCAGCAGTATAGAGGCTGCAGAGTGAGTCAAAGACAATTGGGGAAGAGAGATGCCATGAACTTGTGAGAATAACCCAGCTGTAAACTTTATTGTAAACGTCTGCCACCAATTTTTTTAACCCCTTTTTTTCTCTCAGTTTAGGGTTTTCAGTTAGGGCACATATGTTTAGTAATAAATGAAAATATTTGCAAGAAATGCCATGCCTTATACTTGAACTTTAATAACTGGGGAAAAGTTTGAAGTAAAAACAATCAGTTTAAAGTTAAAGTCCCAAATCAAGCCTTGAACATGCAATGCGATCTGTATAGGCTGATACCTGTACCTTCACAGAACTCTAAAGATGTCAACATGCATCAATGTAGGTAAAAGGATCTTCCCACTCAGAGGTCGGTGCAGGCCCAGAGCCTACGTTATTTCTCTTGGTCAAGAACTATTTTATTTTAGTCATCAATGCAAATCAAAATGGGGGGAAATTAACACTATGTTATAAAATAATAAAACATCATACCTTTATTTTTAAAGAGGGGAGAAGTCTTATGTAACTGTAACAAAGAACACCACCCATTATAAAAAATTGGTTAGCAATTTTTGACCCTCTCAACAATTATATGCTCCCATATATTTATTTATTCTGGGCAGCGGACATAGAGGAGACCTGGCACACAGGGAGAGAAATGTTAAATTGCTTTAAGAAAGTCCAACTTTCAGCATAAAAATCACAAATCATTTAATACTAAATAGGAAGAAAATTAGTTGAACCCAATGCTCCCAGCCATAGAAATTACTGTCACTTCACATCAATTAAGAAACTATCTTTACAAAGATTTTAGAAAGGAAGGTGCTTTTATAGTAGGTACAGAGTGAAATAAATAAATCAGTCTCGATAGAGTGTTTCACCTTTATCACACTATCTAGTAATCCATGAATCATAATGATGCTAAATTGTTTGAAATTGTTTTTAGAAGTAGGCTGTAATTTAATGAGAACAAAGCTGCCAAATTTTCTGATATTTTTACTACTAAATATTTACTCCGGATGTCTATTTATGTTCAAAGGTATCCTTAAGATCTTCTAAAAGAGCATGGGCAAGGGGAAAGAAATATATGGCCTACCTTAATTAATGTAATATAAACCACTATAAAAACAGCAGATGGGGATCATTTGAGACCTGATCCTCCATGGATTGAGTATGCACATGCTTAATTTAACTACAAGTAGTTCTTTGACTTCAGTTTAAAGTTAAGCATGTGCTTAAGTGCTTTGATGAACCAGACCCTGTAACTTGTTTCCCAATGTCATGCTTCTAAAACAGGCATTGTAATGTAGGCCATTAAGGGAGATCATTCATCTCCATCATAGAACTGTAGGACTGAAAGGAATTTTGAGAGGTCATCTAGTCCAGTCCCCTGCACTCATGGCAGGACTGAAAGTATTATCTAGACAGGTGTTAGTCTAGCCTGCTCTTAAAAATCTCCAATGACAGTGTCATGAGTACAAAGGGAAGGGTGAACACCTTTCTGTATACAGTGCTATGGGGTTCCTCCTGGCCAGAGGCACAAAATCCTCTTACCTGTAAAGGGTTAAGAAGCTCAAGTAACCTGGTTGGCACCTGACCAAAAGGACCAATAAGGGGAAAAGATACTTTCAAATCTGGGGGTGGGGAGGCTTTGTCTGTCTGTTCTGTGTACTTGCCAGAGTCAGATCAAGGAAGCGAGCAATCCAACTCCTATAGAGTTACTAAGTATTTAGCAAGGAAATGTGTTAGTTTACTTTTATTTTGGCTAGTTTTTTCCTCTGTGTAAGAGGGAGGTTTATGCCTGGTTTTGTAACTTTAAGGTTTTGCCTAGAGGGGAGATCCTCTGTGTTCTTGAGTCTTTTGTTATTTTGTAAAGTACTTACCATCTGGATTATACAGAGGTAATTCTTTTACCTTTTTTTTAATTAAAATTCTTCTTTTAAGAACCTCATTGATTTTTCATTGTTTTAAGATCCAAGGGTTTGGATCTATGTTCACCTGTACCAATTGGTGAGGATATTATTCTCAAGCCTCCCCAGGAAAGGGGGTGTAAAGATTCTACAACCTCCCTAGGCAATTTATTCCAGTGCCTAACTACCCTGACAGTTAGGAAGTTTTTCCTAATGTCCAACCTAAACCACCCTTGCTGCAATTCTTGTCCTATCCTCAGAGGTTAAGGAGAACAATTTACCTGCCTCCTCCTGGACCTTGTAACAATTTCTTATGTACTTGAAAACCGTTATCATGTCCCCCCTCAATCTTCTCTTCTCCAGACTAAACAAACCAATTTTTTCAATCTTCCCTCATAGGTCATGTTTTCTAGACCTTTAATCACTTTTGTTGCTCTTCTCTGGATATGCTCCAATTTGTCCAGATTTTTACTGAAATGTGGTGTCCAGAGCTGGACACAATACTCCTGTGGAGTAATCACTGCGTAGTAGAGAGGAAGAATTACTTTTTGGGCCTTGCTTACAACACTCCTGCTAAAACATCCCAGAACGATGTTTGCTTATTCCCCTCCTTCTTTTCAATAGCGTTACACTGTTGACTCCTATTTAGCTTGTGATCCATTATGACCCCCAAATCCCTTTCCACAGTATTCCTTCCTGGGCAGTCATTTCTCACTTTCTATGATTGTTCCTTCCTAAGTGGAATACTTTGCATTTCTCCTTATTAAATTTCATACTATTTACTTCAAACCATTTCTTCAGTTTGTCCAGATCATTGTGAATTTCAGTGCTATCCTCCAAAACACTCGCAACCCCTTCCAGCTTGGTATCATCCGCAGACTTTATAAGTGTACTCTCTATGTCATTATCTAAATCACTGATGAAGATATTGAACAGAACTAGACCCAGAACTGATCCCACTTGATATGCTCTTCTAGCTTGACTGTGAACCACTGATAACTACTGTATGATAATGATTTTCCAACTAGTTATGCACCCACACTGTAGTAGCTCCATCTCAGTTGTATTTCCCTAGTTTGTTTATGAGAAGGTCACATAAGACAGCATCAAAAGCCTAACCAAAGTCAAGATATGTCACACATACTGCTTCTCCCCATCCACCAGGCTTGTTACTCTGTCAAAGAAATCTGTTAGGTTGGTTTGACATGATTTGTTTTTGACAAATCCTTGCTGTCTGTTGCTTATCGCCTTATTATCTTCTAGGTTTCTGCCAATTGATTACTTAATTATTTGCTCCATTATCTTTTCAGGTACTAAAGTTAAGGTGACTGGTCTGTAAATCCCCAGGTTGTCCTTATTCCCCTTTTTACAGATTGGCACTATATTTGCCCTTTTCCAGTCCTCTGGAATCTCACCTATCTTCCATGACTTTTTGAAAATAATTTTTTAATGGCTCAGATATCTCCTCAGTCAGCTCCTTGAGTATTCTATGAGGTATTTCATCAGGCCCTGATGACCTGAAGACATCTAACTTGTCAAAGTAATTTTTAACTTGGGCTTTCCCTATTTTAGCCTGATCAGGTCTGCTGAAAAAACTCACTCCAATAGAGTGGTCGAATGATGGTATTGCTGCTGGATGACTAGTATTTTGTCTTTCTCAGCAATTTCTTAAATGCAGTTTTTAAATAGTTTTGTATATGTATGAAGGGAGACTATTTGTTTCATTTGTCAAGGCTTTTTTGTAGAAGGTTGCTCAGTTCAGCTGATGGCGGCTCATTTACAATGAGGCCCTGGATGCATTTAGAAAACTGTAGGATGAAACATACTGTACAATAACACTAGCAAACACCACAGTTTGAATAAAAGATAGAGTAGTTGGTAAAGTCAAATGATCCTTAGATACAGCAGCATATACAGTACATTTGATAGTTAAAGAAGAAAAGAGGTAACAAAAAGTACTTGGTTAAAAGCAAGTGTAGATAAATTCCTGAGTGCTCGTCAAAAGAAGCTGTGGTTGGAATGCTGAATTGCCAACTCTGAAAAGAAACTCTCTCAATAAGAAGTGTCTGACTGCTTTGGTTGTGTGGAGAAATGATTAAAAACCCATTTTGATTAAAAAAACCCCAGCTCTTCAGTTGCTAAAAGTGCTCATTAAATTGAATCAAAAAATAACATTTGCTGCCTGTAATTACCCATCCTCTGTTAAATTTGACTGGACTGTCTGTAAAGGTTATAGAGTAAGGAGAGCTGATTGAAATATCTGTCTGCAATTACCTTTTCTTGTTCTCCAGCTAACATGCTCACACTCTGGTTTAAGTAAAAAAATGGGCAGGGGAGGTAATGTTAATTATGCCCTGTTTTTCCTAGCAATAGATTTATGAATCTGAACTCATGCACAGGCATTTACATCTAATGTGCTCTGCATACTCTGTGGTATTTCAAAGTCTTTTGACAGTCCTCTAATGACCAACCAGGTTTACTCTCCTCCTGCGTCCCTTTAAGTAGCAGACGAAAATAAATAACCAACTCTTGTTCTGAAGAACACCCTCCAGAAAACTTCTCTTTTATCCTTTATAGTTCTTATTTTTTTCTTTCTTTTTTTTTTCGTAGCCATCAAAGCTGCAGTTCTCCAAAAACCATCCCTAAAAATAAACTCTGCAAATTATAGGCCTTAGTTTACCACAGTGTCCCAATGTGTCATTAACAACAGTCTTCAAAAGCCTTTCTCTCTGCAAGCCAGGAGGCAGCCAAAGTTCATGGAACTTTAACATTCTGTTCAAGTGCTTCTAATCCCAGTACATTTTGACTAACTGTTACTTAACACACAGCTAAAGGCAGGGAGGTATTTTAGAAAGTCTCTGGGCCACATTCACTGCTGGCACAAACAGGAGGGACTCCATTGATTTCAATACTTATGCGAAGGTTGAACTTGGCCTCTGTCTTTTGCCATCATTTTCCAGTAGATGACAGCATAAAGATCTGTGATCTGGTGAATGAACATATTGAGGCTGAATGAGGAGTTTTATGAGGCATGGATAAACCTCATGGACCAGATCCTCAGCTGGTTAAATTGTCCTAGTTCCTTTGACTTCACTGGAACTATGACTTACAGTGAGGATTTAGTCCCAGGGTTTTATATATTGAGATATCAGGGGTTACCTGGGAGTTGTGAACCTCTTGCTCTGTGAGAATTGTGAAAGTCAGAAGGGAGCAGGGCTTAGGCATGCAGGGAGCAGAAATGGGAGATCTGCAATGGTCTGGGTCCCAGTCCTGTGGGTAATTGGTGTAAAAACTGCTTATAGGTTTACTTGTCATGACTTTTGTATAAGGCTGTTCTGTTCATCTGATGCTGCGGATGTACAATAAGCTCTGGGTGTATTTAGAAAGCTGTTACAAGAAACCTAGGCTAAATCAGCCATTGGACTAAAAAACGTCTGCAATGCGGCTCTGCAGCCTGGGAAAAGGCTCCGCTGCATCTGTCCACCACATAGCCTGACAAATTGGGCTAGAGGTTTTGGATAGGATTTTGGCCTTAATAAATACAGGTTGAATGGCGAGATTTGATTCAGCATCAAAAATATAAATTATGGAACCATTGTTCTCTAACTGTAATAAATCTTTTAGCTTTGCTAGCTAACATCTTAGTACATAATTTATGTATACCTTCATCTTTTAAATTGAGGCTTATTGTCCTTTCACTTAAGATGTATGTTTGTACAACTCCATTGATTCCAGTGGAGTTTTACTGGATTTACATTGGTGCAAGTGAAAGGAGCATTTTTGGACCCTGAAGCACAAAATAACCTCCAGTAAAGGTTCCATATAATCTAAACCAGGGATTGGCAACCTTTGGCATGCGGCTTGCCAGGGTAAGCACCCTGGTGGGCCAGGCTGGTTTGTTTACCTGCTGCGTCTGCAGGTTCGGCCAATCGCGGCTCCCGCTGGCCCGTGTTGCTTCCTGCAGCCTCCATTGACCTGGGACGGCGAACTGCAGCAAGTGGGAACCGCGATTGGCCAAACTTGCAGACTTAGTAGATAAACAAACCGTCCCAGCCTGCCAGTGTGCTTACCCTGGTGAGCCGCATGCCAAAGGTTGCCAATCCCTGATCTAAGCCTTTAGTTTATTAGAGACTATGTTAGATTAAATGCAAATACTGATAAAAATACTTATGGAAAAATTAAGTGCAGATTTACCAAGTTAATGTTCAGAAACATGTTTTTATTAAAATGCAACATGATTATGTAACAAATATTCATTCATCCTCACATTTAAAAAAAGAGTTCCTAAAAAATCTGATGTAGCCAAAATGCTAAATAAACATATTATTTTCCCTGCATCACATCTCACAAAAATAAAGCAAGGTAGGATACAAATGTCTGTTTATAACATATGTGCATTGTCACACAGGGTTCTCTAAAATAACACTTTTACATAATACTAAAACCTGGGGAGAACCAATGAATGCAGGGGAAATTCCGCTTGAATTGTTTAGAGATTTTGTTCCATATCTAAAAAGATGTATGTGCTTTACACATGTAAATGCTCCTATTGAACTCAGTGGAGCATCTAAGAGTGCACAAAGTTAAGCATGGCATAAGTCTTTGCAGGATCAAGGCCTAATTGTAAAACTCACACTAGTCTGAAAAGAAATATAATGTCAGCATGCGGAGGTTTGGTTTGGTTTTTTAAAGTAACCATCCCTGAGTATGCTGAAATAAACACAAAATTATAGTTAGAACTAGCATTTTAAAGCATATACCCTTCTAATTAATGAAGATGATGTGATTCAATTAGCTAATTTTCTAATAGGGTTATCAAGAAGAGGTTGATCATTTAATACAAACTCTTTCATTTTATCCACTTGCACACCAAGATATTTAGATAAAATACGAATTCTGGGGAAGGATGAGGCTCAAATTGTATTCAAATATCCTAAATGATATGACATTTTTACTTCAATTAACCAATAAATTGGAATGCTCAGTAAATTCCTTCATAATAGCCATCATTTTTTGTAAAATAAAGAAAAACTGGGATCTATCAGGACAGATTTTCTGCATAAAGTGTAAAAATGATTAGAAATAGTCAAAAACTACATTTCAGAGTAGCAGCCGTGTTAGTTTGTATCCCCAAAAAGAACAGGAGTACTTGTTAGTCTCCAAGGTGCCACAAGTACTCCTGCTGTAAAAGCTACATTGTAATGGGAAGGCTGCCGGGGGGCTGTAAAAGGGTGTTACTGGTTAGATTAAATCTGTAGTCCCCAACCTTTTTTGTCTGGTGCCCGCCAGACAACAAGCCATGGAGGACCATGGCGGCAGACGAGCATCCGCCAAAATGCTGCTGATAAGCGGCAATGTCAATAGGCGTCACTGCCGAATACCGCCGACAAGCAGCATCATCCAGAGGTGTCACCACCAAAAATGTCACCAAAACTCAGCGGCATTTTGGCGGCGACACCTCTGGATGCTGCTGCTTGTTGGCAGCATTTCAGCAGATGCTTGTCCACCGGCCAGTACGCAGGTACACTTACATACCCCGCCAGACGCCATGGCACCTGCAGCACTCTGTTGCAGACCCCTGGATTAAATAGATATCTGAATGCTGATAATTTAGTTTTATAGTGACTATGATGATGAACAAAGTAATTTTACCTATCTAATATATTAAGGGCCACTTACAGTCTTCAAAATTAAAACTTAAAATAAGCAAGGTCACTGAAGGGAATCAATAAGCATAAAAAGATAAGTGCCAGAATCAATTAATCATGATACAATTTGGAGAATGTAAAAAGTATTAAAACAGATGCCTTAATAGCTATTTACTGAATAATCTGGAACAAACCAGTAATCTGCTTTTAATTCTATGTAAAACATAGAATTTGGTCTTAACTATCTTGAGCAGTTTAGCATCATCTGCAAACATTGCCACCTCACTGTTTACCACTTTCTCCAGATTATCTATGAATAAATTGAATAGGATTGGTCCTAGGACTGACCCTTGGGGAACACCACTAGTTACCCCTCTCAATTCTGAAAGTTTACCATTTATTCCTACCTTTTGTTCCCTGTCTTTTAACCAGTTCTCAATCCATGAAAGGATCTTCCCTCTTATCCCATGACAACTTAATTTACATAAGAGCCTTTGGTGAGGGACCTTGTCAAAGGCTTTCTGGAAATCTAAGGACACAATGTCCACTGGATCCCCCTTGTCCACATGTTTGTTGACCCCTTCAAAGAACTCTAAAGATTAAGTAAGATGATTTCCCTTTCACCGAAACCAGTTGACTTGCCCAACAAGTTTATGTTTTTATGTGTCGACAATTTTATGCTTACGATGTTTTCAGTAATTTGCCTGTACTGATGTTTAGGACTACCGATCTGTAATTGCCGAGATCACCTCTAGAGTCTTTTTAATATTGCCGTTACATTACTACTCCAGTCATTGGTAGAGAAGCGATTTAAAGGACAGTTACAAACCATAGTTAATAGTTCCACAATTTCACATCTGAATCTTCAGCTCGTTTTTTTTTTATTTTTTTTTTTTTTTTTTTTTTGGCGGATTTTTTTTTTTTTTTTTTTTTTTTTTTTTTTTATTTTTTTTTTTTTTTTTTTTTTTTTTTTTTTTTTTTTTTTTTTTTTTTTTTTTTTTTATTTTTTTTTTTTTTTTTTTTTTATTTTTTTTTTTTTATTTTTTTTTTTTTTTTTTTTTTTTATTTTTTTTTTTTTTTATTTTTTTTTTTTTTTTTTTTTTTTTTTTTTTTTTTTTTTTTTTTTTTTTTTTTTTTTTTTTTTTTTTTTTTTTTTTTTTGTGAATGCCATCTGGTCCCAGTGACTTGTTACTATTAAGTTTATCAATTAATTCCAAAACCACCTCTAGTGACACTTCAATCTGTGACAATTCCTCAGATTTGTCACCTACAAAGGACGACTCAGGTTTGGGAATCTCCTTAACATCCTCAGCCATGAAGACTGAAGCAAAGAATTCATTTAGTTTCTCCGCAATGACTTTATAGTCTTAAACGCTCCTTTTGTATCTTGATCGTTCAGGGGCCACACTGGTTGTTTAGTGGGCTTCCTGCTTTTGATGTATTTAAAAAACATTTTGTTATTACCTTTGGAGTTTTTGGCTAGCTGTTCTTCAAAATCCTTTTTAGCATTTCTTATTACATTTTTACACTTAATTTGGCAGTGTTTATGCTCCTTTCTATTTACCTCACTAGGATCTGACTTCCACTTTTTAAATGCCTTTTTATCTCTCACTGCTTCTTTTACATGGTTGTTAAGCCACGGTAGCTCTTTTTTAGTTCTTTTACTGTGTTTTTTAATTTGGGGTATACATTTAAGTTGGGCCTCCATTATGGTGTCTTTGAAAAGTGTCCATGCAGCTTGCCGGGATTTCATTCTAGTCACTCTACCTTTTAATTTCTATTTAACTAATCTTCTCATTTTTGCATAGTTCCCCTTTCTGAAATTAAATGCCACAGTGTTGGGTTGTTGGGGTTTTCTTCTCACCACAGGAATGTTAAATGTTATTATGTTATGGTCACTACTTCCAAGCAGTCCTGTTATAGTTACCTCTTGGACTAGCTCCTGTGCTTCACTCAGGACTAAATCGAGAATTGCCTCTCCCCTTGTTGGTTCCTGTATCAGCTGCTCCAAGAAGCAGTCATTTAAAATATTGACAAATTTTGTCTCTGCATTTCATCCTGAGGTGACATGTACCCAGTCAGTATGGGGATTATTGAAATCCCCCACTATTATTGAGTTCTTTATTTTGATAACCTCTCTAATCTCCCTTAGCATTTCATTGTCACTATCACTGTCCTGGTCAGGTGGTCGATAATAGATCCCTACCGTTATATTCTTATTAGAGTATGAAATTACTATCCATAGAGATTCTATGGAACATGTGGATTCATTTAAGATTTTTACTTCATTTGATTCTACATTTTCTTTCACATATAGTGCCACCCCCCGCCCCCCAACCTGTTCTGTCCTTCCAGTATATTTTGTACCCCAGAATGATTGTGTCCCATTGATTGTCCCCACTCCACCAGGTTTCTGTGATGCCTATTATATCAATACCCTCCTTTAACATGAGGCACTCTAGTTCACCCATCTTATTATTTAGACTTCTAGCATTTGTGTACAAGCACTTTAAAAACTTGTTATTGTTTGTTTGTCTGCCCCTTTCTGATGTGTCAGATTAATTTTTATGTAAATGTTTCTCATTTGATCTGGTCCATACTTTATCCTCTTCCATCCTCTCCTCTGACTAGAACCTAGAGAATCTCTATAAATAGACTCTCCTCTAAGAGAAGTCTCTGTCCAATCTACATGCTCCGCTGCAGCAATCAGCTTTCCCCCATCTCTTAGTTTAAAAACTGCTCTGCAACCTTTTTAATGTTAAGTGCCATCAGTCTGGATCACCCATCCTTCCTTTATAGGCTCCTTCTTTCCCAAAAGTTTCCCCAGTTTCTAATAATCTAAACTCCTCCTCTCTACACCATTGTCTCATCCACGCATTGAGTCTCTGAAGCTCTGCCTGGCTACCAGGCTCTGTGTATGAAACTGGAATCATTTCTTAGAATGCTACCATAGAGGTCCTGAATTTCAGTCTCTTTCCTAGCAATCTAAATTTGGCCTTACTGACACCACCTTTTCCTAATGACTGGAGTTCCCCCTCCCCCAGAGAGGTAACCTCAGGGTGAGAGGATACCCCAACATCATCTGAATGGAGGGTCCCAACTATGGGAAGGTTTCCCTCTGCTCCCATTGACTGCTCTCATTCCTTGGGCCTTTCATCCTCCTCAACAGCACAGGGGCTGTCTGACTGGAGGTGGGACAAATCTACAGTATCCCGGAAAGCATCATCAACATACCTCTCTGCCTCCCTTAGCTCCTCTAGTTCCACCACCGTGGCCTCCAAAGCCCATACTCTGTCTCTGAGGGCCAAGAGCTCCTTGTACCGAATGCAAATATACACCACCTGCCCACAGAGCCTGTAATCATACATGCTGCACTTGGTGCAATAAACTGGATAGCCCCCAATCTGCTGCTGGGCTTCTGCCTGCATTCTTTCCTACAGCTACCTAGGTTAATGATAGGGTTTTTGTTTAAATCAAGAAGATTTGACTATAGGGTAATTTAAAGGTTTTAAAGAGTGGCAAGTGTACCTCGCCCCTTCCCAACTCCCTCTCAAAACTCCCTGTTAGCGGCCCCTGTTCGCAAAGCTCCCTGGTCACTTGGTTACTGCTTTATAAAGCCCTGGCCTTCCTGATAGCCCTGCCCTCTGACTAAGGCTCAGCCAATGAACAGAGGCTTCTAGATGTCAAACCTTGATTAGAAGCTCACAGCTTCCAACTGCTGGCCACAGCACATCATCCGTCAAACAAATAAACAAAGAGACAGACAAACACAAGCTCAGCACACAAAAAGTAACCCCCAAACACACACTACAGACAGCCACTTACCCCAAGGGTCTCGTATTTGCCCCTCCTTCACCTGGAGAACTCTTCTTGAAACTCCCTGTTAGTGGCCTGTGTTTGCAAAGCCATATGAGGACAGATTAAAAAGACTGGGACTGTTCATCTTAGAAAAGTGAGAACTAAGGGGGGTTATGACAGAGGTCTATACAATCATGAGTGGTATGGAGAAAGTGAATAGGGAAGTGTTATTTACCCCCTCACATAACACAAGAACTAGGGGTCACCCAATAAAATTAATAGGCAGTAAGTTTAAAACTAACATAAGGAAGCGCTTCTTCATACAGTGCTCAGTCAATCTGTGGAACTCTTCGCCAAGGGATGTTTTGAAGGCCGGAAGTATAACTGAGTTCAAAACCAGAATTAGATAATTAGATGCTTCTATGGTGACGATGCTCATTAAAAAAATAATGTGTTAATTAAATTTGTGACTGAACTCATTGAGGGAGAATTGTATGTCTCCTGTGCCATGGTTTTACCTGCACTCTGCCATATGTTTTGTGTTATGGCAGTCTTGGATGTCGACCCACATGTTGTTCATTTTAAGAACACTTTCACTGCAAATTTGACAAAACACAAAGAAGGTACTAATGTGAGATTTCTAAAGATAGCTACGGCACTCAACCCAAGGTTTAAGAGTCCGAAGTGCCTTGCAAAATCTGAGAAGGACGAGGTGTGGAAAATGCTGTCAGAAATCTTAAAAGAACAGTATGATGTGGAAACTACAGAACCTGAACCATCAGAAAAGAAAATCAACCTTCTCTTGATGGCATCTGACTCAGATGGTGATAATGAATGTGCATTGGTCTGCACTGCTTTGGATCGTTATCAAACAGATCCTATCATCAGCAGGAACCATGTCTTCTGGAATGGTGATTGAAGCATGAAGGGGCACACTAATATTTAGCATATCAGGAACATAAATACCTTGCAGTGCCAGCTTCAACACTGCCATGCAAACGCCTGTTCTCACTTTCAGGTGACATTGTAAATAAGAAGTGGGCAGCATTATTGCCCGTAAATGTGAACAAACTTGTTTGTCTTAGCGACTGACTGAACAAGAAGTAGGACTGAATGGACTTATGGGCTCTGAAGTTTTACATTGTTTTGTTTTTGAGTGCAGTTATGTTAAAAAATAATTCTACATTTGTAAGTTGCACTTTCATGATAAAGAGATTTCACTACAGTACTTGTTTGAGATGAATTGACAAATATTGTTTCTTTTTTTAATCTTTTTTACAGTTCAAATATTTATAATCAAAAATATAAAGTGAGAATTGTTCACTTTTTCTGTGTTGTAACTGAAATCAATATATTTGAAAATGTAGAAAACATCCAAAAATATTTAAATATTTGGTATTTTATTATTAACAGTGCAATTATAACTGCAATTAATTGGGATCATTTTTTAATCTCATGATTAATCACAATTCATTTTTTTAATCCTTGACAGACCTAATTTTGAAACCTAACAGTTTTTAATCCATTTAATATGTACCATGTTAATTGTATATCGTTCTAGTTTTTAAATCAAAATGCCATGCAGAGACAAGTCAAATGTCTTACAGAAGTTTGTGTTTCTTAGTGTCACTATTACCTTTATCAACCAATTTCATAATCTTGTCCTGAAAGATATCAAGTTAGTATAACAGGATCAGTTTTCCATAAACCCATACCGAATGAGTTCCTGCACTGGACACCTGCCAAGTTGTGACAGAAATTAATTTTACAACTAACCTAACCTCCAGTTTCCTGGTGCTGAATGGAAGGTGGAAAACCCCACCCAGCCCAGGCCAATTGGGTAGCAAGTGAAAAATGTCTCCCCCACGCCCAAAAAGTGGTTAGCATGATGCCCACCACAAAGCCTGTAAACCTTATCTTTCTCTAATCCCAAAAGGCTTGGGGGAAGTTGGAGTGCATGAAAGCCAATACACTTACGTTGCACCTTTCTGTCCAATCAGTCATCCACAGTGCCCCACCTCCTCAAATCCAGTGGAGAGGGGGAGTGTAAGCCTTAAAAAGACCCAGGATTTTCTTTCCCCTGTGGGCCCAGACAAAGGCTCCTCACCTTGATTGGTTTGGCATGTGGTTGAAGTTACATGGTAGAGGGTCTGTTTCTTTGCTTCGCTAAGCCATCTACCTGTGCTTTTATGGGTCCGTGGAAATCATTTTGAGTGTTTCTGTGAGTGAGGGGGTGATGTGTGAGCTAATCCAGAGTAAACACAATGTCTGTGCTAGTTTCCAGTTTTATATTTAAAACAATAATCCTACAGCCTGGGAACTCCTGTGACTCTACTTGGACACTGATTTATTTTTTCAGTTTTTAAGTCTCTTCAAACTTCCATGGTATATATGCTTTGCAAATGCACAGGTTGGTTAATGTTTAGGGACACACAGCTCTCCGAAAGAGATATTTGAAAAGCCCCTGTAGTCCTGTTGACTACTGCATTGCTTTTTTTCCCCTCCGCCATTCAACTAGGAAAGCGTGGCATTACCCCTTATTTAACATTGTCTCCTCACTTGACCAGGATGCTCTTTCTCCAGGACAGCTGCCTTCCAAGAATCGGTTCTATTGTGCCTAGTGTCTTTATTTCTTAATTCTGTGTTCTCCTATCTTATTATCATTGATTTATGCAGCTAGGGTACTGATAGCATTTTCATGTACTGTGTTTGACTTTCTAACTAAGCCTTACGTTTAATACACCATTTTATAAAAGGAACATAGAGGCACTGACTATGAAACTAGAGTTCCGCTCAGTTGTGACCTCTGATGCATTCTTCACAAAAGGAAATGATAAAGGATAAACTACAGCAGCTTCTCCGTGCAGAAAAGAGAGGCATTTCTCCAACAGAGGAACTATCCTCAAGGGACCACATGCAAATGCTGGGTCAAGTGCTGGGCCTGGTGGTCATTTCAAAGCTTTCTCAGTCTTGTCAAGAGACCTGAGAGACTCACTGCCAAAATATATGTGTCTAACTTAATGAACTTAAGTCTGAGATCAAATAAGAATGAGGGCAGGGAAGCACAGCCAAAAAGTAGGGTGCTTGGAGTCCACATGTGGAACTCTGTTCCTGTTGCTCAGGACAAATCTGAAGAGGAAGATTCTTCTGCTCTGTCAATTCATCTGCGATAGATGAGCAGGTAAGCAAGGTAGTCCCTGTGTGCTGGGAAGAAGGATTAGTATGGTACTGATGTACAAGAGAAGCCACCAAAAGTTAGTGGCCAAGAGGACACAGGTAGCAGTTGGAATCAGCAGCACTGATTACATGTGAGTAACTTCTCTGAGGACTACAAGATGAATGTGATGCTTTTTTCAGATGATCTCAGGGTTGCACTATATGGATGTAACTCTCGCGCCCTCCTGGCCAAGATGGAATCTGCTCTGCAAGCAGCTCCAGCCAAGAAAAAGTGCACACGGGAATGCATCAGGGAAAGTCCCTTCCTCCCACTGGCACCTGTTCCAACTGCTCCCTCCTCCCGAGTAAATACATACACACACACTAGAATAGCACAACGAATATAGGAAAGAGAAACATTTATTTACAGAGGAATGAAAAACAACAGGGGAAGAAAATAAGGGCGAAAGGTAAAACCGGGTTACATCCAACATGAGGCCCCACAGACCCAGTAGTAGCACAATATAAAAGGATAGACTCAGAGATCAGGAATCCTGGGCAGAGTTCCAGTCTGGCAGTGGGTCTTTGGTGCTCCTAGTTGTCTTCAGTGACTTTCCCCAGCAAAACCCGCTAGTGCACTCTTCTGGCACTCTCAGCAGACCTCTGTGCTGAACTAGCTACAACCTCCCTCCTTAATTCCAATGAAAAGTCACAAGCCCCAATACTCATGACCCAGTACGGTTCTGGGTGACTGTGATACCAGATCCAGTTCTGGTTTGCCTTTATCAGGTGATTCCTTCCTGGCATGGTGCTCCTGTCCTGGGATATCCCCAGTCAGATTTTTTGTCCCTCCCAGGCTTCAGTCTGGTTCTCAGCTGCTTTGCTATGGGAGGGCCTGCTCGCTGTTGGCTCTTTTGTGTGGCACTACAAACACACTCGCCCCGATGCTCTCCCTCTGGAACAACCAGCCCTCTCTCCTTGGAACCACTGGCATTTTGACTGTCTCATGATGAGGGTTTAAAGGGGCCCTGCTCTCTAAATCTCCAGGGGTTACATGGGATTTACCCAATATGTCAAATACAGGAAGAAGAAAATGTGTGATTTAGCTTAGCCTTAGAAAAATCATGACAGGAACGAGCAGCAGGCCTCAGCTGGTTGGGAACCCATTGTGCATCGTCAAGAAAAGTACCTTGGCTGCTTAGAAAGCACAGCAACTGCTCTGGCAGTGCCACCATCCTGAAATCACTGGTTCCTATTTGCAGGCTCAGGAGCAGACTCCTATCCAAGCCTGACCATGAGTACACTCTTGAAATGAGTAGCAAGGATTAAACAGTGAAAAGTGTGTTAAAAGCAGGAGGTCTGCACTGTTCATTTGGGAGAGAAGAGAGGAACTGTATGTGAAATGTTGTTGTAGTTGTGTCGGTCCCAGGATAATATCCTAAGGACCTGTATATGACATTTTTATCATTTTCTCAGGCTACCTCAAAGATGCCTGAGGTACAGAGAGGCGTGAATGATGTAGTTGCAAAATTCACAACGCTTTTGCAGCATAGGCAGTTAGAGCTTGCAATAAATCATGGCAGAGATGGGGTTAAATACTAAAAAAAACACCTAAAAGGTGAGGAAAAACAAGAAAATTTCATGTACTAAGTCTCCAGTTTTTCGTATGAAAATTGATCTTTCATTAATTTACCAAGTCAATAACCTTCTCTCCTTTATACTGAATCGTACAAATCCCAACTTGATACAAAGAGAACTGAATGATTTTCTAAATGACTGGTATTTACAATTGTTTTTTTTGTGTCTATTTTCAATAGTTAGTCTTAAGCATATAACTGAGCTTCGTTGGAGACAAGATATACTCTTATCCTTTGTTTTCCCTTCTGAAGGGAAGCTAGCTGAAAGGAAAGTAGGATAGAAAGATGAACTGATCTTTCAACAAATCCTAATTGTCTTGTGCTGTAGATTCTGGTTCTCTCTCTAGAAAAAGAAATGGCCGTGAGATCAGTAAATGTGGCAGGCAGTCTGAGGATATCAACAGTGGTATCTAGAAATGCCTGCTTAAAAATAATGTATAACACCACAATATTAGAAATGTCTTACTTTTAAGCCAAAGCAGTGAAATGCATACAGACAGCATTGCATTATATATAGCATTTACCTTGAACAGCTCTCTCGCAAGAAACTGTAAAGGTTACACATAAAATAATTGAAAAAAGAGAGAATTATTACCAACAGGTCTGAGAGGACTAACAGATTGTCATTGATAAATCTATTTTATCCATTGCAGTAATCAGCCTTTTGTTAAGCTGAAGAGATAACCTTTTGTATAAAACCATCGATATTAGATAGCAACATTAATGACTTCAGAAAAATTGCAGAAGTTTTATGCTGCATGTGATAGCATTGATGGTTAGCACTGTGTGAAAAGAAAAATATTTTTCATTTTATTCCGGGGACATTTCAGTTTTCTAGGTAATTATGACTATGATACCTTCACCTACTGAAAGAAGAAGTGGTTAAGTGAGCATCTAGAAATGTGGAATAAGATGTGGTGGTGGTTGTGGTAAGTGTGAGAGAGAAATATGGACTACATTTTCAGAAACACATCATTGCATTCTTTATTGTTTACACAATCGCCTGATTAGTTGGGCATTTTTATGCGCACGTCAAACATTGTAAATTATATACATTTGTATGTGCAAATGGCCAAACAGGCATTTAGGCCTGAACCAAAGCCCTTTGAAGTCAATGGAAATATTGCTGTTGATTTCAAAGAGATTTGGATCAGACACTGAACTGGCATTTGCATAGACAAATATCTGGCTTGTACTTGTGCAGCTTTGAAAAGCTGACACTACGTAAAAAGGAAGGTGTTATGATGAAAGAGGAGAGGAGGTGCAAGAAAAAGAAGGTTAAAAGGAGGAGGATAGAATTACTGATGGAAGAGAGAGAGAGGCAGAGCACACTCCTGCAAGGGTTGGGTGCATTTTAAAATGACACTGAGTAGGCAATCAGCTTCTGAAAAATCACATAAGAAGTAATCAGCCACTAACGTCCATGTGGTGGTTTGCCTGCTGTTCCAAGTGTCCATAACAAAGTGGACCATCCTCACTTTCATAGATTAGAGAAGATAGCTCAGCTTCTGGTGGTACTGCTTTGAAAAATGTGAGGACAACCGTCATTTAAAAAGGAGAAAAACAAATTAGCTGCAATTACCTTTCAATCCTGGAAATCCTGTGCATGAGAAGGGCAAACAAGAAATTTGTCAATTTGTTTTACTAGGTCATTAATGGTAAATACGTTTTTGTGTTTACTAGATTACATGATCAGGAAACTACACAAAATTCACTCAACAGGTGTTTTAATGCTGTCATTTACAATACTTTGTGAAAATCGAGGATTATGGCCTGTGATATTGTGTGGTAGGAAGACAAATTTTGTCCTTTCATTTCGTGGGGATGGATCACTTATTACCTGTTCTGTTCATTCCCTCTGGGGCATCTGGCATTGGCCACTGTCCAAAGACAGGAAACTGGGCTAGATGGACCTTTGGTCTGATCCATTATGGCCGTTCTTATGTTCATGTAGTTTCAAAACACACATATACAGTGGGCTCACTTAAAGTTAATTCTGTATTTATAGAGATTACAGTATTTGGAGATATTCCCCCTACTTAAAACAGAGCATACAGAGGATTTTTATGGCTAGAAGGAACTTTTTTTAATACAACCACTGTACATACAACATGCAATAGATTATCTTATTGCTGGGGTACTTTTTTGGACTAATAAAGTGATGTGAGTGCAGTTAAAACTGTGTACAAAGATCAGATACTAGATGTTATGGGAATGGACACCCTAAGAATACCAGAAAAGAGGGGGCTAGAAAAGAGGATGTTGTGCTTGCGGCCAAAGCAGATAATGATGGACTTATTGTGGAGATATTATAGAGGAAAAATTGTCAGGACTGTTAGCAACAGCACCAGTGTGTGTAGAGAAGTGGGAGGAGTGAAAGATGACACAGAAGTGATGACTTTATGTGGCCAGAGAGAATAGTGGAGTTGCCACTCGTAACAGAGGGGGAAAGATTTGGGAGGGAATGTGAGGAAGTCAGATGCAACATGTTGAAAACTGAACTCAGTGGGGCATGCTTCCAGTGAAATAAATATAAGGGAAAGGAAATGGTTAGAGAACACTTGTCTCAATTGGGCTTACATAGTTCCCTATTATTCTGAAAAACTACTTTTTCAAAACAAAAACAAACATTCCCAGGCAGAGCTGTCCTTCAGGTTGCATGTCACTATATACATTTATTTGTGTACTGTACAGAGCAATTATAGTGATATCAGCAAACTTTCTGAGGAATTATGGACTACAAAGAAGATATGATATAATTTATGTGTTGTCGTTCATAACAACCATCAGTCTGTTCATTTATGTTTTATCTGAAAGACAAATGTCAAAGAATCTGCATGAACAGCTCAGCTGTTTGTACCAGCAACTCATTATCCACCCCAATCAACCTGACTGTGTCACAAGTTATTTCTCACAGGAGCTTGTTTGATTGAAAGCTATAAAGGTTATAGCAGATGATTCCCTCACCATTCCAGTGTATATTGTATTGAGTGCACATGTCAGTGTTCTGTTCAGGAGAAGTAAATTTCCAAGAGTATTTGAAACCAATTAGTCATTGGCTACTGTTCATATGTTCCTTCAATTCAAGGGGCCCAGTTTGGATGGTAATTTCCAACTGAGAGAATAACACTTTTTATTATGGGTACATGGGTGTTGTATCGTGATTCTTGCAGCACTGGGTCCATAGCTTTCTGAGTCAAAACTTGTATCATCTTTCAGCAGCTGAATTTACTTAACAGTGCTGTGTTGATAGCAATTGGGTACTTCTGTTAGCACACAGTAAATGTCTTATGGTCTGAGTTACCTTGTTCAGATTGTCTATTTAATTTTTTTTTAAGTTAACTCTGATCAGTTTAGGTGGCTTCTCTTTCTTCAGGGACTTTTCTGACTGTGCCATTTAGTCATTATGTAATTTTTACCTTACTAGCCAAATTACAATCTCCGGGGTTAACCTAACCTCCTAACCTTTCCTCTCAGAGTTTCATCAAGCACATAGCTGAAATGCTACATTACCATCTCAACCTAATTATCCACAATGAAAGTATCCTGAGTGTCTCAGTATTATGCTGATCTCTACACCATGATAATGGATGGGTTTCTGATGCTCAGGTTTTAAGGGTATGTCATTCAGATCAATCCTGTTGTAAACTTCTGTTTCAACAGAGTTCAGCACCATTATACCAATTTTGCGATTTCTACACTATTGGAGCATTCTTAGATAGTGAGCCAGTATTTTCACTGTTACTGTCACTTTTTATTAGGGTGATCAGATGTCCCAATTTTATAGGGACAGTCCCGATATTTGGGGTGCCTATTACCCCCCACCCTCTGTCCTGATTTTTCACACTTGCTATCTGGTCACCCTACTTCTTATCAAGAGCTAAACTGCTTTAAAAACAACTGTGTTGTGTTATAACACTTAGTTATATGTACTAGAGCTAGCTACTAGTGATAATTATTTGTCACAAATACTTCACGAAATTTAAAGTGCCCTTCAGTTTGATATGTTCATGTACCTTTTATTTTACTTTTCTTCACACATTCATGTGAGCAATGTTTTTTTTTTCTCATATACATCAATAGAAAATGGTATATTGGCCTATAACCAAAATTTGTTTCCTGTCTACAGTAAATTAATATCAACCTAAAACAGCAATGGTGGCCAGCTGAGTGGAGAAGAGGGCTTAGTAGGCAGGAGAGAGAATGGAGAAGGAAAGACAGACAGACACAGGGGAGATGAAACAGAGGAAGAGGGAAACGTAAGATAGGAGAAGGAAGAGGGGAGATGTGGGTACCCCATAGCCCTTCCACAGGCCACTGTAGCCAAGACACCTTCTACCTGCAATATCTGTCAGAGGCAGGTGAGCAGAGGTGTCAATGGGGATAGGGTATGTACTCCAGCACTGCGGGCTTATTTTCAATCCCACCACAGATTCCAGGTCCAGGTTCTGATATAGGAAGCTGTTCCTCCTCCTAAACAGTAGGCATGATGGTGTACAACCAGAGAAAGCAGCCTCCGCCGTAGAAGGAGCTGCTGCATGAGGAAGAGCAGTCAGTAGTGTTCCACCCACAATATCTAGTGTATAAAACATAACCAACTGCCCTCCTTTCTTGGGGGCTTCCAAGACCACTCCTCTGTCCACAAACTGGTGAAAAAGCGCTTTGAGGAGAGCAAGAGACCTGTAGAACAGGAGTTTCTGGTTGAGGAAACTTCTGGAGAGAGAGATGGACTTGATCATTGAATGAGGAAAGTGAAAATTATCTCTCACCAGGCTCTCTGTCAGAATGCCTCCCTGCCATCTGCAACAGTCACCACCAGCAATCCCAGGAAAAATCTCCCCTCTCCCGCCAAGGCAATCGCACTATGGTTGAGAGATGCATCCAGGTGACAGACATTTTCAGAGAGACACAGACGTTTAACGTTAATGATGACTAGCCTTTCAGCCTTGCCTTTTGGCAGGCAGGAAAGCCTGTCAGATCACAATTAACCAGATATGCATGTGGAGGAATGCTCCATTGTGTACAAGGTGGATGAGGAGGGTCAGGTTTTGGGACTGTCTCTCCATGTGTGATGAGGGATAGAGGAGGAGATAGGATGCAGGTAGATCTGATAGGCTGTGGGATGAGGGGAACAGAGAACAAATAATTCCCTTTTCACCCCCATCTAGTTTGCCCAGAAAGATTAATTCAGTCCAGCTCCATTAACTTTTCTGTAGAGCATCCTTGAGTATTCTCAAAAGCCAGGGCTGTTGGAGGGATTTCTGATTGAATGGCTTCAGTTAAGCTCTGCTATAAGGGAACTGGAGGGGAAGCATCAGGAGTCACAGAAAGAGCAGGAACACAGTGTCTGCATGCAGATGGACCTGATCCCTCCTCCCACAGATCCTGCTATGATCCGCCTGGCTTATAAGTAGCTTTTCTGTAGGGGGCAATCCTCTGACAGAATGACGTGGGATAGTCTCCATAGGGGAATCTCCGTGGTGATTTTCTTGTTTAACAAACAAACAAACAAATACCAACAAACTGCACTACCTGCATCCCGAGGCTTTTAACATGGAAAGGGAACAAGTGGCCCAGTTGATATTGTATGTGCCATTCTAAAAGCCACTCTGAGTTGAGGCTCAAGGGACAGCTACTTCAAAAGAAGGCCACTCACAGATCTCCATACACACCAATGGAATCCTGCAGATATCTATGAACATCTGTGTGGCCTTAGTTTCAAGAACTCCTCCTGTATCTGGGGATGTCAAGCCCAATATCCTCTAGCCTCTCCTATAGGGACCACTCCCTCCCTGAACTGGCAGCTTCACCCTGCTGTCCTTTTCTCCAAGCAGAGTGCTGCTGCCTAGCTGTTGGATCAGAGTTCTGTTGAATGCACTAACCACTATGTCCACTTCCCTTTGCTTCCAGTGGGGATCCCCTTGCCCCCCCTCCACAGCAGCCCATAGCATTTGGATATTCAGAAGTCATGTATGTAGCCAAATACCATGATCTTTGTGCAAAATAGGACAGGAAAATATTTAAAAATGTCCTCTGTCTTCTGCTATGTTGCTCTCTCAGAAGTGCTTGTAGATTTAACACCAGCTCAGGTTGTACCATGCTTTACCCCTGGGGCACCTCCACTCTCGGAATTTTGTTCTGTTTTGAGATCTGAGTGACCCCATTCCTGGTATTCAATCCCCTTAATCTGCCTCTCTCAATGGAACTTCTTGGCCTTCCCTGTTGTGAATATTGAAGAACGTAGACATGGTTGTGCCCTGCCACTTCCGGGGCATGCCCAGCCTCCCAGCTATCTCACCTGTCTATGTCAATTGTCATCTATATTCTGACCAAATCTTACACACTGCTCCATTTGAAATGAGCCAAAATAATGTGTGATATTATGGCTTCTCTGAGCTATCGCACCAGTTACTCTTCTTCCTCAAATATGGGCAAGACCAAATTATTGACTTTTACCTTCAGTGGATTTTGAGGGTGTTTAGCAACTTGCTGTATCAAGACTGACTATGCATGGGAAGCAGTGAAATGAAATGTACACCAAGCACTGTCAAATATGCTAAGTAAACTCACTGAAAAAAAATACATTTCCCCTCACTAACTTGTTTTAGTAAATGCAAATGTTGTTTGTGACAATAGTAAATGCACAATTTTCAGACTGAAGTGTGATTTTTAAATTTCATGGTATCCCTTTAAATATTGTGTTTAGCAGTCTATTGCATCTGAAAACAGCAGCATATTGGAAAATCAGAGCTTATCCAGAAGAACAAGTCTGGAGATGTGGAAAAGTTACACCAGCTTTCTAGAGAAAATTATACAGTATCTGGTATAAAAAATGAGCCATTCCTTTGAAAGGAAAACACCTACCTTAAGACATCATAAAGCTAAATATTGCAAAAGTTAAGAAATTTGTTCATCAGTTCAAGAGAATGTGGGACCAATATGACTTTGAGCTGCTGAAAAGCGTAGGCTTCTTCAGAGGAAACAGAAAAGTGAATCTCTGGTACAAATTTCAGTAGCGTTAAGAAATATGTCAGCATATTGCCCACTGATAAAACTTTATGAGAAGGCTTTATGGAACACATCAGAGTGTGGGTTGTGAAACACAGAAGCAGCTATTTGTGCAAACAGATCTTACCATAAAAAATGGATAACATTACAGAGAACTGCAGATAAACAGGTGACTAGTTGCAAGGCATGCTGCCCAAGAACACTCAAAAGTTCCTGCGATTAAATCCTGGCCCATTAAAGTCAATGGTAGTTGTGTCACTGATATCACTATTTTACACTTCTTTTTAATGACAGGCACCATGCAACATGATAACTTTCTAGCTTGATATCTATCTCTTAAAGTGAAGAATTATAGCTGATAAGTTTTTCAGGGAGAGAAGAAGCTGATACAATCAGTGGAATTCCATAAATGTGGAATGGTTCTCTATTTCAGTTTCAGCCATCACTTCTGGATGTTTAGGTTTTACTGTGCTTATGATGCTAATGGACACTTATTTGTTCTGCTTTGTTCAAAATCACTATCCTCAGAAGTGTGGGTATTTTGGACACATCTCTCTTGCTTGCCAAATGATATGCCTTTATTTTCTATGCAATAGGGTGGGGTTTTTGTTTTAATTTTGGGGGAGGAAGGTTGTTTGTATGTCCAGATAATGTGTCTGGTCTCCTGACATCTGCAGAATTTTGCACCTTTCAGCTACTTGAATTGAATGGCTTTCTTTGTCACGTCCCGGGGATAGAGTCTGCGCCATTGAAGTCAATTGCAAAACTGCCATTGATTTCAATGGGACACTAATTCATCCTAGGGGTAGCAGTAAAATGAGGAACTCAGAGGGTCACATTTACCATTGTACGTAATGCAGGGGACAGGACTGGTATTGTTGGCAGAAGTTGGCTCTCTTTCCACTCGTTAAACTGATAGAAGATTAAAGCTGTGTGTGTATATACAGAATGACCTTGAAAGCTACTGTCCATATATCAAGTGTTTGACAATCAATTGGCTACTGCAGTTAGCATGGAGGCTGCTTGAAAGTGGAGGAAAAAGCTATTCCTTACATGTTCTGCTACATTTTCTGAAGGATAAAATTGCAGAAGAGCTGAGAAGACTGGAAAGTCTAGATCATGTAACAGGGTGGATTTACCTCCAAATTCAAATGGTGCTCTATGCTAAGCTTCCAAGGGGGCACTGCCCACCCTCTGCTCCAGCATTGCAGCCCTAATCCTGGCCCCATGCAAAAAAAGACGCTGGGGATTGGCCTCGTGTGGGAACACCTCCTGCACTCACCCCCCAGCTGCAGAGGGCAGGAGTGTAACAATATTTGGATAGACTTCAAGCTTAAATTCAAAGTGGACTCCTCTGTATAACACTGCAGTGCCTCCTAATGGTGCCCTGTTAATTTGTCACCCACTTAAAAATATCTATCCTAAAACATGCTGCTCTCTTCTTACTCTTCCCTCTGCCCCAAATCTGTCAATCTATCCCTCTCCTCACCTCCTCAAGTCTTTGAAACATCTTCTCTCATTATTTTCACTAACCCTGGTTTCTCTGTCCTTTTCCTTCCTCACCCCACCTTCCTCACATAGCTCTAGCTACAGAACCCATTCTCGATGGACTAGAAATAAAAGATCACAAATGCAGCCTTCTATTGCCCAGAGGAGACAAGTGGCTACTTCCTGAAGTATTGTTCTTATGGCTCACTGCCCCAGTGGCTACCGCAGGAAAACAGATAAGGAGGCAGGTGGCATCTCAACCCTGCCTTTGTAAATTATGAAGGTATCTATTCAACACTATCATCAATGGAGGGGGTTTTTTAGAAGCCCCTTCACCCAAAAGGTAAAACTACTGTAACTGTTCTTTGGCTCTGAATGTTTTCTGAAATATACCCTGATAGCTAAAACAACTGAGTTAGGCAATTATCAGTGAATGTTATCTGGGAGCAGGGTTTGGCATGCCAAGCAGATTTCAAATTACTAAAAACAGGTTTTAATACATGGGAATATAGTAGAATGCCATGATCCTGATAAAATACTAATTCTTGTGGCTAAGGCTTCTCTTTCTGGGCTGGGCTCTCTCTTTCCTGGCCAATTTGGGAAGTATTTCATCGCTTATTCACAGAGGTTCTTAACACGAGTGAGCATTCTTACCCAGTGATTGAAGCTTTTAGCTGTCATTTTCAGAGTGAAGCAATTTCTCAGCTACCTGTGAGGCCAAAAATGTGCATTAATCACCAATCACAAAACCCAGCTTCAATTTTTAGAATTGAAAAGACAGAAATGATCCTTTTATTGAATCGCGTCTCTGGAGAGATAGGACACAACTAGATTGCCCATCAGTGTGGCATCAAATATGCTGCTTCATGACATAATGCTGTACTGAGGAGAATTACAGGTTGCCTTTGGAATGCACAAAGACCTTGAAGAAGCACCCCTGAGTATGATATATGAGGTGTCACCCTCACATATCACTTTTCTGGACAATTAAATCAACCAGTTAGCTGTGTTAGTCATAGATGGTAGAGTTAGCAAGGAGTTTTTTGGGTCATCCAACTAATCTCCCTGCCAGTGCAGAATGGTTACCAGAAGTACCTGTCTGAGTGTTTGTTTTTGTTTTTTTTTTGTACAGCCATGTCGTAAAAGACCCAAGGGATGGGGTTTCTATCACTTCTATCTGGAGAGTTTTCCAAATACATCTTACTGTAAAGAAATTCTTGATTTTCAGTGCTATGTTTTCCCTTTCCTGATTTCATCCCATTATTCCTTGTTGCACATAATAAATAATTCCTCTCCCTTCTTGGTCTTCAGATCTTTTAAAATATTTGCAGATTATTGTGTCTGTCTTTAGTTATCATGGTCACCCTTGATCATTTTTGTTTTTCCCTTCTGTTTTTCCATCCATTTGTCACTGTCCTTCTCATACTATGGTGTTGTACCCCTCTGGACTCACCCCTGCAGCACCTCCTGCTGGTTTATTCCAGGAATTAGCTCATTCCAGCTTCGGAGAGCCCTCTACAGGTCCATGATCTGCCTTACCTGTGGCTCCATGTCCCTCCCAGGACCCTGGTGCCCCATTTAATTGAGGTGCTTCCCCCGGGCAGTGACCACTTTTAGCCTCAGGGTGTCCCCCTCCCAGGGGAGACCCCACCCACTATCCCCACCTCACCTCAGTATATGGCTACTGCCAGTTATTGTCTAGCCTCCACACCCTGGGGCAGACTGTAGTATCAGTCTACTAATCACTGGCAAAGTTGGGTTTGGACCTGCTGCCTTTGCCTACCCCTGGGTTGTCCTCTGCAACCCCCAGTACCTGCTGCCCTCTGCTAGACCACAGCCTGGGGCTTTCCAGGCTGGAGTTCCCCAGCTCCTCTGCCTTTTCCCGGCCCTGCTCCACTCAAGTACTCTGTGTCTAGCTTCCTACAGCCAGCCCCTTCTCCTTCTACAGGCAGAGGGAGACTGTTTGGGCTCCTGGCTCACAGCCTTCTTATACAGGCCAGCTGTGGCCTGATTGGGGCATGGCCCAGCTGCAGCTGCTTCCCCAATCAGCCTAGCTTTTAGAGCTGCAGCTCTCTCTAGGGCTTCTTTTTAAACCCCTTGGGGCAGGAGTAGATAACCACCTTGCTACAGGTATCCAGAACATCATTCAACTTGTGACTGCACCAGATCTGTATAGAGAGGAACTGTTATCTCCTTGTCCTGTGATATGCTGTTTTTATATGTCTATGTATCCCGAGACCTACTAGATCATTGAGATTTAATTTTCATGATGTTTCAATGGGTGAAGTTTTTTTATGCCAGTGGCATCCATCTCCTCTGCAGGCTGTTTCTGTATATGTAGCTCAAAATCATGATGGTGCTGTATGGCAAACGTTGCTCTACATCACCTCTGTTTCTTTCAACAATTGAGGATGTGTGTTTCCAATTATTTTTAGCAGATCTGATCTTGTTCAGGCCACATGAACAGAAAAGTTGTCTAAAGTTCTATACTTTATATTATGTAGATGACTAAATATGAAATTACTCAATAGTTTAGATATTTAGTTTCAGTAGAGAGAGGATATCTCCCGTGGAGAGGATAAAAAGTATCCTCATCTTGCATAGGGTTTTTATGAAAACCATCCACGTATGGTTTATGTGAAAGCCTTAGCTAGACAGCATAGTTGGTGGTCAGATATGAAGAAGGATATTGAAGAATCAGTATAAAACTGTAAAACTTGCCATTTTGTACAGCCAGAGTTTTTTCTTTTATCACCAGATCTGTGAACATGACCATTATCCCTATGGAAGAAAGCTGACAGATCTTGCAGGCCCTCCACGATTGAATTTTCTAATACTTTTTTCCAATCAAAATGTTCAAAAATCAAGAATATGTCCTCCTTTATTACTAACAATACTCTTGAGACGTCATTCTTGCAATGTTTGGCATACTCAAAAAAGATCTGTTATGGAACTTCTTGAGATGTAAGAACTCTTAGCAGTTTAATAAAATAGGATTCATTTAGTCAGCACTCTAACACACAGATTTTAATGGGGAAGCCAACAATTGTGGTGGTAGTTTTTAAACCATCACCAAAAACTGTTAAGGAAGAAAGTGTTTTTAAATTATAAATCATTCTTTTTTGCAATTATATCAAACACTATAGTGTGGTAGTACAATTTCCTTCAATATTCTTAAAAAAATCTTTTTTGAATGAAGCTTAAGCATCTTTGGAGTCCATTGTGTTAAATGCAAAGTTATGTATTATCGTGGACTAAGGACAATACAGAAAAATATGTCAGACAAAAGACTTTTTTTAGAACACTAGGTGTGAAATATCTAGGGGAGGGTGAATGCAAATTCCCCATGCTTAGTTATGCAAAAAAAACCCAGCCTTCTGGAGTACAGCCCTGGGGACTGATCTTTGTCTGCTGATCCCCTGTTACCTGAAGCCAAGATCAAAGGGCCAGGCTGTATAACGGACAGCCGGAACTAGCCATTGGTTGATCTGATTCTGAGCTAAGTCTGTTATGAATTTGTAATCACAGAAAAGCCCCTTTGTGGCATTTGAAGGACTGACTTCTACTCCTTATTGGAGTTGGGAGGGGTATGATCTCTGGTTAGGTTATTAGCATGTGTGTAGGTTCTTTCATTGTTTTTAACGTGTTTTCTCAGTAATGCTTTCCCCTTTTACCTTAAGAATAACGGTGCTTGTTTATAAACAGGTGTGTGGTAACATATCACTGCGGGCAAATACACTGTTCATAAGCTTTCAGAGAGTGAGCAAAGTGGCCTGTGTAGTCAGACTGGCTTGCTGGGAATATTATTGTGCAGGCAGGAAATTGTGCAGCCTGGAAAAAACCCAGGAGGGAGAGAGATCCGGGTCTCTACCCAAGAGAGGTGATGGCTAGGGTTCTGGGAGTTGAGAAGGGGTGCCCTCGAGGGACCACAGTTGGGGAATACAGGCGCAGTTGCTGTGAACTGTGACATATAGGCCCACTCTTTGATTTATCTCCTGAATAAGATAACACATTTGGATGCTCAATTTGGCATTTACAGTGTAGGTGGCTAAAGCAATTAAGGCACCCACATATGAAAATTGGTCTCTTTGTTTGGGATGACTAAAACCTTCTGCTTCTGAACAAACAATATGTACATATTTGTGATTCACCACACACTCTTCTTTCTCCTTTTCAGTCAGGCCTAATAAAAATATGAACTTTTTGCATAACTAACTGTCCGTGTGGACCCTGCTGACATGCACTAACTGTTCGTTAATGCACCTTATTAGTCCTCTTTGAAAGATGACTAAGCAAGGCGCATTAAGGAACTGTTAATGCATGTCATCAGGGTCCACATGGATAGTTACTCCACAGGAGGCTAGTGTGGGGTCGATTTATACCTCAGCTTGCCCTGAACAAATTGTTGCTGTAGTTAAACTGTGTATGTGTGTGTGTGTGTGCATGCACATGTGTGTACAGTCTATTTAATACACATACATACACACACAGAGGTTACCATGTGTTGACATTTTTCAGAGATCTGAAACAAAATCAGCTTGACGTGTGTTTTATACACTATTATATAGACTTTAATGAAAACCTTCACACAAATAATGAATTTGGCAGATAATGGAATAAGGGGCTCCAACAAGGCAGGGCTTCTCCCCAGCTTGCACAGGATCTACTGCCACATCCACAGTCTCCTTTAGGAAGCCTTATTTTCTAAACTTAAAACAAACAAAAACAGCTTCTCGGCTCACCCTGGGCTACAAACTCCAAGCTTTATCTTTCAGGCTTTCTCTGCCTCTCCTCCCAGTGGACTTGGGCAATCCTGCTGCTCCTGCTTCCCAACTGAGTCACTAAGTCTCTCATAGGGTTTTTAATGGTCTTTTCTTTCCTCTGCCTCCCTGGCCCAGATGCCTACTTTTTAAAGAAAGCCTAATCTTAGTCAGCTGATGTAGCACAGGTACATTGGCCCAACTCCCTCTTAAAGGACAGTGTCACCTTGCGTCAACAGTCCTTCTTTCTAGGTCTCTTGTCCTATTCTCTTGTAGTTCAGAAGTGACCAGAACTCGCAACCATCTGATGCATGATCAGCGGCCTGTTGAAGAAAGCTTGGTCTCAGTTCAGTTCTGGGAGTCCACATGACAAAAAGAAACCACATAATTGATTCAGCAGAGGAGCCAAGTTTGAATAGAGAAGCCAGTTTCATTACCCTTTCACCAAGAGCACTGCTCCCTCCAGAAAAAGAGTGAGCAACAGTGGGGACATTTGCTCCACTTCTGCCTTTTTAAAATCTGTATTTACTTTTGGCATGCAAAACAAAAGGTCAGAGGTAGCCATGAGGATTGGTTGTCTTTAAAAAAGGTGGGTGGGAAATATGTTTCCTGTTCAGGGAAACATTTTGAGATTTCAAACATTTCTCCTGTCCCGAATCAGGCCAAAAAGGCAAAAAAATTGATTTTTTTTCATGGAAACAAAATCCTACAATATTTGTTTCAGAACCACCAAAATGTGGTGTATCCTAAATGAAATATGCTCTCCCAGATCTTGCATCAGGGCTGCAATGGTGCCAGGGGACTGTGGAAGCCCAGGAAGCTGCTGACTGAAACCGACAATTTTTGTCAGTTCCAGCACTGCCAACCACTCAGTAGCAGCAGGAAAAATGACCAGACTCTTGTTGTCAAGTTAACTGCCTGAGGTTCATCCAGATTGAAAAGTTTCACAACAATGGTTTGATTTTGACCAATCAGCAAATTCTAATGAAAAATTGGTTTGTTGGAATTTTTCCAACTAGCTCTAGTCTTTAATGCCTGTGGATGATAGAGTAACATTGAATGCTTTGTATAAATTTTATATAAAGTATTGAATATGAAAATACATTGAGAGAGACTGTGCATTTTGGTAGTCCTATAAATAACAACTTACATCAAGAAAAGATCAAAATATGGGTTACTTTGCTATTTTAAAACACTTGAAATTTGGTCTAATCTCTTGTGCAATATTCAGGTCTCAAATATTTCATATTCACTATAACATTAATTGTATGGAATACAATTTAATGAAAATCTTTACAGGTGAATTGGCAGCTGTTGAAATGTATTGTCTTATACTGAGTACTGAAAATTGTTGTCCTTTTATGGCCTGATTATGTATTTCTTGCACACTCAGAGCTCTCTTTAACTTTAGTGAGAGATTTGGGTACACAAGGAATGTTGGATTAGGAGCTTCACAGATTTCTCTTGTCCACATTATCTTCCAAACAAAGAGTTAGATAGTCAGCAGATGTTACTTTGTGAATTGTAGTTACAAAAGAATTTACAATGCTTGAAAAAAAAAAAAAAACAGCAGGAATTCAGGCTTTCTTAGCATCTGAAAGTGGGACTAATTTATATGCATGACTTTTCAGCTAATTGTGTTGTGATAAATTACCATGTCTTTAATATAATAATAGTGTTTTGGTTGTACAGTAAATGTTAAATGCAAATCACCCAGTGCTAATGTTTTGAAACTTTATTACATCACAAGTTTTTAATAAATTATAGCTATCAACAAAGTCATAATAGTTAATGAAGTATAGTATTAGAGGGAGCATGTTCAAATACATAAACCCTCTTGTGTGACCTTATACGAGTTACTTTACCTTTCTCTGCCTTAGTTTCTCCACCTGTACAAGGTAGATGATGATACTGATTTTCCTTTGTAAAGCGTTTTGAGACTGATGGGTCAAAAGTGTTGCATAATAGCTAAGTAGTAAACTTTTTAAAAGTTTCCTTGAATATTATATTTTGTCTAACCCTGGTCTATTTTCTATTTAATGCTTGTTTTCACTATATGTGTGTGTTTGTGTGCACGCGCACATACACACACACACCTTCTATTTCACACCCTAACTATGGACATTAGAGACAGGTTTGTGTAAATCCTGTTAGTTTCAGTTTGTATGAGGCTGCATAATGTACTCAAAGCACAGATCCTTCTTCCATTACTAGCTTCTCAAACCAACCCACCTTGAATATTGTTAGTATGGAAAGGCACAGCTGAATTCCCAAAGAGTGAGTTGGACTTGGTAAGAAGAGTAGAAATTCATAAATTATTAAATGAGAACATGAAAAAATGCATAAAATATTATTGCCCGGGGTACTGTCACTGCATCATCTTACTACATCTCAATCTGTATATACTGTACATTCGTTTTCAGAACAGTTAGTTGTAAGAAACCATTCCGAGCCATTAGCAGTACTAAAAGCACTCAGATAACATAAGAGACTGCTCACTCAAAATACACACTATTCACTTATAAATATTAATGAACTGACACTACAAGTTGCCAAAAATTCTCGGCCACCACTAATTGTTCGCAGAACAACACTGGTTATATTTCTTTCCATTGGAGCATTACACACATAAAATGGAGAACAACAACACATTTTACATAAATATTTATATTGACTTACATTCGTATTAATGTTTTGACATTTGGATGAACCTTTGCTAAATTTAATTTCAACTTTTCTAAACAGCAGAGCAATTATGTGATTATTTTTAATAAGCCTGTATTTAGCTTTTTACCTTCAAAACACTACATAAGCATGATTGAATCCTCCATATCATACATAAGGTAGGCATATATTAACCCTATTTTATTTGTGGGAAAATTTTGGCAAAACATTTAAGTGATTGACTCCTGCTCCCAGGGGCAATCAATGTTGGAGAAGGGTTGCTAACTCTGCCTGAAGCTATTCTGGAAGATTTTTTTTTCCAACATGACGTACCATCATTTTCTTAAAATATCCTATTAAAATGTCCCAGATTGCTTTCAATAATCACCTGGAGATTGATACGGATTCCAGGAGACTCCAGGCCAATCCTGGAGGACTGGCAACCCTATATCAGAGCCAGGCAGAGAACTGATTTCCTGTGTTGTAGTTCTGTGTTCAAACCAGCCTCTTGCAAATGCCCAGTTTTAAGAGTTGCACGATTCTAATAGTTTACATATGTGATTCTGAGAGAGATTTTTGTCTTACCTTTTGATAAGCAGCATAATGTCCGCATCACTTCAACAATTCCCAGCTGTGTATTAGGCCCTAGAAGTTTGTAATCCACTGGCATAGGTTGGAAGAGCCTATAGCTATTTCCAAGATTGGGGCAGTGTAAAAAAGTGGCTTTAAGCCACCTTTGCATCCCACCATTGCCTTCAAGTCCTGCACTTGGGTCCAACTGAGCTGGACCAAAGAACGTGGGCCATGGATTTCATTATATCTCAAATTCAATCCAGTCTCCTTGGTAGTCTCTGTTGGAAAACATAGGCCCAAATATCATAAGCCATTTAAAAAATTGCCCAAGATAAATGCATAGAAAAGAGATCTTCTTCTTCTTTGCAAGATCTTATTAATTCCAATTACTCTTCATGATCCTTTAGATCCTTAGTTAAAATCTAACTAGCTGTGTATGTGGTTTATGGATTAAGCCTTTGATCTTAAGGTCCCTCTTCTCCTCTTCTGCTCAAACACCTTTTGTTTGTTGGTTTGTGGCTTACATTTGTTGTGTCAATTCTGATTTTGGATTCCAAGTTCTTCCCAGAAGATATTCTCTTTTTACTTATTTTTCCGAAGCATCTAGGGCCCCTCAGGTTGCTGCAAACGTAATGAGTAAGGCACAGGGATTTACAACAGCCCATTGGTGACCAAAATCCATCTCATCTACTGTATTTCATAAGAAGCTTCCACCTGGAGTTAAGGGATCAGGCAGAAAGAGGGAAGGGAAATTACTGTCCACTCCCACTCTCCATCTGTGTGAAATAAAATATTTCACTAAGTTTAAAAACCTACTGACTTTTGGCATTTTTACTGATGTTCATGGATAGAAACATATGGTTAGTAACTATGAATAAATAAATAGAATAATATATAATAATAAATAAAATAAAATTATATATATATAATACATACAAACACACACACTAAACCAAGAAACAGATTTTCATTGTGCTGCACAGCAAATTGATATAAATGAAAATTAGCTGATTGTAAGAGATAATTAAACATGATTGCATCAGATAATTAAAAACTATGGAGAAAACATTAATTTCCACTGTATTGTAGTCAGGGCTTCCCCAGTGATACTACAATGGTTCACTTTCTTTTTAAAGTTTTATTAGATTGGCCGTTAGGATACCTATACATTGTGTAATGCTCTCTGTTTTAAATCTGATCTTTTCCCTCTAGTTTGTTCTGAATATTATGCAAGATTTAATGAATGTTAACTTTATGGATTGGTCAAAAAGCTTGTGAAAATGCAGCCATCTCTAAATCCTTAAGTGGGTCAAGATGAGAAGTGTCTAGGTAGTCTGATCATGGGTAGTGATGGATGAACCCTTGAAGTTTATGAGGTTTGATTGAAGTTAAACCACTGCAAAGATCCACTGATCTTACCACCTCTATTTTTTGGGAAAGGGGGCATGCAAATTACTGCAGTCTATTGGTTGCACTACACAGAGCAGCTGTGCAGCTGTTCTACACCAAACCAGATAGTGAGGGAGGTCAAACTATTCACAATAAACCAATTACTGAATGAATGTAGCCCTATATTCTGTTTGTGAATTGTCTGCTTTTTTTCTGACCTGCTGGTTATTTGAAATTATTCAATAAAGAGGTTTATGTAAACATATTTCAGTCTCAAGATTACTTGCAAAACTATTTGCTGTGACTATTTGTAATTCATTATTCATGCATTGCGATTGTTCATGCTGTGTGATTGTTCAGCTAAGTCAGCTGGTAATATTTTGTGTTTCCTAACTGGATGACTCCCAAATCCACCAAGAGTTTCTAAATTGGCAGCATATATACTTCTGAATTGTGCACAAATATTCACAGCCCTTACTTTTTCCATCACATTCTTTGCTCATCTGACAAAAAGTAAAAGTGGTTGCAAATGACACTGAAGTGAATCAGAGGTTTTTATGTAAAGGAATGATTAAGGATACTTATTTATTATCATTTCCCATGCTTCTAGAGAGGATTCCTTCACCTTTATCACCCCTGAAATCTCTTAAACCTGGGTTGTAAACTCAGGTTCTGGGGGAGCTGGGAGGGGAAGAGGAGTTACAATAGTTAGTCCATAATAATTACATCATTGTTTTTTTTATAATTCTATCTGTGTTCCCATATGGCTTCAGTAGATTGAAGTAACCTTTTGGTCATCTTTTTTTACTACATCTTCATCTGTCATATTAGCTTTTTCTATAGTACCCATCACCATAATATGCAAATTCTATTTATACTGTATTATAATTTACAGGCCGTATTACTAAAGTAGACAAGGGAAATACATTGAGTAAAATCAATTTTTGCGTCAGGTGAATTATTTATATCAACCAATATCCTTTTCGAGTATTGTCTTTTTGAAGACCAAAAAATCCCATGTGTTTATAAGGCTCATCATCTCAACTGCATATGAACTTTGTCTCTCCTTCATATGTGAAATCATCCTCTTACTATCTGAACCAATTTAAATCATTTTGCAAATATATCCAGTTACAGATAGTAGACTGAAATATTAATTCTTCACTGTTAACACATAATTGCCTGTCCATAAAAATAGAACCCTTTAAAACAAATATATGCTTGCTTCAAAAATCAGCTAAGGTAAGCACGCTATATGACAAGTCCTTTGTCTGTTTGTCTCACTTGAATTATTTCAATTTGCTGTAAGTAAAATTGAATTTTGGCAACTGTTATATAATTCTGAGATCATTCTGGCTCACAAAACTATAAGGCAAAAAGAAATAGTTACTTACTGTAACTGTGGTTCTTCAAGATTCCAGTACTTAGAACATCTTCAGAGTTTCTAAATATTATAGATGACAATTTTCTAATTCCAAAAGTGCTGCATCCAATATGGGGGAATTCTATATTAGCCCTCATCTTGACATATAAACAGGAAATGATCATTGAACTAAAAATTTGTGGTATCTTAGGTACAAGTTATCGTGACTTGATCACATTTACTATGTGCAATCAGAATAAGGTACAAACCAGTATAGATAGATAGATGTCTCAGATCTCTTAGCAAAAGATCCAATCTTGATTTAAAAATTGCCAGTGATGGAAAATCCAGCACAACACTTGGTAACTTTTAGCAATGGTTAATTACTCTCACTTTTTATACTGGTTTGTACTTTATTCTCTGTGTGTATATATATATATACACACACACAATGCTTCAAAAAGGGCCAATTTCACAAAACTGAAAACAATTATGGGCCAAATCTGCTGGGAGAAGAAATTAAACAGCCAAGTGTGAACAATCACTGGGAATTCTTTAAGATAATTTTACTAGATGCCCCAAAAGCCACAATTGGAAAAGAAGGCCGCTTTGCTTAAAAAACAGCCTGGCTTAGCTGATTTCATTTCCTTTCTATAAAGATCTAGATCTAGATCTATATATAAAAAGCAAATGGACAAAGAGGAAGCTGGGAGCAATGAATATAAATCAGAAGCTGGAATTGTAGAAAATTGACAAAGGAAACAAAAGGACTCATGGTAAAATCCATGTCCAGCAGAGTTAAGGACAATAAGGAGTTTAAGTATATTAGGAACAAAAAGAATCTTAATGGTATTAGTCTATTACTTGATGGCAATGGAAGAATTATCCATAATAATGCAGAAAATGCAGAAGTGTTCAATAAACATTTCTGTTCTGTATCTGGGAACAGGTCAGATGACGTAGTTATATTAGATGATGGTGATTGATGATGAAACACTTTTATATTCCAGCAGTAACTAAGAAGAATGTTAAGTGGCAGCAACTATAGTTAGACAGTTTTAAATCAGCAAGTCTAGATAACTTGCATCCAGGAGTTTTAAAAAGCTGTCTGAGGAGCTCTTTGGATACTTAATGCTGATTTCAATAACTCTGGCAACACTGGAAAAAGACTGGATGAAAACTAATGTACCAATATTTGAAAAGGTTAACAGCTGAACAGAACTTGATTAATAAAGAATTAAAGGAAAGTAATATAATTAATACCAATCAAGCAGGCTTTATGAAAAATAGATCCTGTCAAACTAACTTGACATCTTTTTGATAAGATTACAGGTTTTGTTGATAAATGTAATCATAGAATATCATGGTTGGAAGGGACCTCAGGTGGTCATCTAGTCCAATCCCCTTCTCAGAGCGGGACGAATCCCCAACTAAATGATCCCAGCCAGGGCTTTGTCAAGCCTGACCTTAAAAACCTCTAAGAAAGGAGATTTCACCACCTCCCTGGGTAACCCATTCCAGTACTTCCCCACTCTCTGAGTGAAAAAGTTTTTCCTAATATCCAACCTAAACCTCTTCCACTGCAACTTGAGATCATTATCCTTGTTCTGTCATCTGATACCACTGAAAATAGTCTAGATCCATCCTCTTTGGAATCCCCTTTCAGGTAGCTGAAAGCAGCTATCAAATCCCACTTCATTCTTCTCTTCTGCAGACTAAACAATCCCAGTTCCCTCAGCCTCTCCTCATAAGTCATGTGCTCCGGCCCCCTAATCATTTTTATTGACCTCCGCTGGACTCTTTCCAATTTTTCCACATCCTTCTTGTAGTGTGGGGCCCAAAACTGGACACAGTACTCCAGATGAGGCCTCATCAATGTTGAATAGAGGGAATGATCATTCCCTCGATACTGGCAATGCCCCTACTTATACAGCTAAAATGCCATTAGCTTCTTGGCAACAAGGGCAAACTGTTGACTCATATCCAGCTTCCTATCCACTTTAACCCCTAGGTCCCTGGGAGGATTTGAGCATTGGCCTGCTAAAACCAGGGTTGCATTTCAATCCTTGAGGGGACATTTAGGAATCTGTCTGGGGATTGGTTCCTGCCTTTGACAGAGGGATTGGACTAGATGACCTCCTGAGGTCCCTTCCAATGCTGATATTCTATATCTATTTTTCTGCAGAACTGCTGGCTAGCCATTCGGTCCCTAGTCTGTAGCAGTGCATGGGATTCTTCCATCCTAAGTAGATTCTGCACTTGTCCTTGCTGAACCTGGTCAGTTTGCTTTTGTCCAATCCTCTAATATGTCTAGGTTCCTCTGTATCCTATCCCTACCCTCCAGCATATCTACCACTCCTCCCAGTTTAGTGTCATCTGCAACTTGCTGTGGGTGCGGTCCACCCATCCTCACCATTAATGAAGATATTGAACTAAACCAACCCTTGGGGCACTCACTTGACACTAAACATGTGTTGATATAATATACTTTGACTTCTGTAAAGTGTTTGACTTAGTACCATGAGACATTTTGGAACCAGAATAATAAAAAATCAACAAGGTACACGTTAAGTGAATAAAACCAGCTAAATGACAGGTCTAAATGTAATATATAACTGGGAATCATCACCAAAATGGACATTTATAGGGTGAGGGGTCCAGAAGGATTAGTTCATGGAACTGTGCTATTAACATTTCATCAATGCTGTAGAAGAAAACAGAAACCATCACTGACAAAGTTGTGGATGATACAAAAATTAAAGGCGTCATAATAATGTTGAGGCCAGGACAGCATGCAGAGCAATCAGATCACATTCATAAGGTGAGCCCTTCAAACAATAAGTATTTGATATTGCCAAATGTAACATATACATCTAGAACAAAATTCTCAACTGATGCAAAACTAAAGTTGGGATCATGTAATGTAACCAGGAAAAAGCCCCAGCGGTACTTAGTGCTGTGAACTCCAGTGAGAGAGAGAAGGAGGTTTGGAGGAGGAAATCAAATATATCAAGAGGGAGAATGCGAAATGTCTGCAAAATGGCACGGCAGGCTGAGACTTTTATCTCCACTCCCTTCCCCGCAGAAGGGAAACTGAGGCATGGCGTGATCTGATTCCCTCTCCAATATTTGCAAAGGAAGGGGACTAGGCCTCCTATCCAAACCAGTTCCCTTCCCATCAACCTGCTTTCCCTGCTGAAAGACCGCTGTAGGGGCTGAATATTCCATTAAACTATGGCACCTTCATTTGCCCTGCAACAATAAAATAGACCGGCTGGGTGGGGGGCGAATAGCCCCCCCCAAGCTGTGTGGATATTAAGGTTTTGGGGGGGGGGCATGATAATATTCTAGATCAATCAAATGCCCAGCTCAGCTTTCTAGCCATCCAGCAGCTCTAGGGCAGGAAGGAGATGCTCTTGTGCAGAGTGTCACAAAACAGGGGTGAATTTAGCAGGGGTGAGGGGTCCGCTTGAAATCCCACCTGATACAGCCACACAGAATCACTGCAGCGCTGGAGAAGCCAGGAGTGAAAGCAGGTGGCCTGGGGGTGGGGGACATTGCCCCAGTCCTGGGCTCGGATGGACTAGGCTGGGTGTTCAGTTCAGTCTAGTCTTCCAGCCTGCTGTTCTCACTGGGTTTGTGGTTTCATCTGGCTCCACCGAAAAGATCAAACAAGCCCAGTAGAAAGGAGAGTGAGAGAGGCGGGAAGGAGTTTGTAAGGGGTTTAAGTGGCCCATCAGCAATTGAGTAAAACCAGAGTTTGACTGGGTTTCCCCCCAGCCACCACTCCTACAAATACTGGGGAAGGGGCAGCTCCATCCCCCACTGAGGCTATGGTGAGGGGCATCAGGGGAGGAAGGAAGCCACATGGCAGTCCATTCCCCCAAGCCCCCCACTCCAGCCCCCAAACTCTGTCCCAAAGCCTTCACCCACCCCTCTGCACTCCTTCCCAGAGCCGGCACCCCTCCACTCTTCCTGCACCCCAGCCCCACCGATCAACAGCATTCCCAAATTTATTTATAGCAATTCGAATCTTCCTGACTATTACGGTAACTGTAGCCTCAGGAGAGAGGAGTTTCTTGAAGCTAAATCTAATTAAAACATATCTGCGATCAACAATGCAGGAAGACCGATTAAACAATTTGGCAATCATGCCAATTGAATGCGAAGTAATGAAGAGCTTAGAGTTAGGCTATATACTGAAAGATTTTGTCAAACAAAAAGCGAGGAAGATAAAGTTTTAAAAACATATAAGTGAGGTGTACAATAAAGTTCCTCTTAATGAACTTGATATTTATAATATATGATGGAATGTATGTAATATATAATTTTGTTATGTATATAATCATGGAAAGTAAATAATACATGGAAGAAATGAAAGGTGGGTTTTTTTAAGTGGGTTTTTTTTTTTTTGGTCATCCCTGCCAGGGCCCCATCGAAACTGTTTGAATCGGGCCCTGCACTTCCTAAAGCCGGCCCTGAATTCAGGGGAGCCTTTTGGCTTGTGATATACAGGGCTATAGCTACACTGCAGTTGGGAGGTGTGATTCCCGACCCAAGCAGACAGACTCACGCTAGTTCTGCTCCAGCTAGTGCACTAAAAATAGCACGGTGGGTTTTGCAGCACAAGTGGGGATTCAGGTTAACTACCTGTGTTTGGATCCAGGGGCCATGTGGGCTTGGATTTGGGTGGCTAGCCTGAGCAGCTGCCTGTGCCCCCCATACTATTTTTAGCATGCTAGATCACATGGAACTAGCACGAGACTGTCTCCCTGTCCATTCTGTGCATCCGAAGAAGTGAGCTGTAGCCCACGAAAGCTTATGCTGAAATAAATTTGTTAATCTCTAAGGTGCCACAAGTACTCCTGTTCTCCCTATGCTGAGACTCACACTCCCCTGCTGCAGTGTAGCCATATCCTCCCCTAAGAGGTCAGACTAGATATTCACAATGGCCCTTTCTGGCCCCAAATGGTGAATGTGTTCATCAAAAGTTGACATATGTGTTCTTTCAGCAAATTGACCAAGAAGTCTCAGCCTGTGTTCTCTTTGCTTTGTACAGAAAAAGCCTGTTTCAGTCCTTCTCCCTGCAGCTTGTATAGTATATTGCTATCTCTGACTTCTTTTGTCACAGCATGTCACTGTGAACACTACAGCAAATAGTCAAATCCTGGTTTTGCCCCCACCGTCTCCTGTGGTACATTTATATTTGTCTTACAATGCTTTTTTTCTTATTTCTCCTTGTCTTCTTCTGTGTGGTGATAAAAGCAGTGTTCTCCGCATTGTATTGAGGTTCATTTTCATCCCTAGATAAAAGCATACAAAGACTCTTACCAAAAGGCAAAGTGAGTAGAAATGTAATGATGCCTACAGCAGTAAAACAAAGAGGCTTTGAAAAGCTTAAAACTTCAGCAGCTTTGAAATGACAAATAATGATAACCAGAAAAAAAGTCAGTTTCTTAAGTCCAGGTAACCTATGTGATCCAGTGGTTCAAGGATAGGACTAGAAGTCTGGACTTCTGGCTTTTAATTTTGGCTCTGCTACAGACTCTCTGGGATTTGGACCAGTTACTTAGCCTCTTTGTGCCTCAGTTTACTTATCCGGTAACAGGGAAAGTAATGTTGTATTAAGTAATATTCTAAGAGTTTTGAATTTCTTGGATGATTATTGCAGTAGTAATAATAATCATAATGTACAACCGATCTTCAGTAAAAACAGTCCCATATCCAACAGGCCTACTTAGTACCATTGCTGTGCACCAGGCGTCTATGGAGCAACCAGATAAGCTAGGGAGAGACTGAATATCAGCCATAGCAAGTCATCTCCCCCCATACTTTTATTTTAGCTTCTTTATTTGAATGCTTCCTCCCCACTGCCTGGGACCATTTGAGTCTTTTGAACCTTGGGGGGAAAACTGGGGGTCCGTTTGAGATTGTGTGATAAGCATATTAGCTGGGTTTTCTTGCTTAAATGATCATTGGTTAAACAGTTAACTTTGAAACTGAACAATGAAAATTGTTAACACCCAGTGTGTTGAACTGGGCAATTCACAACATTGAGTTTGTTTTGGGCTGCCTGCAGGCTCAAGCAGACAGCATTTTATCAGCTGATTGGATTCAGTTCATACTTGGAAGATTTTTCTTTATAACCATAAAGATCAGACAATTTTTTTTTTTAAAAATAATCAAAGTATAGATTCAGGAGCACATTCCTACTACAACTGATGGAGCTGGTGGCAATTTCCCTAGCTGTGGAATCAAAGTACTTGTACTCTGCATATGAATCAGTGGCAGAATCAGGCTGTGTTTTGATTTGTGGCTATCTTTTGAAATGGGAAGAAAGTAGGGCTAAGCTGATAATTGACTTTTTGATTCTGTGGCTGAACCAAATTTTAAAAAAATGGTTCATTTCAAACTAAAGTGAATTTTTATTTTCTTACCAAAACACACCAAAAAATGAAAAAAATCAATTGGGGCGAATAAAACATTTTGATTGTTGTTTTCAAAATAGCATGTCAGTTCAAACAGACATTTGAGAAACATGATTTTCCCTTTGGTACAGACAAGAACGGTTCTGTTTTAAAAGATTGTTAGCTGGCCATGGTTAAACCTAGCTGGGGGATCCAGATGTAGTCAGACTATCTAACACGGGTAAACCCAAATGTCCTTTCCACATTAAGAGCAAAATGTTGTTCAATAATCTGTTAGTTAACTAGCATTAGGTATCATAATGCATTTGCACAGTATAGACAAGCCCTGAGTCAGTATCCCTTCCCTCCTATTGGGGTATTGTTTATTCAAGTTATCATTTAATTTTATAGGATACTTGATTACCCTATCCAAAATCCATAACTGTAAATAGGCAGTTGCTGTCTTGGGAAAAGGAGAAAACAAATATGTTGAGTTGTAAGCAGCAAATCTCTAGGTCTCTATCTTTTCTTAAATAACAAATAATAAACCCCAAATGAGTACCATATATCACAGCTGGCTAGGTTCTGTTTATTTGTTTGTATCCTGTTTTCAGTGAAGCACCAACATTTCTACCAAGTCTCTGATGAAAAGCTAATTAGAAAGAGATTGCGGCTGCTGAAGCAAAATGTACCTGTTTATCAGTGGCAAATGACAGAGACTACAGACCTGTCACCTTGTCATAAATAGATAGCTACAGGTTAATGTTTCTTCTACCTGTAAAGGGTTAACAAAGGGAACCAAACACCTGACCAGAGGACCAATCAGGAAACAGGATTTTTCAAAGCTCAGGGAGGGAAATTTTGGGGTGTGTGTCTTTTGTCTGTGTCTCTGTTCTGTGCTCTCTCGGCTATGAGAGTGATTTCTATCTCCAGGCTTTTCTAATCTTCTGTTTCCAAGTGTAAGTACAAAAGGTAGAAGACAATAGGTTTTTATATTGTTTTTGTATTTACATGTGTGTAGTTTGCTGGAATGTTTTAAATTGTATACTTTTGATAAGGCTGTTTATTCATTTTTCTTTAGCAATTGACCCTGTATATGTCAACCTTGATACAGAGAACATTTTTTTATTCTTTCCTTTCTTTTAATATAAGCTTTCTTTAAAACTGTTGAGTTTTTCTCTGGTCTAGGGAACGAGGGAGGGGGAATCTTTTGAGTTAGATTGACAGGTTTGGAATCTGCATAGCTCTGTGTGAGGGGGAGAGACAGACATGATCATTTCGTGGTTTGGGTTTCAAGGAATTGAAGCACGGGAATTTCTAGTGTACCCAGCCCGGCGCGTAAGAAATCTCTGGGGACAGGTAAAAGGGGGAACTAGCAGTGTATCCCTTTCGTTGTGACTAGGGCATCTGAGTTTTGGCCCCCCAGGGAAGTTTTGGGGAAGACCAACGGAGTGAGACAGCACGTTGTAATTCCTGTCTGTGGCAGCGCGTATCAGATCCAAGCGGTATTAAAGCTTGGAGGGTTATGCAAGGCACCCACTTTTGAGCGCTCAGGTTAGAATTGAAGGATGTCTTTATGAAAACCTGTTCTTGTGTTTGAAAGGAAGTGTTGGACCCGTTCTGCTCTTTGGATTGGGTCTGATTTGGGACTGAGAAAGTCGTACAGGTCAGGCTTTAAAACAAAGCTATATGCAGAATACATTTCTTAAATTGAACTTAATTCAGTTCTTCTTCTCTCTTTGAGTAATGAGTTACCTTTATTCTACGAGCCACCATGCATAAATAAATCCAACTACAGACTTGTAGGTAGATCTTTTTACTTTTTTCAAAAAGAAAATTGTTCTGGAAGGTGTATCTGACAGCCCTGGAAGGGGTGCTCTACTACGGAGCAGATACAATTTCATAACTAAAGGTCTCAACCAGTTTTGAGAGATCTTCTCTATCCATAGGGAGTATTTCAGTTTGTATGTCCATTCTGTTAGATATGTGTACATGTGCACAGATCTCAATGCTTAATCTAATTAACACAGGAGGTGGGCAACCTTTTTGGCCTGAAGGCTGCAATTGGTTTCAGAAATTGTTGAGGGCCAGTTAGGAGAGGCTTGTGCCTCCAACAGCCAGGTGTGGCCTGGCCCCCACCTCCTATCCCCCACTTCTCGCCCCCTGATGCCCTCCAGGACTCCTGCCCATCCACACACACCCTGCTCCCTGTCCCTGACTGCCACCCATCACCCATCACAACCCTCTCTCTCATTCTGCCTGCCCCTGGACCTGCACATCCAACCCACCCCTTCTCCCTGTCCCCATGACCAATCTACCCCTGAGAACCACTTCACCCTGACTGCCACCTGCTGCCCGATCAGTTCAACGCCCCTCTCTCATCGTGACATGCCTCATTCAATCCATTCCCACCCCTTGAGCCTGATCTCTATCCCCCCCCCCACCCCCTGACCACCACCCCAAACTCCCCTGCCCTCTATCCACCCGCCCACTCACTGCCCCCTTACTGTGCTGCCTGGAGCACTGGTGGCTGGCAGTGCTACTGCCTCACTGCCCAGAGCACCAGGGCAGGCACCCGGGTGGAGCCATCCATGCCACTGTGCAGCACAGAGCACCGGGTCAGGCCGGACTTTGCAGCTATGCTGCCCCAGGAGCTCGCAGCCCTGCCATCAAGATCATTGCGCCGGCAGCGGGGCAAGCTGAGGCTGTGGGAGAGGGAAACAGCAGGGGAGGTGCTAGGGGCAAGCCTCCTGGGGCAGGAGCTCAGGGGCCTGCATTAACTCAGGCTAAGCTGTGTTCCTATTCGCTATTAGTTCCTGGACACCAGGTAAAAGATGATGTATTGTTGAAACTAAAAATTCTGCATTTCTTTAATTAATTAGTCTGAAGTTAAAGCTGTGTAGAAGAGCAGCTTGAGAGTTGCTGCTAAGCTGATAAGAGAACTGCCTGGGAGTTGGTTAGTCTGCTTTGTTTATCTAACTCTTTGGAGGAGAGTTAATGAAAAATCAAATCTCTTGCTAAGAGAATGGCAAGTGTGTGCTTTTTCAATTCATAAGATATTCAATTCTTAACATGTCTGATGGGACTGGCAACAAGAATATTGATTGGTGGTACATACCGTGGTGTTAGTGGGGCTGGCTGTTTGTTTTTTGGTAGTAAGAACTGCTGTCTTCTAGGAATAGGAGTGAAATCATCAAGTCATTGCATATGGACTACAGAACAGTCTTTAGGTGTAAATAAGTTGGTTGCTTGCCCTTCATTTGGTTCAGAGACATAGGGTCCAATTTCCAAATGCTCAGCCCTCACAACTGCTGACAGACTTTTGAAATGCTCAGCACTCAGAAGCTGTCATTGTGATACTTATGAACAGATTTTCAAGTCTTCCACACCCATTCTGCTGAGTGCTTTGAAAATTTGGTTCAAAGGTAGAATCATAGGACTGGAAGAGACCTTGAGAGGTCATTTAGTCCAGTCCCCTGCACACATGGCAGGACTAAGAATTATCTAGACCAGAGATTGGCAACCTTTAGCACCTAGATCACTAGGGTAACCCCCCTGGCAGGCCGTGCTGGTTTGTTTACCTGCCGCGTCCATGGGTTCAACCGATCGTGGCTCCTACTGGCTGCAGTTCGTCGCTCCAGGCCAGTGGGACTTGCGGAAAGTGGCACGGGCCGAGGGATGTGCTGGCTGCTGGTGAGCCATGTGCCAAAGGTTGCCAATCCCTGATCTACACCATCCCTGACAGATGTTTGTCTAACCAGCTCTTTAAAATCTCCAGTGCTGGAGACTCCACAACTTACCTAGGCAATTTATTCCAGTGCTTAACTACTCTGACAGTTAGGAAGTTTTTCCTAATGTCCAACCTAAACCACCCATTCTGCAATTTAAGGCCACTGTTTCTTGTCCTGTCCTCAAGAGGTTAAGGAAAACAAATTTTCTCTCTCCTCCTTGTAACAATCTTTCACGTACTTGAAAACTGTTATCATGTTCTCCCTCAGTCATCTCTTCTCCAGACTAAACAAACCCATTTTTTTCCAATCTTTCTTCATAAATCATGTTTGCTAGACCTTTAATCATTTTTGTTGCTCTTCTCTTGACTTTCTCCAATTTGTCTACATCTTTCCTGAAATGTGGCGCCCAGAACTGAAAACAATACTCCAGTTGAGGCCTAATCAGCAAGGAGTGAAGGAAGAATTACTTCTTGTGTCTTGCTTACCATACTTCTTGTAATATATGCCAGAAATTATATCTGATTTTTTTTGGAACAGTGTTCACTCATATTTAGGTTGTAATCTACTATTACCTCCAGATCTTTTTCCGCAGTACTCCTTCCTAGGCAGTCATTTCCCATTTTGTACGACTGTTCCTTCCAACATAGAAGTCTTTGTATTTGTCCTTATTGAATTTCATCCTATTTACGTCAGACCATTTCTCCAGTTTGTCCAGATCATTTTTAATTGTGCAAAGCACTTGCAACATGTACTATCTATGCCATTATCTAAATCACTGATGAAGATATTGAACAGAACTGGACCCAGAGCTGATCCCTGTGGGAGCCCACTTGATATGCCCTTCCAGCTTGACTGTGAACCACTGATAAATATTCTCTGGGAATGGTTTTCCAACCACTTATGCATCCACCTTATAGTAGCTCCATCTAGTTTGTATTTCCCTCGTTTGTTTATGAGAAGGTCATGTGAGACAGTATCAAAAGCCTGACTAAACTCAAGATATATCACATCTGCCTCTTCCCCGCACTCACAAGGTTTGTTACTCTGTCAAAGAAAGTTATTAGGTTGGTTTAAAATGGTTTATTCTTGACAAATCCATGAATCACTCGTATTAAGTCTTCATCTATATAGTGTCCACCTGAACATAATTTGTTGGGTAACAGTCAACATGGTTTTCGTAAAGGGAAATCATGCCTCACCAATCTACTAGAATTCTTTGAGTCGGGTCAACAAGCATGTGGACAAGGGGGATCTACTCGATATAGTGTACTTAGATTTTCAGAAAGCCTTTGACAAGGTCCCTCACCAAAGGTTCTTAAGCAAAGTAAGCTGTCATGGGATAAGAGGGAAGGTCCTCTCATGGATTTGTAACTGGTTAAAAGATAGGAAACAAAAGGTAGGAATAAATGGTCAGTTTTAAGAATGGAGAGAGGTAAATAAGGGCGTCCCCCATGGGTCAGTATTGGGCCTAGTCCTATTTAATATATTCATAAATGATCTGGAAAAAGGGGTAAACAGTGAAGTGGCAAAATTTTCAGATGATACAAAATTGCTGGAGATAGTTAAGTCCCAGGCAAGCTGTGAAGAACTACAAAATGATCTCTCAAAACTGGATGACTGGGCAACAAAATGGCAGATTAATTTCAGTGTTGATAAATGCAAAGTAATGGACACTGGAAAACATAATCCCAACTATATATATAAAATGATGGGTTTAAATTGGCTGTTACCACTCAGGAAAGAGATCTTGGCGTCATTGTGGATAGTTCTCTGAAAACATCCTCTGAATGTGCAGGGGCAGTCAAAAAAGTGAACAGAATGTTGGAAATCATTAAAAAAGGGATAGACAATAAGACAGAATATATCATATTGCCCCTATACAAATCTATGGTGCACCCACATCTTGAATACTGCATGCAGATGTGGTTGCCCCATCTCAAAAAAAGATATATTGGAATTGGAAAAGGTATAGAAAAGGGCAACAAAAAATATTAGGGATTTGAAATGGCTGCCATATGAGAAGAGATTAATAAGACTGGGAATTTTCAGCCTGGAAAAGAGACAACTAAGGGGGACTACAGTAGAGGTCTGTAAATTCATGACTGGAGAAAGTGGAGAAAGTGAAGAAGGAAGCATTATTTACTCCTTCTCATAACACAAGAACTAGGGGTCACCAAATGAAATTAATAGGCAGCAGGTTTAAAACAAATAAAAGGCAATATTTTTTTCACACAACGCACAGTCAACCTGTGGAACTCCTTGCCAGAGGATGTTGTGAAAGCCAAGCCTATAACAGGGTTCAAGAAAGAACTAGATAACTTCATGGAGGATAGGTTCACCAGTGGCTATTAGCCAAGATGGACAGGGATGGTGTTCCTAGCCTCTGTTTGCCAGAAGCTGGGAATGGGCAACAGGGGATGTTCTGTTCATTCCCTCTGGGGCAACTGGCACTGGCCACTGTAGGAAGACAGGATACTAGCCTAGATGGACAATTGGTCTGACCCACTATGGTCTTTCTTATGTTCTTATGTCCCATTATGTATGTTTCTCATGTATATTTTATTTACAAAGAGTGTATAAAGGTCTGTCTTCCTCTCTATATATGTGTGTATGAGAATATACTAATCTATCTTCTCTGGGACTAATTACAAAGTCTTGAACTGTTTCAAACAGCACCACTTTGCTTCAGAGGTTTCCTCCTCTCTCCCGCAGTTTGGAATTTCCTGTCCTTCCACCCATCAGCAAATTACCACTCACCTAGGCCTAGGATGGGAAAGGTGCAGCCCTACATCAGTAACAGCTTTATCACACAAAACTGTGAAGATTTTAAAGTCTGTTTTATGGCTCTAGAAATGGAAACTTTACCTCAGAGGAAGGAGTGTCCTAGTTTCACAATGGGATGCCTTGCCTTCACTCCTCATCCCATAGACCCTAAAGTATGGAGTTGATAATCATTACAGAGTTTGGAAAGAATATTTTAGGACATTTTAGATGCTTTTATGGCTCCATCTGAAATCTGTGAAGCTGGACTCCCGGTATCTAAGGATGCCTGGATTTATAGGCAAAGGAATAATAATAATAGTTAATAAAAATCCTCAATATTTTCTTTCAGATAAAGAATTTTATAAATAGTTTGCAACAACTTTGTTCTCTCTTTGGTCAGTCAAGCTCAACCATCCCTAATTTTAAAAGCTTCACTACTGTTGGAATATGTCTGAGTTACATCCACAGTTAATAACCATGGTTAAGTTGACGTCAAGATGTACCAATTTTCTGTGGATAGACCAGTGTAATCAATAAATATCCTATTATACAATTTATCAATGGGGAGGTTAAATAGATTCACCTATTATACAATTTATCAATGGGGAGGTTAAATTCTTATCTTTTTAACCTCACATTCCATTATTCAGTTAGGGTTTCTCTTGTTGTTCTTAGGCTTCCATAAATGGTCTTTAGTGTTCTGTGATCTGTAATAATTACAAAAGGGGTAGTATAGAAATAGAAATGAAAATAGTCAAAGGCCCAAACTACATCTCAATGCTTCTCTTGGCAGCTGTGAGTTTTTATTATGTCAAATGTCTGTCAAATTATGATGGCTGGTAAGATAGAAAGCTGCAGGTTAGAAGTTGCAGGGGACTGATTATTTGTTTGCTCAGGGGGCTTTGTAAGAGAGTGGCAGAAAAAAGAGCACATTTTTTATTCTGATAAAAAAGAGGAAGCAAGGAAAAGAACTATTCACCAGAAGCTAACCAGCTGATTATTTTTATATCTGAAAAGCTTTGCATGAGAGCACAACATAGGGAGATTAAATTTGCCACCCTTGTTCAAATGTAAGAACAACAATAAAATAGCCACTGACAAGAAAGTTGTCCCCCACAATCCCTGGGAAGCTGTTTAAAACACTTATGAAGAAGGCAAATTGAACACCTGAAGGTGTAGGCTCTTTAAAGAGAACCAAACAGGTCAGTCAGAATTTCTGCAGCCATTTTGAAATAATCAATGTATTTGGGGATTTTTATTATGAGTTCAGTGTGTATTTGAATAAAATGGAGCAAAATAAATAAGAGACATTGTGCTGTCAAGAAACTGGAGTGCAAGAAAAGGAAGAAGTTAGTAAACAGCCAGGGCCGGCTCTATCAATTTCGCCGCCCCAAGCACGGCGGCACGCTGCAGGGGGCGCTCTGCCGCTGGCCGGTCCTGTGCTCCAGTGGACCTCCCGCAGGCGTGCCTGCGGATGCTCCACCAGAGCCACCTGCTGCCTTCCCGGCAACCAGTAGAGCGCCCCCCGCGGCATGCCACCCCAAGCACGCGCTTGGCGCGCTGGGGCCTGGAGCCGGCCCTGTAAACAGCAGAGGTTAATTGAAAATACTGTATGTAGCCAATTGCAGAATTAGAAGGATTGACTGATGAGGAGGAAATTCATGGGAAAAGGCAATGAACCAATGAAGAGGTTGTATTCAGTAAAAAAAAACATAATGAGCCGAAAGGTAACTGAAGGTTAGGTAACTGACACCAGAACAGCTATCCTTCAGGTCAACCAGGTGATTTGCGCATTTAGTAAGATTACTGTCTGGTATCCATTGCTGTCCTCCTCCTACAAGGGAACTCCCTGCAGGCCTGATTTCCTACTCTTTCATTAACATTCCCTACATGTTTCCTTCCCGAATAATCCTGCGTCCTTCCCACCTCAGTGAAATTCTTTGAATGCTCCAGATTGCCTGTGCTGGAGTAATAAGGCGGAAAGAGTTTGTCCTACCACATAACTGTTGCTAAATAGGGTGAGGATTCCAGCATTATGGAGTTAGAGATTAATTCAGAGAATGGAGATATACACTGTTGTGATAACTGGGCCTTCAAATTTACCCTAATTGTGAGCTCGACTATGAAAAGTGAGTGAAAGCTAATAAAATGTCACAAGAACCTCTAACAATAAATGTTGATGGGGTAAAAGTGCAAAAGAGAGTCAAATTCTGAATTAATCCAAACAGAGGCCTACTGGTGTAATTCAATGACTGTTTAAAGATCACATCTGGTAAACAAGAGAAGTTTGGGACTGAAAATCAGTGAACCAAAGTTGGTGTGTTAGAATTTATGCCTGACTGGTGGACAAAATAATGAGGGTATGGGCTATTCCCTCATCACCTCCTTTTTGGGGTCCTTAGAAAGAGGCTTTAGGGGGGAAAGCTTGCTATCATAACACTAGCTGACTGAAAAACCAGAGCAGGGGAAGAAAAAACTCCATGTACCGTACTGTCTCCTGGGAGACCAGAGCTTCTTCATCTTAATCCTGAGAGATGTTCTGACCAGATCAGTCAGAGAGGGGAAGCCAGATGATACCTGCGTCAGCTAAAACATAAATACCACCTGGGATGTGAGTGTCACCATACCCTTTTCCTTCCATATCTTATTCCTTTGCTTTCCTATATCTCTCCTTTTGCCTTTGGTCTAATAATAGCCTGGCTTAGCCTTTAAGTGGTCCTGGGGGAGACAGAGGACAGAGAAGCAAATGCAAGGAAAGATGTCTGCCTAGAAAAAAGACGGGGGTTTTCTGCTCAGCAGGTTTGGAGTGACCAAAATAATATTTGATTATAGGCAGTATGCTATGTAAAAATTCTTATATAGACTTCTAACTCACATAGCATATATATAATACATTGTATTTTTATATTATGGCCAAAGAAAAATCCCAACAATTCATTGTTTTGTAGAGAAAATTAAAGCAGAATAAACATTTGTAAATATATTTTATATGTAATCTGGATAAACTTTGTATTTCCCTAACAAAATTAATCAAACTTTTTTTCTTTTATTCATATGAAAAGAAGGAAAATTTTCCTTATTCATGCTATAAAAAATATTATATATCCTCTCTTGTTTTCCTGTGAGAACATAGACAAATTAGCACTAACTTTCACAGAAATATCCTAGTAAAATAACACAGGTTTTCAGCATATATATATAATATAATTTGTTGTTCTACACATACACAAATCTGAATATTTATAACATAAAAATATTTTTTACTGGTTTCAATAAAAACTTTGTTACTATTTTTAATACCAATATTAGGTAATTCAGCAAAACTTTCTGTAAAAACAAAATTAATTGATTTACTGGAAAAATACAATCCACATACAATTTTCTCATGGTCTGCTTATTACCTGGGTGTAATTCATATCAATATAACTAATAGTTGAGCTTTAAGCCTGTGGGTTATCCGGATCCTATATCCTCTATTGCCATCTTATATCCTCTAAGAGTCTCGTGGCATATTCAGACAAGGAATTCCACAATTTAGACGCCCCAACAAAGAAGAAAAATGTCCTGAGAACTCTTCTAGTAAATTATATTATTTACTGTTTATTTTATTTTGTATGTTTTATATTGTATTGTTTACTTCTACTGTACTTACATGTGCAATTAGTTCAAAGAATTTCTCTAAAATTTATTTCTGTCATGATGTCATTGTTACAGAGAGGGCTGCTGAAAATGAAGATTATTATTTTATTTTTACAGCTTCGCCTTTGTATATATGCAGTGGTGCAAGCACAGCAGTCCAGTCTATCGTACCAGTAAGATATTTATAGCTGGTACGCCATATTGGAAAGATACAGGAGGAGCAGAATGTGGGACCACTGGTAGTTCCTCCGGCCCAGTTGTACCACCCCCAGCCCCAGGCCTTCCATGCAGCTGCATCTCCTATATGGGGTCTGTACAGCAGCCCCGCCGGAGTAGAGGGCTGGGGGCAGGGCGGGAGGCTGTACAGCCACGCCAGAGGAGGCCAGCAGCCCCATGTTCTGCTCCTTTTCCTGCTGCAGTTCCAGAGAGCCCTGCGGTTCAGCCCCCTCCCCCCTACATGGGGTGGATCATGGGGAGGGGAACAGGAAAGCGTGGGGGAGGGCCTGGGCTGGGGGCAGGGAGCAGTCACAGGGGGGTCATGTGGGGAGGTCACATGCTCCTCCTTTAGCTGATGTCCCCTCTTTGTGTCCCTCCCATGAGTGCAGCGTGCCGGTAAGAAATGAATTCTACTTGTACCACTGTATATATGCAAATATCCAACTTTTGTGTTTATATATTCAATGTCCTTTCTGTGAAAATAATAAATTCATTTTTTGTATGGTATGGGGCCTTTTTCCCTTGACATAGCTTAGGGCCTCAGAATGTCATAATCCGTCCCTGCTGACAAGGGGGGTTCCTTCTTAAAAACTCTCTCCAGCTAAAGGCAAAGGGAACAAAAGTTATGGTTAAAATGAAAACCTTAGTTACATTTCAAATGTTTTAAATATTTTAACCTTTTATTTAAGATATAGAAAAGAATTAAAAAATGGATTTTGAATCATATGTTTGCCAGGGTACTAAGCAAACTGCAGTCTCTGTAAACCATACCAAACTTTTGAGTTTTGGGGCCCCGTATATTCCATCTAAATTAATACAAAACCACCTCAGGAAAATGGAAACAATGTTAGAGAAGTATTATAAAAGGTTCAATGAAGTGTCTTATTGGCAGCTGTCCTGTGAAAGTACACTGGTAGAAATTAGTAAAGCCATGTTCTCCAGGATGAAACAAGTAGCTGCTAAAAGTAATGCTTTCATAAACACATAAAGACCAGAATGGGTTAGTAAATAATTGGGAAACTGATGCTGGTTTCTTGTTTTTAGTCACCTGGGATAGTTGGGCAGGGACGAGAAAGCAGGGTGATATAAGAATAATTGAGTGAATCTTGCTTGCACTGGAGTAAATTGATTGCCTGGCATATAATTAAGGAAATTATCTTGTCATTTTCTTTTAAGTAACTAATGCTTAGGGAAGAAAAGATATTAATAGGGAATATCTGGAACGCAGAGTACTGCAATGTTACTGGTTAGCTGCCTGGGACCAGCTGTTTTTGTGTATTATTGCCAGTAATAGGACTTTGTCCTAGAAAAACCATCTACAAGTGCAAAAGAATTGTTAGTGAAGAACACTAATGAATCGAAGCAAAGCAAGAGAAGCTTTAAAACTAAATGCCAGAAGTACAAGACAAATGAAAAGGAGTTATATTTTTTTAAGAAGTAGGATGTTTTCTGAATCACAGAGCCATGACTGAACTAATAGAAATAGCTGGGGATTTATTTGACTAGTCTATATCATTTATTGAAGCCATCGGCCAAATAAAGCAAAGCCCTTATTGGAGAAAGGTGAAACTGCGCATCTTGAAAGGAACGATATGTTTTCGTTACATGGTAGAAACAGGTGGTAAAAGTTGTTGTTGGGTGATTTTTTTGGGGACATTGCTGTTGACCTCCAGTTCAGTGTAGTTTGATCCAGTGCTGTTGATCAGTTCTTGTTTTTCCAAATGAGAGGTTTGAAAGAGCATGTGCACTTTGATGAGAGAGGAGTGAGTTAATTAGATGCTAAAGATATTGTTGATGTTTCTTCCTACACCGGTTTTCCATGATGAGATTGATGTTGCCCGCTCTGATGAGTGGTAACAGATATATCCAGGCCTTTATGCATTGCCTTTTCAGTGGAGAAGTCAGTGGTGTGGTGTCTGGACATATTCAAAGTTTAACTTGTTTTATGTACACAGATACACCACTCTTGAAATTAGATGGTCAGACAGTATGCAGGGCTATTCCTTTTTCCTTGCTCTTCCCTTTGTTGCCAATTGTATTTTTAGAGAGACTAGCTGAGATATGCTTTCATGAACATAGAATGACAACTTTCATTTAAAAAAAATGAGAATACAAACCCTACACAACTACGCACAAGCTACCATTTGTCTGTGGAGCCTTACTTCTGCACAAGCTCTCTTCTTTCTCACAGGATTTTTCCTATTTCCTTTTTTTATGTTGTTGTTTGTCTGCATTTTTAATGCAGTGCCACCACTGAACACTTCAATTGCTGTCCCTTTGTAACGATGCCAACAATGTAGCTCAAACAAGGCATCCGGCCAATTATCTGTGGTGTTGAGTTATCCTTGCATGACTGAAATTAGCCTCCTTTTGAGGGCATTTCAACTACCAAAAGTGGGTAATTGCCTTGGATATTACATTGCACATAAGGAGATTTTGTGTGTTATCCTGCATATTGTAGGCACTGTGTCTTGTTACATTGTTTCATTATGGCTTAAGGATATAAAATGATTTGATGAACTACCGGTAAGTCATGATGGCACTGAAAGGAGGTCAGTTTTATAAGCCAGATCCTATCCCCTCCTCCTCTTTGTTCCTGATTCCTAAAAAAGACCAGGGATGGGATATGTATTCCAAACTAACCTCCAAATAGCAGAGAGAATCGCTTGTCAGCTATATCAATAATTTTTGGCCAGGTTAGCACATCTTTAATTTTATTGAGAGACACAATCCACTTGTCCTTCAGTTATAAGCAACTTGGTTCTTGCTCCAGCTTTTTTCAAGTTGCTAACTCACTATGTTCTTTCATCTATATATAGGTATTTGCCTGCTAATCAGGCTAAATCTTCCTTTTCTTTAGTGTATTCCAATTAATATTAGCTTATATGGCTGTTTCACCTTAAGTAATTCCCTTACATTAAACATAACTGGGACCCCCCCTTCACTGAAACCAGCAGGCAAGGCCTCATTCTCAGAGGACTGTCTCCCATCCAGGGCAGCAGGCCTTATGGGTATGTCTACACTGCAATGAAACACTTGCAGAGGCCCAGACTCCAGCCCAAGCTCCAAACAGCTACACTGCAGCTTTATAGCTCCACAGCTTGAGCCCTGCAAGCCCTAGTCAGCTAACACGAGCCAGCTGTGCATGTTTTATTGCAGTGTAGACATGACCTGGGGAAAGGGTGGAACCAACCCTAGGAGCAGAGGCTGTCTCCCTAGCAGGAGCTAGGAGGTGGCAGATGCATGCTATCAGAACCTCCTGTAAGTGTTATCATTTGTCACACATCTGCCTGATTACTTTGCTTGTATGTTGCATCTCACTCCCCCACCCCTTGTCTGTCTTGCCTATAAACTCTTTGGGGCCAGAGACGTATTTTCTTATGTGTTTGTAAAGTGCCTCACACACAGGTCCCTTGCTTTTGACTGTGGCTTCTGGGTACAGCTGCACTATAAATGTTAAATCCATAATCACAATTTGGAGGCTGTTATTGTTTAACCAAGCTGTTGCTTCATCAAAAAGCACAAAACTAATTTCTAATTTTCCCCATAAACCACCTGATGATTTTACTGCTCTTCTCTGATCTCCCTTCAATTACTGTTTGTTTCTGATAATGTGGTGATCAGAACTGAATGCAATATTCCAGGTGTTGTTACACTTGGGATGCAGTAATCTGGATGATGTCATTGAAAAATCAGTGTGGGAGTCTGAGACAGCTCATACTGCATCTGTAGCTGATTTATGGATAAAAGACAGCAATTTTTGATGCTTTTAAGTCTTTCCCTATTGCAAGCAGACACAGTCACTCAACAGGGAAAAATCAATTCTAATTGAAAAAACACGTTGCAAAGGATACAAGGGTTAATCTGTTTAGAGACCAGGTTAAAGAGAACTGCAAGTGTGTTTAGATTTTGGTAACTTGCTTTGCTTCACTCATAATAAATAATTACAAGTAGCATCAGAAGCTTCCTTGCCATGATAGAACCTGCTAACTTCTTTTAAGTCAATTTGTTTAAAGGACACAATTCTACATTCCTGTTATGGAAATGCTTTATAAATATCTTATATTTAGTCTTGCTCTAAAGTATCATTAATACCTTTCGTTTGCATTCAGGCTTTTCTCATTGTGTCCAAGGACTTTTCAAAGGTGGCAACTATCCTGATTCAAGCCATACCAGTCCTTACCGCAGTTAGTAGTTGGTAAAGTCCAGTCAGTAGAAAGAACCACACTTCTGTTATACTGTCCAGAGCTTACTTTTGAACAAAGAGAAGAGAATACTGATCTCAGCTCAGTAGTCTGGGTGGGATATTTGATACACAGTTTAAGTGAGTTCTTTAGTTACACAATGTCCAAGTTACCTCAGAAATGTGGTTTGCCCATCAGATTGGCAAGTTCTTTAGATGCTTGAGAACATGTCTTCCTTGAAAGAGCTATTTTCATGTGAACATTATTGCTTCTGGATCTGAGGCACTGCTAGTAAAAAGAGATCTAAAGGGATCTAAAAACAAGGATCTCAGATCACATACTTCCCTGTTGGACAGTATCCATCTGTCCCTGCAACGTTGACAGAGCCCTATACTCGGTCACCAAGATTTTCCACTTTTGGACCCACAGGAGAAAATAATTGCCATAAATTTCAGCCAGAGACACTGGGTTATCAACATACATGTTTGGACTTAGACCAAGCAAGGCAGGAAATGACATATCAATATCTTGGAGTTCAGTGGAGTCTGAAGGGCACTTTTTCAATTTCAAAAGCCAAAGTACCACTTCCCGTGTCCTCATCCAGATGGATGATATGGTAGTAGTTATTTGTATCAACAAAATATACTCAAAGCAGAAATTTTGCTAGGGAGGCATATGAGATCATGCTACAGGTAGACACACCTTCATCCCATGAAGACATCTCAACCTGGCTGGAAAGTGAAATGATCAAGTGGATAAGCTCAATCAGCAAGACCCTGTAACATGGAAAGGGACCTTCAGCATGAGTGTTCCATCCCATCTAGGTGGCAATCTAAGGTTGCTAAATGCAAACACTGCCATAAGCCAGCTCCATACTCAATTAAAAAAGTTCTGTCGCAGATTTAGGACTGACATTTTGGTGACCTCTCATGCAAAGCTCAAAGTTAGAACTATATGTTATATACTCGGCATCCTGTAAAGGATGGGGGCGGGGGACACAAAATTCAGGATTCTATCTTGAAGACAGCATGGAGATTAATTGTATCAATCAGACAGGACTGCTATAAGAATTTCTGTTACATTAGAAGCACCTATATATATATATAGTTGGACCTCTATTTCCTTTCTGGTCTCTAAGTGCACTCCCACCAGGTGTGAGGACTCCTGCCCTTCCTGTCTTTGAATAAAATCTTGTGGTTTCGTGAGATTGGGTGCACTATCCTGCGTGTTCCAATCACTCAGCATCTAACTGGGTTCAGACACCTGCAATTCCTCCCTGTGGGGACAAAAATGACCAGCGACTGAATATTCCCAGACAACCATATTTTTGACAGCAAGCAGATATATTCATTTAAATGTAGACGCACAACACTAGAGGAAAAAAGGATAGAAACAACAGGTATGCATGTCTGCCTCACTAAAGAATTACCATTCCATCACCTGCTCATAGCTTTCATCCCAGCTTGAAGCTCACTAGCCATTTGCAGCTTTTGGAGTACTGTAGTTAAGTGTTCCAGATCTAAGCTCCATTTAATAAGCAAACTGCACCTTGTCTTCAAATGGTTTGAAATTGAAGCCCCAGTAGAATGCATTGTAATGGGCTAGTCTTCAGATGATAAAAGCATGGACAAGCAGATGTGTCAGAACTGAGGAAGTGAGGCTAGTGCCCCAGCAATGGAAATATTGTGGGTCTTGGATTCTACATGAGCTCACCTATGCCAGGGGAAGGGAGAGCAAAAGCAAAGGTGGGAGCCAAAGGGGCTGGAGTGGCCGCTGTGGTGCCTGGGATTGGGCCGGGGAGCAGAGACTAGGACCCAGAGGGGTGGGAATGGGCCTGAAACAGGTAATACACCATGGCCCCTCATTCCCAGCCTGGAACTGGTTGCCTTCCCCTGCTGTGTCTCAGTAGCTTTTCTCTCTCCTCCTCTTATCTCTCCTCCTCCATTTGCAGGAAACTTCTCTTCCTCCCCCTCCACCACCATGGACAAGTAATCTGTTAAACCCACATGATGACTCACTGGGTTATATTGGTTATGAAACATCTTTCCTGTTAACCTTGGGATTTTCTAGAATGTTCTGACTTTCTTTAGAGAGGTGGACGTCCCTGTGACACATATGCAAATATCTGTGAGGAGAAACTGACATGAATGCATTCATTGTGTTTCTTTTGTGCTTAAGTCTGCAGAGACACATGTACAGGGCAGGCATCTGTCTTTTAATGAACGGGACATTTAGTTCCATATTTCTAAAACATATATTTTTCCTAGGCTTCTACAAGAGACAAAAAAACACATTAATTCAAAGCCCACTGATGACTCACTTGTATACTCTCCCATTTCTTCCTCCCACCACTCCACTACCTTGAATGATCTTGTACACTGTGGAAAAATGCCTTGGTACCAACCAAGACCCGGAGAAGACTCATCTATATACATAATAATATTCTGAATGCTTGGAATCTGTGACTTATTTGTACAGTGAATAAAAAGAAAGAGTGATTGAATTTTAAGCCAGTCATTTACAAGTGTAGACCTTTTTCCCACTGCAAACTACTCTAGTTTAATAACAAAGCATAGGAATTTACAGTGAAGAGGGAAAGACTTTTTCTATCTTTCTATAGGATCTTTAGCATAGATTATTTAAAAATGACTAGTGAATTTGGGTGTCTCAGACGTTGGGTGCCCAAACCAGACACACCTTATAAGGGCCTGAGTTTCAAAGGATGGGTGTTCTAAGCACTTCTTAATAATCAGGCCTCATTAACAGATCCCAAACTGGAAATCACAAAACAGAGATATCCAAAATCACTAATCACTTTGGAAAACCACTGCCTTTCAATAAAAGTGCTTGGACTCCCTAATGCAGTGGTTCTCAAACTAGGGCCGCCACTTGTTCAAGGAAAGCCCCTGGTGGCCTGGGCCAGTTTGTTTACCTGCCGTGTCTGCAGGTTCGGCCGATCGCAGCTCCCACTGGCCACGGTTCACTCTTCCAGGCCAATGGGGGCTGCAGGAAGCAGCACAGGCCAAGGGACATGCTGGCCGCCCTTGAAGTTTCTTTTTTTTTATTTTGTTATATATACGTATACAAAATTTTAAAAGACCAGAAGTGAAACAAAACATTTTGATTGACCAAAACAGAGTTTTTGTAAAAGCTGTCATTGCTTTCAATGGGCTTTGGATCAAACCATTTTCTTTTCTACGCATCTCTGAAAAAGATTTCTTTATATGGTTTATGTTAAGAGTATGGAACACTAAGTAATGAATGAAGGAAAAATCTTCAACTTTTTTGAACAGAGGGTACCCATCTATCTTTTGGAAAGGAAGGTAATAAGTTACATGTATTTTGCTGCAAAAAATGTCAAAGTTAAAATATCTTATTGTTAATGATAATAATTTTTTAAAATCCTGAACATCTGTACTGTAAATATACATAAAATCTTCAATCTTAAGAATATAAGAAAGCTTGCTCTCAGGAAACAATCCTGCATTGCAAGTTACTATAAGGCTGTTTACATTTTATCAAAATGATGAGTGAACTCAAATGTTAGAGTTTTAAATATTAGTTTTCATCATTTCAGGCCTGATCCAGATAAGTTTTGTCCAACTGCAGCTCTTTTTGAAGTTTACAAGCCAAATTCTAAGACAATACAAGATCTTACTGGTGCTCATGGGCTCTCAGGATTGGATCCTTACTTATTAGAATTGACACTGCTTTTCAGTCTTAATTTAATAGCCATTCTCATCTCTGTGTAATCTCTGGCAGTAAACTGTGCATCATTTTCCTTTCTACATGGTTTATGATCACTGGTTTCAGAGTAGCAGCGGTGTTAGTCTGTATCTACAAAAAGAACAGGAGTACTTGTGGCACCTTAGAGACTAACAAATTTATCTGAGCATAAGCTTTCGTGGGCTACAGCCCACTTCATCGGATGCATGCAGTGGAAAATACAGTAGGAAGAGATATATATATACACAGAGAACATGAACAATGGGTGTTATTATACACACTATAAGGAGAGTGATCAGTTAAGGTGAGCTATTATCAGCAGGAGAGAAAAAGAACTGTTTGTAATGGTAATGAAAATGGCCCATTTCCAGCAACTGACAAGGAGATGTAAGGAACTGTGGAGGGGGGTGGGGGGGGGAATAAGCGTGGGGAAATAGTTTTACTTTGTGTAATGGGCCATCCACTCCCAGTCTTTATTCAAGCCTTGTTTGATGGTGTCCAATTTTCAAATTAATTCCAATTTAGCTCACCTTTAACTGATCACTCTCCTTATAGTGTGTATGGTAACACCATTGTTTCATGTTCTCTGTGTGTGTATATATATATATATATATATATCTTCCTACGGTATTTTCCACTGCATGCATCCGATGAAGTGGACTGTAGCCCACGAAAGCTTATGCTCAAATAAATTTGTTAGTCTCTAAGGTGCCACAAATACTCCTGTTCTTTTTATGATCACTGTAATTCTGCCCTCATACTGCTGCACCACAGTTTGCTTTGGTAGTTACAATCCTAGATTACAATGGAAGTGGATTTCCAGCCACGTCACTAGCATTCGTCTTGCAGGTGAATTCAGTGTCCTCTTTGATGAGATGGAGAGCCCACTTCCTGACAATGCTATTGTCTTCCTTCAGAGAACTCAACTTGTTGATGTCTTGATTGCCAAAGGCATAAGTGCATCTTTTCCGGTGAAAAGTCTACTTTTGGTGAACTGCTTGGTATTTTTGCAATTCTATTTAGATTTTGTATTATAGCTTTTAAATTTCTCCTTTGGTCTCCCTTGAAACAACTTTTGAAAGGAAAACATGAGGATGCTACAAAGAGCTCACTGAAAATATCACTGATTAAAGAATGGAAAAAATAGTTGAAAATAATTTTCCAGTTGATTTAATAATAGGAAATATGCCTATCTCCTGGAACGGACCTTGAATCTACTCCCCTGCCTTTACTAGCAGGATGAAGTACTGATTTTTGCCCCTAAATCCCTAAGTGACCTTTTCAAGGATTGAACTCATAGCTTTGGGTTTAACAGGCCAATGCTCAAATCACTGAGCTATCCCTCCCACCTCCTTGGCTTTTGTTTCAAAGAATTTATTATTTCAGCAATTATTTTGACTGTAGCTAACTGTTAATCATTATAAAGTATAATTTATTCTTGATGCATGTATGTTGATAGTTAACATATCCACTCATGCAATAACAAATGACCTGAGGAGGCTTTTTGATTCCTGCAGTCAAGGGCTCCCAGATGGCTTAAAGTTTAATTTAGGTGTGTAGATTTCATCAAAGTATTAATGCTCCTTATTACCATGTTGTACAAACACTTTTTCTATTATTCACATTTTCTGGTGATAGTAAATATAGCTTTCAGGGAGGGAAAGTTAACATACTGAATGTTCAGCATTCTAAAAATGTAAGTAGGTTTTATTCTTAATCACTACAACAAAAGTTTGAATCCCAGTCAGCTGTAAACAAAGACTATGGGTACAGTTTGCCCGTATTCATTGCCCTGCATCTTGCAGAGTCATTTACATCAGTGCAAATCAGAATGCTAGCATTGAATGTCCACTTGGCACTCATTTTGCACAGGTGTAAATAACTACACAATGTGCAGGATGTCTGTAAATTGAGCTCAATGGGACATTTGACATAGCTTCAGTGGAAAAAGCATTGGCCAGAAGGTGCTGAGATTTTACCATTGTTCTGAAAAGATTTCAACAATACTGTAGCTTAAGATCTCTTTAACAGATGCCTTATTTCAGTGAATAATAAACAGAGTAGCAGTACATTATTTAACTACCAATTAATATACAAAAATCGTCATTGTGAAGCATTTAAATTTGCTGTACAGAGAACATACCTGACATGGACCTGTAAAAGCAAGGAACAGAAAAGCCAAGTAATCCAATACCCACCCTCTTCTCCACCCACTGACACACACCTTCCCAATACTATATCTACAATGCACACAGACAACACACCTCAACCTTAACTCTGTTTCTTTCAACTGTCCCTTCCCCATGCTCCTCTTTACCAGGTTATTTTTTCTCTATACTAGTAGCTGTGGATGTTTCATGTAGTAACTGGTTGTGTTGGTACAAGGTCATTTGGTAGAGGCAAATTTGCAGAAAGGCATTTAAATGGATGGAATGCTGGTGTTGCTAGGGAAAAGAACTGAAGTCATAGTTCACAGTCTGAGTTTCCATGGTAGAGCAGAAACATAACTATGGAGTTGCTACACAATGCTTCCATTAAAATAAAGCTTTCAGTTACTATATAACTTGTTCACATGGTATATGTGTGGATTCTTGCTTATTGTAAATGAATTCTACCATTCTGATATTCATAAAGGGTCATGTAAAATAATGTATATATGTATATATTAATGTAATGTGTATATATATAATAATTGTCTTTTTCTCCAGATACTGTAATAGGAAAACTTGAAGCAATTCTATGTGTTAGTCTTTCAAGTGGGTACACAAAGAACACAATTATATATATTAAACAAACACACAGTCAGACCTCAGGCAAATTTGAAAAGATGTGGTCTGATTTTTTTAGAAAACTTTCACTAATTCCTAGCGGACAGAAGCTGAGATGTGTCTCTCTTTCCTCCCTTTCATAGATTTACAGATTCCAAGGCCAGAAGGGACCTTGTGAACATTTAGTTTGACCTCCAGTAAAATAGGCATAGAATATCCCCAAAGTAATTCCTAGAGCATATCTTTTAGAAAAAAACATGCAATCTTGATTTTAAAATTGTCAGTGATGGAGAATCCACCATGACCCTTGGTAAAATGTTTGAATGGTTAACAATTTTCACTGTTAAACATTTATACTTTATTTCCAGGCTGAATTTTTCTAGCTTCAGATTCCAGCCATTGGATGGTATTATATCTTTTTCTGCTAGATTGAAGACCATATTATTAAATATTTGTTTCCCATGTAGGTACTTATAGACCAGGAGTAGGCAACTTCTGGCACATGGGTTGCCAGGGTAACCACTCTGGCAGGCTGGACCAGTTTGTTTACCTGCTGCCTCCGCAGGTTTGGCCGATCATAGCTCCCACTGGCCACGGTTCACCACTCTGGGCCAATGGGGGCTGCGGGAAGCCACAAGTATGTGCCGAAGGATGTGCTGGCTGCGGGTTCCAACCGCTCCCATTGGCCCGGAGCGGTGAACCGTGGTCAGTGGAAGTCACGATAGGCCGAACCTGCGGAGGGGGCAGGTAAACAAACTGGTCCAGCCTGCCAGGGTGCTTACCCTGGCGAGCTCCATGCCAGAGGTTGCCAACCCCTGTTATAGACTGTAATCAACCTTCTCTTTGCTAAGTTAAATAGATTGAGCTCCTTGAATCTATCACTACAAGACATGATTTCTAATCCTTTAATCATTCTTGTAGCTCTTCTCTGTACCCTCTCAAATTTATCAGCATCCCTCTTGAACTGTTGACACCAGAACTGGACTCAGTATTCCAACAGTTGTCACAGCTGTGCCAAATACAGAGGTAAAACAACCCCTACTCCCACTCAAGATTTCCCTGTTTAGTCATCCCAGGATCACATTAACCCTTTTGACCACAATGTCGCCTTGGAACTCCTGTTCGGATGATTACCCATCACAACCCCCAAATCTTTTTCAGAGTCACTGTTTCCAAGAATAGAGTCCTGACCATCCTGTAAGTATGACCTACATTATTTGATTATAAATATATACATTTACATTAGCCATACTAAAATGCATACTGTTTGGTAGCAACAAGCTTACCAAGTTATCCAGACCACTCTGTATCAGCGACCTGTCCTCTTCATTATTGATCACTCCTCCAATTTTTGAGTCATCTGCAAATTTTATCAGTGATGATTTTATGTATTCTTCCAGGTCATTGATAAAAATGTTAAATAGTCTAGGCCAGGAGCAAGAACTGACCCCAGTGGGACCCCACTAAAAACATACCCAATCAATGATGATTCCCCATTTAAAATTACATTTTGTTGACTGTTAACCAGTTTTTAATCCATTTAATATGTGCCATGTCGGTTTTATATTGTTCTAGTTTTTTTAATCAAAATGTTGTGCAGTACTAGAGTCTAAGCACATTACGTCAACACTATTAACTTTAACAACAAAACTCATAATCGCATCAAAAAAGATATCAAGTCAGTTTGGTAGGATGTATTTTCCATAAACCCATGTTGATTGGCATTACTTTTATTACCCTTCTTTAGTTTCCTTTTCCTTATCTCCCTTTCTGATCATTTACAGTTTTGTTCTTTTTGGGTTTTTTTCCTCCCCTTATTTTTTTGGAGGGGAAAATCAAAATATAAATTAAAAAAAGCAAAGCTTTTTAAAACCTTTCCATTAAAAATGGACAGGCCTTAAGTCCCATGTTTTTGAAGGGTAAGCTGCCCTACTGCACTTTTAGCCTTTATATTTGGGACCTAATTTAGTCTGAAGCATAATTCCTACTGAAAAAGAAAGAGAAAAAAAAACACTAAAAACCCTATTCCGTCTCCTGTGGAACCTTGTTCTCCTGCAATTCTTGTTGCAGATAGTACCACTTTTCATCCCTTACCATCTCCACACAAAGCTTTTATTTTGTGGGTGGAGGATATATTATCAATGGATCCACTGATTTTCTCCTGTTCATTCCTAACTCAGAATATTTATAGATCCAGGAAGCAGTTACTAACATAACTTAGCAGTTACTGACATAAATGTGTCTGTAATTCTCATGCAAGCTTTCTCAGAGTCCCAAACATTTTTTTTTCAATGCAGTACTTTGGCAATGGAGATACCATGCAGCAGACAGGCAGACATGAGTTTCAGCAAGTCCTTTAATACCCGATACAGCACAGAAACACCCAAAGAAGGCAAAATAGATTCTGGGGAGGGCGGTATATGACATTGTCTTACGTAGCCAATTACTTGGTCCTATAGGAAAAGGAGATGGAAGTGTTAAAATAGCATAAAAATCACAAAATGCAGTGCCTGTAGGTATTTTAAATCCTGGAGATGGGAGACAAGCTTTCCAGAAGATTAGTTTTTAACAGATAGTTTTTGAATGATTAACTGTCCCATACAGCTGACATTGACCTATTCCAGACTATTAGAAGTGTCTCTACAGTGCTACAATACAGGGAACTTTAGGGAACTGATGGGCTGATATTGGTCTAATTTTATCAACCTAACTATTTTAGAAATTAGCCAATCTGATTAAATCACGCTGTGGCACTAAATGAGATGACTCTGAACTATCTTGTTAATACCACAGCAACAGCCTGTTGGAAGGAGGTGAGCACTTTTCCTGTTGCTCATCAGTCCTATCTTATTGGCTTGGACATCAGCTAATGCTCAAGGTGCTATATTTGTTGAATTTCTTACTCTTGCAGCATTTAACAGTAGTAAAAGAGGAGTGTATGTTGATTATGAAAAGTCAATGTAGCTTGAATTACTGAAACTGAACTCATTTTCAATCAGCCTCCATTCACTCACAAAAGTCTCCTAAAGAAGATTAATTCACCATGTGTCTGGGTGTCACTCTTAGAATAAAATCCAGCATGCTTCATATTTTGCCCCAATATTAATTAAACCAGTCATATTAGAACTGTAAGTTCTCTTACACATTCCATTCTGGACCCGGGCTGAGCACAGATCGGCCACAACATAATTTCTTTTTGTTGAGCATCTTATCAAGAATGCCTACTACAAGAATGATACTTTGCAATATTGTCTTATGGTCAAATTCACACAGATCTGAACACACCAAGATTACTACTCAGATTTAAACTGCAAAGTCTGCTACTCAAAGTTAGCTGCCTGCCACTTTGGCCTTGCATTACCACAGTGACCCACCACACTGTTCAGTTGATTTTAAAATATACACAAAGAAACATATTGAAAATAAACTTTAATGTGTCCATCAATCTGTTACCATAACAGTACTTAAAGTATAGTCCAGGGGTAGGCAACCTATGGCACGCGTTCCGAAGGTGCCACATGAGCTGATTTTCAGTGGCACTCACACTGCCCAGGTCCTGGCCTCCAGTCTGGAGGGCTCTGCATTTTAATTTAATTTTAAATGAAGCTTCTTAAACATTTTAAAAACCTGATTTACTTTTACATAAACCAATAGTTTAGTTCTATATTATATACTTATAGAAAGAGACCTTCTAAAAACCTTAAAATGTATTACTGTCATGCAAAACCTTAAATTCGAGTGAATAAATGAAGACTCAGCACACCACTGCTGAAAGGTTGCCGACCCCTAGTATAGCCTGTGGATTATTTTCCACCTCTGACCCACTGAGCAGATCTGTTCAAAACTAGTTTGCTCTGTCTGCTTCTGATCAAAAGCTCATTTAGGTGAATGGGAGTCTCACCATTGACTTCAAAGAGATTTCAGTCATGCCATCTATGAATTCATTTGTGACTGCCCCATGCATAAATGCATAAACTGTGCATACAACAAGCCCTCCACACTTGCCGCCCCTGCAAAAGGATTAGTGAAAATTACAATCCCTGGTGAGGCTTGATGCACAAGGACTACTCTTTTATAGTGCCCTGATGGATCTTATGTATCCCCACAGATAGGATAAAAAGCAACAAAGAGTCCTGTGGCACCTTATAGACTAACAGACATATTGGAGCATGAGCTTTCGTGGGTAAATATCCACTTCGTCAGATGCATGCGATAGGATAAAGGAGGTAATAAAGCCAATCAGCAGAGCTTCCAGGCTGCTAGTAGACAGCAAAGCAAGCAATATGATATAGTGCATAAGCATTAGGACAAGCTTATTGTGTTCTGGGCTCTGCCACGACCCACTTTGTGACATTGAGCAAGCCACTGCATAGCTCTGTGCCTCGGTTTCCCTTACCACCTATTTATTTAAAGAATACATTCAGAAGGGCAAAGATTGTCTATTCATATTTGTATGTAGTGTGCCTACCACATCAGGGCCCTGAGTTTGGTTGGAGGCTCTGGCTACTATCATACAAATAATGTATAGCAATACTACCCTGACGTATGATTTCTTATTCATCATCACACGTGAGTACATTAGCTATTGTGTATGAAAGAGAATGTGATTACTAAACTTTGAGAAAAGATATTAACTAAGGGGAATGGAAGCAGCGCTGAGAATCTACAATCCCATTTTAAATCAAAAACAAACAAATAATCTCCCCGCATGCACGCGTGCGCACACTCACACCCTTTCTGCATTCATAATTCCCTTCCCACACAACTGCCAGGTATTGTACATGGGCTGTGTTGGCTGTACTGTGTGTGAGACAATCTCACCTTGAAAGCCATTTCCCACTATAAAATGGGTTGCAGTCATTGGTCTTTGTAAAAATATAATTGACGCATGCCTTGTATCACACTTCTATTTTGAAGGTTTTTTTTTAAATGAAGTCACTGGCTGAGAGGCAGCCTTCTGTTTTATTTATGAAAACAATGCCTCTTTCTTAATTTTATTTATGAAAACAATGCCTCTTTCTTAATTTTATTTCACCTGTTCCAAAGAGCTAGTCAAGTGTTGGTCTTCTGAGACTTGTCCTACCTATCTACTGAAATCCAGTATAACCTCAGGTCAGACACTCACAAGCTGTAAGCCGATCCACCCCATTGTCAGCTGGCTCATGTTGCCTATGGAGTTCTATGGGGTCAGCGTCATGTGGAATGCAACTTAAAAAATACTTAAGAGAGGGTCAAATGCTCGCATAAGTTCACTTGCTGTAACCCCCAAATTGTCGTTAAGTTTGGCTGTTTAGATTCACCTCCACACCATACAAAATCTGTGACATCCATTTGCTCCTCTGCTTACATTTGTTATTTATTAACTCAAGATTTCAGTTCACCACTGGAGGGGTGGCTGGGGCAGTCTGAGTTTCTCTTGTGGCTCAAATAGTTTCCTGTTACATTTGGTGAATGTAATTATGTTTGAAACATGTTGAACTTGAAAACATATAACTGTTTCTATATGGTGCAATAGCGGCATATTATAAAATGAAAGGTAAAAAAATTGGATACAAATAAGCCAACTATTTTTTTCCATTATCCTGTACTTTACAGTATGGTATCCTGCACTTTATTACAGCTCTGAATTATCTGTGGAGTTCATTTGACCTGTCACAGGGCAATATTCCCCACTCTGGATTCCTCTCTGCAAACAGTCCTCATGCATAGGGGTAGCAAGTTCAACACTAAGTGCTTTATTTACAATTTACTATACAAGTACTTGGGCTCCACAACATAAGGTTTTTATCTGTGGCTCAGAACCACTGGGAGAGATTTCACCTCCCTGAGATCCTGGACTTCTCTGGCTTTCTTCCTTTTTGTCTTCCCCTATCTCCTCTGTCTTCTTTGTCTCTCTTTTTAACAGTTCTCAGCTAACAAACCAAATCACCTTGTTAATTGGTTAACCATCCAGGCCTTAACTAGTTATCTCCACAATTTGTCCCTCATGGAGACACTTGGCCATTGCAGAATGGGGAGTCAGCCTTGAGCTACTCTCACTCTGTCACATGGCCCAATAGCTTTTCCTTTAAAATAATAGGTTTTACCTTTTGATTCCTCTGTTTGATTAGTTGTAGGGCCAGTATTGACTGTAGAGTTAAAACTCTTATTTTAATATTTTCATTTAGGCACAATAATAAGAGTTTTAACTCTACAGTCAATACTGGCCCTATATTTATCTGTCTGTCTGTCATATATTAGGCTAAAATATGCATATAGGGTTAGTGTATGATTACTTTGCTGTTGAAATTAATCAAGAAGATTTCGATTTTTAGGTTCCACTGCAATCTAACATGTTTTCTCAAATTGAAAATTATCCTAATTTGATAATAGGCCCCAGACCACTCAGGTTGGTTTATGAAGTCATAGCTCAGATATGTGGGTGTTAAATATCGTTAATATGTTAAATATTAAATACTATGTTAAATATGTTAACTTTTCTATAGCATCAATAACTATATCATCTACGTGCAGCCATGTGTTCCTGCTTTCTATACCTGGTATGTCAGTATTGTGTTCTACAGAACTCGGAGGTGCATTTTGATTTTGTAATTTTGAATAACTGAACAGTCAGCAAAAGCCTATGTGTGGGAATTTTATTGTTAAAATTAAATAAATGTATAATGAACTGCATATTTGTAATTATGATTTAGTTTTGTAATTATGTAAAAAGCAACAAAGAGTCTTGTGGTACCTTATAGACTAACAGAAGTACTGGAGCATAAGCTTTCGTGGGTGAATACCCACTTTGTCAGATGCATGATATGTCAGGTAGTCCCTGATCCTGAGGAGCCTTTGAAAGAGGGTAACAATATATGATCATGGAGCAGCTGGGCAGAGTCTAGATATCTATGCACAAACTCTTACTCTACCAAAAGAGAGAGGGCCTGATTCTCATTCATACATATTAAGGCCCTTTTGGATGGCACTAGCAGAGTAGAGAGCTTTGAACTGGTTTTAAATATAATTTAAAGCCAATGTAAGGCTCCTTTACACTGCTAGAGAAGTGTACAGGGGCCTTAGTGTAAATGGAAGCCTGGACCTGAGGGTTTGAATCTTCACTGTCTATCTGCAATGGGTGTGTGAAACACTAGCATTCTGATCTCTAAATGAGTACACAAGCTGCACAGCAGTGCACTTTGCAGAAACAGAATGCATAATAGTCACTGTGTGGGGATGGTATCTGCCAAAAATAGGTGCAATGGTTAATGCTGGTTTTACAATGTATATGTGTATGATGTAATGCAGCAATGTAACATGTTTTAGAGCCCAGGGAGTTAAATTCTGGGAATTGTGGGAAAAGGCTTTACCTTAACCCCCAAATGAACACGATAGATAGATAGATAGATAGATATAGATACTATATGTATAGTTTAAGGCTTTGGTCCTAATTAATGGATAAAGCCTCAGCTACAACAAGGACTGAATGACAATCTAAGAACAACTATGACAGCTGTGCTCTTCTGGGACAAAGCAGATCACAAAGCCAAGAATGAAGCATTTGAGAGCTGGAGACAAAGCATTCTCTGTTCCTGGCATCTACAGAACTATCTTTCAGAGGCGATCAGGTGAATCCAGACTCTGCCTATCTTTAGAAAATGTAGCAAAACCTTTCCACCAGAAGTGAAGCTCACAATACAAACACCCACTTCTCTGTGCAAACCCTTACCATCCGCCAAAGCCCTTGCAAACCACCCAAAAAAGGCACAAACATTCTACCCCAGCAGTTTTCACCCCAAAAAGGAAAAAGTGACTCCATGAAGTCCATTTGAGACTTCACAATTGCCGTTGATTTTATATGGAAGGTGCTCAGATATTATGGTGATGAGTGTCAGTATAAAATCCTAGAACAGATAAATATTTGTATATTATGCCACTAAGTTGTATTTTATGTCAAATGTGTTAAATTGCTTCATTGTGTCACACACACACTACGCAAAACCAGCACTAATGTACACCTGCCTTCTGGTGGATACCAGCCCCACCCATTGATCCTTTATGCACTGTGATCATATTAATAGGAGAAATAAAAAACCTGATTTCCCCCATTGGCCTGAACCTCTACAGCAGTGCAAAGTGGGTGAAAAATGCTACCAGATCAGAATTTTTTTATAAGTAGTGCCCATTCAAGGGGAGAGAGAAATTCACATTTCCCACAGTACCTGGAATCTAACTCCTAGTGCAGTGGTCTCCAAACTGTGGGATGTACCCGCATAGGGCGTGTAGGAATGTTCAGAGACATATAACAGGGTTTGGGCCAGCCTCCATTGGGGTGGGAAGGGAGCACCAGGCTTCCAGCCCCACTCCACTGCCAGACCTGCTCAGCCCCCAATCCTGTTCCGCCTCAAGCCCAGCTCTGCTCTCATTCTCTCTTCATCCCCAACCCTGCTCCACTGCCAGCCCCAGGTCTACTCTGTCTCCAGCCGAACTCTTCCCTCACTCCTCCTCTGTTCCCAAACCTGCTCCACTGCTAGCCCCAGCTCCTCCCCCATCCCCAGTTCTGCTCCCAGCTCCGCCTTCAGCTCAAGCTCTGCTGCAGAGAAAGCCTTGGCTGTGCAGTAATGGGGGAGGGTGTGGACAGATTCCATTAATGGTAACAGGAAGCGGGGGGGGGGGGTGTTTTACAGGAAAAAGAAAAGTTTGTAAACCACTGTCCTAATGCTTCAGGTCTGGTACGTGAATTACTGCACAGTATTTTGCTATATCAAAAATGTCTGAAGTTATTTTTATCTATTAATTTATCTTCAAAATGACTATCTCGCTGAAATGGCATGTCAGATCATTGCCAAGCACAGCACCCACAAAATCTAGACTCCTGACAAACCAAACACCCCCTTTCCAGCTGATACTTTTTATAAACATTGTGTTGATTCTACTATGGAACTCAGGCAGAGAACTCACTGTGTATAGTGTCCATGGCAATACATACATTGTAGCCACCATGATCTGCAAATGAGTTTAAAGTAATAGATAGGGTAGCTAATTGCTATATCTTTGTTGATATTATTCAAGGTATTATGATGTATCTATAGTTTTTAAAACCTGTTTTAAAGGATGTTTTCTCAATGTGAGAATTCAACCAGATTTCTTAAAAGAAAACTGGAAAAACAGAAATTCTGTTCTGTTGGACCATAAGGACTCTGCATATGCGTTGTCATAAGTAGGTTTTGAACCCTGGCTCTTCAGTGCCACAGCACAAACCTCTGCCTTCCCAGCAAAAGAAGTACCTTATCCTCATGTGGGTGCAAAAGGGATGTGAAACATATTAAAAAGAGGTTACTAAGGGAGGATATGATAGAGGTCTATAAAATCATGAATGGTGCGGAGAAAGTGAATAGGGAAGTGCTATTTACCTCTTCATATTACACAAGAACCAGAGGTCACCTGAAGAAATTAATAGGCAGCAGGTTTAAAACAAACATAAGGAAGTACTTCTTCACACAGTACAACCTATGGAATCTGTTTCCTGGGGATGTTGTAAAGGCCAAAAGGATAACTGGGTTCATTAAAGAGCTAGATAAGTTCATGGAGGATAGGTCCATCATTGGCTATTAACCAAGATGGTCAGGGATGCATCCCTATGCTCCAAGTCAGGGGGAGGGGAAGTTTAAAGGGACTCCCTAAACCTCTATCTGCCACAAGCTGGGACTATCCAACAGGAGATGTCCTGTTCTGTTCATTCCCTCTCAGGCATCTGGTACTGCCATTAACAGACAGGCTAGATGGACCATTAGTTTGACCCACTATCTCCATTCTTATGTTCTTATTAAAAAAACTATTTATTGGACAGCATTAAACTTGCTGGGATATCTTCCAGGATCTAGGTAGGGATTGTTGTCTAGTGGTTAGTGATTGCAGACAGGCTATACAAACCCATGGATTTGGCACATTACGTGTAAAAGGCAATGCAGATGTGTATCTATTGGGTTTCCGGGAAGTGGGCGGGCAAAGCCCGCTCACTGCTAAAGGATCCTCCCCCAGCCTAAGGGGAGGACCCACAGGACCACAGAAGCCCACTGAGTACGGGGGACAACTAATAAAAGAACAGGGACGGGAGTGTGGTCAGAGGGTCATAAGAGGGAGCCTGAGGAGACACCAGCAGAGAACCCCGGACAGTGCCACTGCTCCTCGAAGGCATCAAGGGAGCGAGTAGACGGCCGCCCAGGAACTCGCCCGATACGTGAACAGACCAGGGACCAGAAATAAGCCCCACGTCACAGATCTCCACGGCCAACTCTCTCCCTGGTCGTGTGATGGCTTGTTAGCCAGATGAGGAGGAGGTTGACCAGGAGGTCCCTGGACTTCGTGGGGCCACGGATAGGGAGTGTGTAGGAAGAGTGAGGGAAAGTGCAGCCAAAAACGCAACAGGAGCATTAGTGAGGAGCCAGTATAGGCGGCTGCAACCTGGCGCACGCAAATAAAACGTGCGCAGGGTCTCCTCACGCCGCAGAAGGGGCAGGTGTCTGGGACAGGGGGTAAACCGCGCCAATACATGCCCGTGCTCACGGCCCCATGCAGGAGCCGCAACTGATATCCCCGGCGGGCCTCAGGGACCAGGGTGGAGTATAGGCTGGCGCCACGGGGCTCCCACCCTCACAGAATGCAGGAGGTCCGCCACTGGTGTCGGGGGGACACGAGGGTGAGGAAATGAAGGTATGGAGCACGAGGCATCTAGAGTTGTTTCAATGGCGCAGTTTGAAATGAGACCGGCTGCAGAGTCGCGTAGCCGCGTTGCGGAGAAGGGCGGGGGGGCGTCAGGTCTACGGGCAGGGGTCCGGATGAAAGGTCTGGAGGCCGGGTGAGGGTGGATGGGGCGTGCCCTCCCGCAGGACCTGCGGAGGTAGGCCCGAGCAGCGGACGGCAAGCGACCTCCACCTCCTGGAGCACGCGCCGGGGAGTAAAGTCTGGAAGCCCAATGCGTTGAGCAAGCATCGGGAATCCAGCCAGCCACCGCTCGTAGTCCAGGAGGGTCTCCGACCCTGGTAGTTCGGCACGGACCAACTCTGGCCACCGCAGGGACTCTGCCATCCTGACAACACGGAAGCTGGGATTGTGTAGCAGGGCTCGCCGCGGAGATCCACCCCTCGGTGGCCGCACGACCTGTCGCAGAGAACAGCTTCCAGGTCTGGGAGGAGACGTCTGGTAGACGACCGGCAGCCCCTCGGTCGAGATAAAGGAGCTGTCGGTCCGTATCGGAAGCCCTCGGGCAAGCGGCGCAGGAAGCGTGTGCAGGGCTACCCCCCCCCCCCCCCCCCCCTACACCCCGCCACCCCGGAATACCCGCACCATTAAAGAAGCTCTTGCAGTGCCTGGAGCGCGAAACGCCTTGGCCAACCTGAGTGCGCATGCACTTCATGGCCCGTGCCACCTCTCCTCGGCAGGTGGGTGTTGCCGGCGGAACGCAGGCACACGATGTCTGGCCGCAGGCGGAGTACCCCTGCAAGCGCGGACCAGTGATGAGTCCTGCCAAAAGAACTCCGAGAACCAGCCCTCCCGGAGGTCAGCAAGACAGGCATAGCCGGAGTCGGGACCAGGTGTTGAGCCAGGTACCAGCGCATGGACAGGACCAGTTGATTGAGGCACCAGCGCTCTCCCTCGAAGGAAAAGGTCACCGGAAGAGTCCTGTCCAGTTCCGGCAGCGCTCGCCACCCTGCCCTGAAACCTTCCAAGTTCTCCGAGGAGACGGAAGGAGTGGCGGGAAAGGCAAACGCCGAGATAGAGCAGCGGACCTGTGCTCCACCGGATGGCCTGAAGCGCGGGGGGGAGGGAGCTCGCCTGCCACCCGTCCCCGACCACCAGGCCAGAGCTCTTGACCCAGTTGACCCGGGCGGAGGAGGTCGCCGAGTACACCGCCTGGCAGGCCTCCAATGCAGATGTGTAGTGGGGTGGTTGCCCCACTCCATGAGGAAAAGGGCTGGAACAGAATAGAGAGGCTGTGCAGACCAGCAGCCAATCAGCAAAGGCCTGTGGAGAGCCAATCAGGGCAAAGCAACAGGCAGCCAATCAGGGCCCTATATAAAGGCTGCCTATCAAAGGAGAGGGCAGTTTCTCCCTGACTAGCAAGGGAGGAGTTCTGGCTCCTGAGATAAGAAGGTAGCAGCTTGGACAGAATCAGGGGAGCAGAGGAGAGCTCTGGCCCAGTCACCTGCCAGGCTGCGGCCCTTGCTAAAAAGGGTTGAGAAGGTGCATGGGGCTAAAGGGGAAGTGGTCCAGGGAAGATAGGTGGACAAGAGGGGAGAGAAGGAGGGCAGAGAGAGACTACCGCTAGAGGATCCCTGAGTCAGAACCCAGAGTAGTGGATGGGCTTGGGTTCCCCCCTTCCCTGCTTGCACTGCACCTGGCCACAGAGGAGTGTGGCTGAGACAGACTGCAACTTGCCCTGAGGTTAGGGGCTAGACTTTGGGGTTGTGGCTGGCCACTGAGGCAGGTGCAAACTGAAGGACTATTGTTACTCACCCCCCCAGAAGGGGGTGAAAATGGAGTAGTGGGTGCTGCCGGAGGGCAGTGTCCTGAAGTGGATGCCACCGAGCAGGGAACAGCATGGGTTCCAAACCAGCAGAGCAGATAACAGGTGAGACACCACATGCAGAAGGTGCTCCACAGCTGACAAGAGCTAATTCCCAGAGCAACCAGCAGGAGGCACCAGGGGTGGTGAGTCCTGGCCCCATTACAGGATGAGACTTAGATCTGCCATTTTCCACTAAAACTAGGCAGTTTATCCTCCTCTGACTGAGGTCTCGGCATGAGAACCATAGGGCAACCCTCTAATACAAAGGTCCTCCGGTGGATTAAATTAAAGTTGCATCCTTTACTGATGCAGGAGAACTGTAATGAGGCAGCAAAGACTGGAACAGGAGCTTCTGTAGTCAGAGAACTGAAAAGAGAAGTCTCTGAAAGGTTTTCACATTATGACATGCAAACTTATCGCCTCATAATTTCTCCACATGCTTAACCTGTGCAAATATTAATGTTGAATATTTGCTACAGTTGTTGAGCCTATAATTAAAGTTTGATGTTACACAATGAGGGTGATTAATCTGTTGTATGTAGCATGCTTCCACAAGGAAGGTCCTGTTGAAGATGTGGAAATATGTTGCACAGGCATTAGTGTAAGGTTAATAGTTATCCCATAATTTGGTTTCCCCCCCTGCTTTTAAGGGGCCATATTGGTGGGTGCTTGCACTTAACTAAATTAATTTCTTTAAATCAATTGTGGTGGTATCCCTGGAATAGAAAAAAAAAGTCATTTTATTTCTCTCTAACTTAAATTCACCATTGCCCTCAGTTTTCCTTCCCTTCCCACCCCGCCCCCACACAATGGGGAGTACAACCATACAGCTGCACATACCAACTTAGGTGCAAAAAGCATAATTTTTTTCAGTGTTTTTCTTTATGCTGGTCTCTTGTGACTGAAGAGTGCAGTAGCCTCCTCCATCAATAAAATCTCCCATTGAGAGTCTAAATGCTACTGACCAGGAGGGTAAGGTTCACAAACATTTATCACAGCAAGCAGAATTTCTCCTTTTCAACTGCTGCAGCATTGAAGGGACTGTCTCACCTTTTCTGTGTTGCTCCGTTGTTTTCTGCTATTTGTGTGACTGGCAAACATCACCATTTTAGCATCTAAAATTTTTCATGCAATGTTATATTATCTATACTATTAAGATATACAGTATGGTTCTCTACTATGGACTGAATAGCGTCGGTAATACAAATAAAGAAGATTTTTTGTTTATTTTTCATTTTTTTGATAATTTTTTTTCTTTATGTCACATATTCTTCATGTCCATAATCCAAAGGCAGTAATCAATTTGAAGGAAAAGTATAAAAGAAATACTCCCTATAAAGCAAAATAAAACCAATGTGAGGGATTCAGTATCTTATGGAACACTGGACAACATGTACAAACTTGAGTGTATGAAGTTTGGCCCATGAAACTATATTTAGACATCTAAATAAGTTACCTGATTTTCAAGAACAATGAGGACCTCTGAGGTCTCACTGATGCCAATGTGAGTTGTGGATGCCCCATGCCTCTGAATATCAGCTTACTTATTTTAGTGCCTAATTATGGAATAATGTTTTCATTCCAGCATACTTACCATGCCATCATATATTCTCTATATTTGCATAGGATAACATCTCTTTTTCTAAGAAATGTTAATAAGTTAGTCAGCAGATACCTATTATAAAATTCTTTCCCCGTTCAATTCAGCCTTCTTTAGGTGGAATGTGGGTGATGAGACAATAAATCATGAATCTAATTTAGCTGCATATACATGCAAAGTGTCTTACAGAATTTAGTGAAGGGTGCAGGTTATCCAAAGCTACAGTAAATTAGATGCAAAGTTAGGTGGCCAAAATAGGCCTCTAAATTTTCATGACTGCTTTGTTACTATTAATCTGTAGTATATTTTGAGTAAGTATGGCTTTGTGGATTCTGACTGATATACACAGAGCAGGAGTATAAAATGCTACAAATACATCTAAGATCATAAAACAAAACAGAACAAAATTCTGAATGTCTGAGAAATCTTGACTGTGTCTATACTGCAATCCAAGCACAATCAAAGGCATGCTTGCAGTTTATGGAGGCATAACTGCAACATTACCCTTCATCTAGCTAGCATGACTAAAAAGGCAATGAAGATGCAGCAGCACAGGCTTGAGCACAGACTAGCAATGTGAGTATGTAGCTTGGGCCCCTCGGATGTCTTGAACTGCCCATGCCACTACATCTTCACAGTTGTTTTTAACCACGATAGCTAGATTAGATTAGCTACCTGAGCTGCAATCACACCTTCGATTGCAATGTAAGCTTGCCTAGTATATGATTTAATTAAAGACTGTATTGAAATGCATGTGAATAAAAGTAGAAGAGTTACAATTTTGTTTTCAAGGTTGTAGTTCTTGTTTATTTTAAAAAAAACAATTGGAATACCTGATCATGGAATTTAAGATACACTGTGAACAGAGCTCTGGTCTCAGCCTACATGTAACTCATGAATTGGACAACTGAAATATTTAGGTACTTCTGTCAAATGCAGCTTTTCTTATCTACAAATCGTATAAACTTAGTGCTACTATTTAAAATTTCCTGTGTCTGAAGGGTAATTTTCAACAGCTCATAGCTTATGGAAAAGAGAACTAATTTTCACCAGATCTCTCAAATACATCAGAGTTGCCTGAACTGTTGCTTGAGAGAATGTTAATGTACTGTACTAACTGGTCATCTCATTGTAGTCTGTTGTAAAATGTCTCCTCGCCCTTTAATACAAATCATTGTAGCATCAACAGAATATGGGAATGGGTGAGAGAGCCTTTTGTATAATTAACTGATGAATCTGATAACTAGCTTATAAATACCAAGATTTTTCAGAAATTCACATTTTGCAAGGAGAAAATGTAGTCACTTTGTAAAGAACAATAGCAACCCAGGCAGATAAAGTGATAGGATCAGACAATTCTGTCTGCATTGACACTTTTGCAGCTGAACTGATTATAACTCTTATTTTTAAATGATTTTTTGAGTAAACCCATCAAATGAGGTAGCAATAATCAAGAGAAAACATACTTGAGACATGAAAAAGTAAGTCAGAGGTAACAGTCAATGCCTTTGTAATTCCAGAGATAGGCACCGTTACAAGTGTATATGGAATTGTTTACTGAATGAATGAATCTGTGATCAAAACTGAGTTCAGGATCAAAGAAGTTGACTTCTTTTCGAAGCTACTGTGTATTCTAAGGAGCTGCTTAATGGCTACAGATGCCATCCATAGTATCCAAATGTCTTAAATACATCAATATGTAATTGACATTTAATTTTAGAAACACTTCTACATCACTAACTATTTGAAAATTCTTAAAGGAATAACTAATTGTTTAAAAAATATGTGCATACTGCCAAGTTAAAAAAAACAACTACTGTTGTTTAGTACTGTGGTGCCAGTGCTGGTGTTTCAGTGAGGTTTTGCACAAGGAAACACTTCATGCTTGGGGCCCATCATTTTGAATCTGTTTTTATTGGCTGTATACAGAATACATGACATGAGCAGTGATATAAAAGGTTGCACCAGATTGGAATGGCCATGTGACCCATCAGTAGAAAAGCAAACATAGGATTAGGTTATTGCTCACTATTGTGCTCCAAGCCCAGAGTCTGAAGTGTTTAGGATTTCCTGCAGAATTCCAACTACAAATCATGTAAGTGACTGTTTAAATATATTTCATAAAAGCAGCAGAGAATCCTGTGGCACCTTATAGACTAACAGACGTTTTGGAGCGTGAGCTTTCGTGGGTGAATACCCACTTCGTCAGACGCAGGTAGTGGAAATTTCCAGGGGTAGGTATATATATGCTAGCAAGCAAGCTAGAGATAACGAGGTTAGTTCAATCAGGGAGGATGCTGTTCTAGCAGTAGAGTGTGGAAAACCAAGGAGAGAAAACTGGTTCTTATTGGCAAAGGCCTTCACAGTCTTGTTTAGTCCAGAGCTGATGGTGTTAAAATTTGCAAATAATAAGCGCAGCAGTTTCTTCTTGCAATTTTTTTCAGGCAGATGCCACTTAGTTGCATAGTGTGGCAGGAGTTGAATCTCTCCTACAGGTTTTCGTTTATTGCCATTCTGATATCTGATTTGTCCATTTATCTTTTCGTTAGTGACTGTCCCAGTTTGGCATACTATCAGCGGGCATTGCTGCATTGTGGTTTATTACCATTGTGACTGCAGGATAACCAGTGTGTAGGCTATCTGGTTAGGTCCTTGATGGTGTCGCTGTTATATGTGGTCAGAGTTGCATCGAGTTGTTGCATGGATTTTCTAGGTAGAGTACTATGGTCGGTGTTGCTTGCTGAGATACGTTTCAGGTTGTGCGGGTGTCTGTGGGGCATAAGATTGGCTGCACCAAGACCTGAAGTTGGGTATTGAGGTGGGTGTAGATCCCTATGACGTTGTGAGGGGTTTACTGGCTGTATGTGATGCCAGTGGAGGTCTGTTTTTCTTTCTTAGTTTGTCTTTGAGGAGGCTTCGGTCCGTCTGGCTCTGTATCTGTTCCAATTCCGTCGGGTTTTGTGTTTGAGAATGGCTTGGTGAGATTTATTAGTTGTTCGTCTCTGTCTGAGGTACGGCAGAATGTTGGTTTGCCTCGTGCTTGCTTGACAATGGATGTGTGATTTGATGTTGCCCGGATCACGCTGAGGCATAGGTAGGCATACGGTCGGTTAGTTTTTCATAGGTGTCTTAATGTCCCTCCACTTATTTGCCACCGTGGATAGAAGTGGACCTCCCTGTGTAGAATGTCCATGGCTGAGCTGATGTGGGTGGAGTGTTGAAATCTGGTGAATCTCTAGAGTCTTCTTCCTGGGTCAGATGGATTGAAGATGTCATCAAGTTAAGCGTAGCGTGGAGAAGGGGCGTGAGGGACGAGAGTGAGGACGTGTTCAGGTCCGCATAAAATATTGGCGTATGTGGCCATGCAGGTGCCCATGAGCATGTCAACGTGATGCTGGAGATATATATTGTTCATAACTTGAAATAGTTGTGTGGAGTGATAAAGGCACAAGCTCAACGCAGCCAGTTGTGCTGTGGATCATCAAGGGATACTGTTCTGACAAGCTTGTATTTCCACTGTAGTTGGGATGTTTGTGTAGAGCCTCTAGATCCAGTGGTGGCTAGCGATGTGTTTTCTGGAGGTGACCAATGCATTGTAGTTTCCTCAGGAAATCAGAGGTGTCCCGGAATAGTCTGGGAGTGCTGGTGCATAGGGGTCTGGTAGAGAGTCCACATATCCAGAGAGTCCTCAGTGAGAGTGCCAATGCCCCGAGATATGGAGCGTCCAGTATTCCGGTTTTGGTGGATCTGTGTAGTAGACACAAATCAGATATCAGGAATAGTAATATACAAAAAACCTGTAGGAGAGCACTTCAACCATCCCTGGCAGCATATAGCAGACGCTTAAAGGTGCATCCTGCAGCAAAAACTTCAGATCCAGACTTCAAAGAGAAACTGCTGAGCCTTCAGTTCATTTGCAAATTTGTAACACCATCAGCTCTGGACTAACAAAGACTGTGAATGGCTTTGCCAATTACAACCAGTTTCTCCTCGCTTTGGTTTTCACACCTCTACTGCTAGAACGGGCCCCATCCTCCTGATTGAACTAACCTCAACGTTTTTACTCTGCTTGCAGCAGATTATACCACCCCTGGAAATTTCCTACTGCGTTGCGTCTGACGAAGTGGGTATTCACCCACGAAAGCTCACGCTCCAAAACGTCTGTTAGTCTATAAGGTGCCACAGGATTCTCTGCTGCTTTTACAGATCCAGACTAACATGGCTACCCCTCTGATACTTGATATATTTCATAGGATCTCTTAACCCTCAAGTCTCTTATCCTGCTCTTCTAAATATAAATGAGTGGTTGCTCATTGAATTCTTGGTTGCCGATTTAAAGAAATTAAACCATTTTCAGAGACTGAAAAATCGCTACTATATATCAGCGTGGAGACAGAATCAGAGCTAACCAGATGTAGAGACAATAAAACTCAAGATGTCATTAATTGACTAGATAAATTGAAATGAAATTGTCCTGTTAGTCCTCACATACAGTGTGTGGGAGAAATACCAATTGTGATATGCTCTGTGATCCTCAGGGGTCTAAGACACTAATAAATGAAAGATGTGAGTGATAACAAAATCCATGTTGTGGCTCCAAACACTCATGTTAACTGATTAACCACGGGAGTCAGCAGTGATGGAAAACATATGATCGAAAAGCCAAATGAAGCAATAAATATAGAAAGGTAACTGTGCATTGGGAAGCAGTGAACAGAAGGTAGCCGACTACACTGTCTTCTTACATGCTATGAGTGCTTTTCAGCTTTAAACGAACACCAAAAACCTTATCACCAAGCCTAAGGCAAACACCACATTTTAGTTCCGATCCTGTGTGTCACTGTACGTCAATATGAAGCACTACCACATGTTATGTTTGCTACATGGAATTTTTAATGTATTTTCATATTAGTATCTGAACACAGAGCTCATGAAATTGAAGTGTTGACACTAGTGAGAGACAGGCATGGTAGAGGCAGATATTGTGTAACTTCCTATTACGGCTTTGTCAATGCACTGCAGTCTCCTTTTGCATTATAAAGGACATGCGACTGGAAGGAACCTCCTGGGTCATCAAGTTCCAGTCTCCTGTAATTACAGGACATTAATACATTTATCAAGCTCCATATTAAAACTAGTTTTTCTCTCCTGCCCCCTGACTCCTATTGGAAGGCTGATCTAGAAAATCACTCATCCAGTAGTAGAAACCTGCTAATTTGTTCATGACCAGTTAATACACATTTGTTTTTGTGTCAGCGTTGTCTTTTTAGCTTAAATAGCTCTTCGCCCTCCCTGGGTTTTACCTCTTGATGTATTTATAGAGAGCAATTGTAACACCAACAGACCTTGGTCATCAGCAGGCCAGATTGAACCTGGGGCCTCTGGAGCTTAGTGCATGAGCCTCTACTCCATGAGCTAAAAGCCATATTGCTGTTAGCTAAGGCTATAGAGCAGACTCATTAATCTCTTTCAAAGTAGTCTTGGTGCCACTAGATGGGACAGAACACCACACCAAGGAGGTGTGGTTTACACAATCATATCCCCTCTCAGCCTTTGTTTTGTCAGGCTAAACAAGTGAAGCTCCTTTAGTCTCCTCTCATAAGATAGGCCCTCCATTCCCCTGATCATCCTAATAGTCCTTGTTTGAACATGTTCCAGTTTGAATTCAAGTTTCTTAAACATAGGTGACAAGAACTGCATAGAGTAGTGTAGATGAGGCCTTGCCAGTGCCTTGTACAATGGCATCAATGCTTCCCTATCTCTACAGGAAATACTTTGCCTGATACTCCCTAGGACTGCATTTGCTTCTTTCATGGCTGTATCACATTGGTGGCTCATAGATCTGCTAATACATCCAGGTCATCGTCCTCCTGTTTCCAACTGATAAGCCCCACTTTATAGCAGAAATTTTTGTTATTAGTTTAGTGCATGACCTTACACTTTGTACAACTTGACTCTAACAGTGCCTCCCAACTTTGTGTCATCAGCACACTTCTATTTTTGTGCCAAGGTCACTAATAAAAAAATATGATCAGTCCCAAAACCAGTCCGTGCAGAACTCCATTAGTAACCTCCCTCCAGCCCAACAGTTCTCTTATGCACAACTCATTGTAGATTCCTCTTAAGCTGACTCTGTACCCATCTTACAATTCTTGCACTGATCCCCATATTTTTCTGTTCAGCAGATAATTTCATATATGAGATGATGTCAAATGCTTTACTGAACTCCAGATAGAAAAGATCTACCATATTTCCCTTTTCTAAAATATTGGTTATTTTAGCAACAAAAGGTATCATGTTAGTCTTATATAAGATACCCTTCATAAATCTATGTTGAGTTTTATCTCATTTTACTTTTGTCTCCTGTCTTCAGTTATTTCCTTGAAAATTTCCATACTACTGAAGTCTAACTAAGTAGTTGTCCAGACCACTTTTTATCCCTTTCTTAAATACAGGTACTGGACTACATTTGCTGTTTTCCAGTCATACAGTTTTACCCCTGATTTGATAAAATTATTATAAATCCTGGCTACCACACTTGTAATTTCATGTGCCAGTTCTTTCAGTGTTCTGGGATGGAAATTATCCAGTCCCTTTAATTTGAGCACATTAAACTCTTTGAGTTTTGCTTCTACCTCGGATGTGGTATTTTCCACTCTTCTTTGAGTGTCCTCTACATATTCCCACTCCTGGGATACACAAACCAGTGCTGCTGGGATGGTGGAAACTTCTAGTTGCAATGACCGTTAGGGTGCTCACTCATCCTTCCCACACTCCCCCCCTCCCAGCTTTTGGGCGTGTTTTTGGGGCATGGAGAGTGTGGTGCCCATTGCCACTTCAATTCCTTCCAACCACAGCAGTGAAAGGACTTGAACCTCTCCAGATTTCTCAGCTCCATTGCTAGATAAGTGGCCTTTTACCTTTTAGTTTTCATAGTTAGTTTTAGGCTTGTTTAGATTAGGACTTTACCTTTAAGTAGAATACTCATGAGTTCCAGCATGGCATAGCCCAGTGCTAAGAAGTATGGTTTTAAGAGGTGCACATCATGCCCAGCTGTCTTCCCAGTGTTGGACACACACATTAGGTGCCTGTAATGCATAGGTGAGAATCACCCTCAGCACACTGGGCTATCTGTAGCCTGTTTGCTCCTTAAGCCCAGAGGGAGAGACAGAACTGACTTCAAGCCCTTCCAGAACAAGGGGCCCTGTCAGCCAAGCCACTGGGATCCAATAATTCTAATGGATCTAAAAGCAAGGGTAGGAAACCTAAATTGGCTCTGAGCATATCCCAATCCCAAAAAAGCATGAATAACGAAATCTTCCACTTCAGCACCACCCTCCAGTTCCAAATCAATGGAGTTTCCAGTGATCCAGTTCCAAAACTGTTAGTCTCCATTATAACCAAAACTAGAGAAAGACCCTGAGGATCCAGACAACTTACCAGAACCAAGTATGTTGGTTCAAAATGAAAGAAAGGCTAAATTAAAATAGACCTTGGGTAGTTTTTCAAACCATTTGCATCATGGAGATGCAAGACCTAAAGACATAAGACCTCTGGATCACTGCAAGGTATGGATCCGAGGAAAAGGCCATTGGATCCAAGCATGACAGATCATCTGCATATTATAATGGTTCCAGTCCAGGTTTCTTCAGACCCACATCTCAATCATATCTAGCCACATCTCTTTGCTCTCATAAGAGTCTTGACACTGAGTGGGAAAGATCTCCAGAATCCATATCCACACCACCTCAAACTCCAACTAGTTCACTAAGAAAGGCCAAATCACATCTCTCCATGTTTCAGATTCCTACTTCAGTTATCTTCCCTACTGCTTCAGTATCCGCGATTGGATCCACAATCAGATGTTGAGCCAATTGCAACATTTATATCTAAGACTCAACCATTTCCTAAACAGATTCTTTCTCCTGTCTGCTCTTCCACTAGGATCTCTTGTGCAGGGATTGCTAATTACATTGTCTTGGTTTTGTAATAGCATCAAGGGTCTGATTTTTGCACAGACTTCAGTGAGGGAGTGCTGAACTCCCTCAAATCCCTTGGAATTAAATGGGACTTGTGGGAAAAAATACATTTTACAAGATCAAGGCTCAAAATGTTAAATGTATTCTCATTTGATTCAGAATGTCTTCCTGGGCCTTCAGAAGACAGAGGCCAGTGAATTACCCAATTAAACTGTCTCATCCTCTAAGCACTACAAACTGGATAAGCTCCCACTTTGTGTTAAACTACATAACCATCTTTTTGTGCTCAACGAAACTGGGGTTCTCTCTCCCCTGGGTGCCCCATGTACCCAGAACTGTATAGGAGAGAGATACCCATCCAAGGGAACTAGGAGCCATACAGTGGCACCCCTCCCACCATCTGTGTGGGCTTTGGTAAAGAAACTGCAGAAGAAGCCAGACAGAAGCTGACACAAGAGCTGCAGAAAGCAGTTCAAGCAGAGACCAAAGGACACAGATGTCATCAGACTGTTTTATGCATTTCTCACTCTGAACATTCTATCCATGTACTGACTGGGGCTTGTTTCAGTATTTCCCTTGCTTTGTCTTTCTGTCTGGGTAATTCACTTCAAACATAATCCTACTGAAATGTTTTAGTAACAAAACAAAACAAAAAAAGACTGCAGAACTAACATGACATTTGCCATCATTGCTTTGTTCTCTTGTCTTGTATAAAGTATCCCCATCCCCTTCCCTTTGTCTGTCATATCTACTTAGACTGTAAACTCTTTGGGGCAGACACTATCTCTTGTTCTATGTCTGTACACTGCCATAGCACCAACCAAGCAAACGACAAAGTTAGCACTGCAATTAGTGCCATGAAGAACTGCAGAGCCCCTGGATCTGATGGTATTGCTGGTCAAATATTTCAGTATGGAAGTAAGACCTTGATGAGGCAACCACATGGACTCTTTCTATATATGTAGTACTGAAGCTATACCTCAAGACTTCAAAGATACCACCATTGTCATTATATACAAAATGAAAGGTGAAAAGTCATACTGTGTCAACTACACCATCTCTCATTACTCTCCATCACTGGAAAGGTTCTGGCCAGAGTACTCTTTTATTGTCTGCTATGCAACATCACTAATCACATGCTATCAGAGTCACAATGCGGTTTCAGGCTCATGCAAGGAATGACAGACATTTGTAGCTAGTCACATGCAGGAGAAATGCAGAGAACAGCAACAGGATATTTACATTGTCTTCACCAACCTGATAAAGCATTTAACACCATTAGTAGACTTGGACTTTGGCAGCTATTATGAAATGTGGGTTACCCAGAAAAATTCACCAACATTCTGATGCTATTTCATGATGGAATGCTTGGACAAGTCTTCACAATTGGTGTTTTGTCTCACCCATTTCCTATCACTAATAGTATTAAGCATGGCTACATAATTGATCCAATCTTGTTCAATCTCTTCTATACAGCAATATTTGATGATGCTACAAGAGATCTGAATGCTAGTATCAGGATATGTTTCCAGTCCTCTGGAAAATTATTCAACCCAAACAAGGTGTTATCTTCCATAAAAGTCTTTGAGGCAGTTATTCACGAGCTGCTGATGCTGATGACTGTGCTCTAGAGGCATATGATCAACAAGAAATACAATTGATTTTGGACAGTTTCATGGAGTCTGCAAAAAGATATGGGCTCACAATCAATCTGAAAAGGGCAGAAGTCATATATCAACCTGAGCAAAGGAAACCACAAACAAAATCAAGTCACCATCAGCAACACACAGCTGAATGCTGTTCAGACTTCTGCTATCCGGGAGCGCATTGTTGAATGATGCTACTGTAGACAAGGAGATGACAAGTCACATCAACAAAGCCAGTTCATCATTTGGCAGACTACCAGGCAGAGTTTAGCAGTAACATGGTATTAAGCATCAAGCCAAGCTAAAAATTTATAAAGTGGTTGTACTGTCCAATTTGTTGTACGGCTGCTAGACTGGCCCTACTACAGGCATCACATCAAGCTCCTAGAAAAGTACCATTTATGACATCCATATGTCATAATCTACATCAAATGTCAGGATAGAGTTACCCATAACGAGGTTCTGGAACACAGCCATTCCACAGGAATTGAAGCCATGCTTACTATATAAATGTCACACTGGGTTGGTCATGTGTTGGGGATGGATGACAGCAGAATGCCAAAGCAGTTGCCATATGGCGAATTGAAAGTGGATAACCACATATGTAGCAGCCAGAAGAAATGCTTTGAGGACACACACAAGCATAACTTGAAGCACTGCAGACATTGCCAACAACTGGGAGTCATCGGCAAGAGAGAGATAGTGCTGGCAAGCAGCAATCAATGATAGGGTCACTCAGTTTGAGATTGATCACTGTATAGATCTTGAGGCACAGAGGCTGAGTCAAAAATAGTGGCAGATTCAGAGGGCACAGAATATAATTCCTTCCTTGATATCGAGCTACATATGCACTCGATGTGGAAAGGATTGTCACTCACACATCGACCTTTTTAGCCATAATTGTACTCATTGTCAGCATCATTTTCAGTCATGAAAGACAACAATATTGCCTAGCACAATAGTACTTTGTCATTACATAAGAATGTAAATAGTTTAGCAGTTTTTTTATGGCCTACATATTTCTAAAATCAAGTTCACATTTGCAGTAGGAAAGAGACAAAGAAATCTTTTTTTTCCCTATCAAGCCTTATCACAGAATTGATTGCCATTGGATGAGACCCTTAGAGAAGGTATATGCAATAGATAGATAGTGGTTACCTGAAACACCCCCACCTCTGAGTGGGTGTGGAGCCCACTGGACAATATAATATGGTTTATGCTGACTCACTGATGCAGGTGGCTAATTACTAAAGTTCATTGTTTTATTCAAATGCAAAATAAAACAAAAAACAACCTATAAAGTGAAATAAAACAAAAAGAAAAACCCCTCACCTTCAGAGGTGGCTCATGCAGCTTTTTTCCCATGGGGTTGGACCCAGCTCTCATCTCCAGGCATTAAGACCTGGCACATGGGGTCACATCACTGCTCAGATTTGGTCCATCCACCCCTCCATCATGCATTTTTGAGTGAGTGGCACTGTGACCCCGTGCACCAGGTTGCAATGCAGCTCACTTAAATTTGGCCCATCTGCCCTCCCATCCTGAAAGAGGGCTGGAGGGGTCATACCTGAGTGGCTTTGTCACAGAAGCATGGAGTTGAGCCCAGTCCCACAGAACAAGAACTGTCAGTTGGAGATGAGTGCATAGTGGGCTTGTTCTGTAATCCCACTGGGATCTCAACCCTCCCAGGGCACCCCAACACCTCAGGATTTCCCACAATCAAACAAAATAAAATTTAAAAAAATATATGGAAAAATCTAAACAAAAAAAAATTTCACGGGGCTCCACTCATTACCACACACAGATTTAAAGGAAGTGTGGGTAGTTCTCTGTGGGAAATAGGATCTAGGATGTGGGCTGAGAAGCTTAGAAGGAGGAACCCTAGGAGCAACAGGCCTGAGATGAAGGTTTGAGTTAAACTTTGTAATTTTATTATTGTTATCTGTGTTTAAAACTAAACAGTTGGGAACAGGGTGAGTTTAGACTCTACATAATGTGTAGACTGTGTTTCCCAGCAGGTTGAGAGAGAGAGAGAGCAGGTTGGCTCATTATCCAGAAGCCAATAAGAAATATAAATGAAGGGGGTTGGAGATTCATGCTATGAGGGCTTAAGAAAATCACTAGGATTATATGAGAAAAAGAAAACTAAAATGTTACATGGCAAACTTGTGTATAATTCTGAGGGCAAGGGATAGATGAGTGCAATGAATAGGCTGAAAAAACAAGCAAATAATAAAGAATAAAAATATAAAAGGATCAGTGATGAGGTGTACCAACCCCACACTGGCTAGACAGGGTTAATGAGAGCTTGTTGGCTCAATCAGCCCTGTCCTGCTACATCTACACTAGGTACTGAGCCTGAAAGGAATGGTTAAAAGGGCTGAACCCAGCTCAGCTTGGAGGTTTTCTGGAAGGGCAGCAGATTACGGACTCTCACTCAGTGAGAGAAAATTGGCTGGAGTCAGAGAGCTGACTTGGACTTCTAACAAACAGAACTTCCCTGCTGGAAGCAGGGAGTCCAGGGCAATGGTGAAGGTAAGCTGGAGGAGAGGAGTCCACCCAGGGTTCTCTGCACTTGCAGAGAGGACTGCAGGGAAAAGGAAGATTTCTGCAGGGTCAGAGGGGAGCGGACAAAACTTTCCTTAAGCAAAAGCAGCTGGATGTCTGCAAGTGCTAAGAGGCTCTGCACTAAGGCTGGAGAAGAGATCTAGAGAGTCTGCTGGCAATACACAGTCAGCCTGGGAAGAGGCTTTAGGAAAAGCCTAAGACGGATTGCAGCTGGCAGCAGCCCAGAGAGGCAGCAAATGATTTAGATAGACAGGCCTTGACTGTTCATTCGAGTGTCCCTGGACTGGAACCCAGAGGAAAGGGAGGGTCAGAGTTCTCCTACTAGCTCACCAAGGAAGGTGGTGTGGAAATCTCTGAACACAATGGGTAAGGAGGACTACTGAACTCCCTGAACACCAGAGGTAAGAACTAGTGAGTCTGGAGTCAGACTTAAGGCCCAACAGGCAATTGATGGACTATTTGGACTACTGGCTTACCCTGAAAGGGGAGGACTACGTGTAATGTGGCTGGAGGACCAAGTCATTAAAAGCTGATTGGTCAATAGCAGCAGCAGCAGATTCACTTGGCTATGAAGTAGCTTGCAAGTCTTCTTCAACAAGAGTCAGTATGAGAGGATTTAGATTGCTTAAATGCCTCAAAACTACATCTTCCACACTCATTTGTGGTTGGCCTTGTGCTCTATTTCCTTCAACCTCTGTAAAAGCATACCTTCTTCTGTATGTTGGAAATGACCCTATCATTACAGTCATCTTATTCTCAACTGGCGCGTGTCTGCAATTTGCTGAGATTATCTACCTACCTTTTATTTGTGACAAAATCAAACCAGTGGATGTTAGGAATACACTATAATTTTTGACACTGAAAACTGTTTCCTATTCTCAACTGTTTTTAACAGACATCTTTAGGCTCCATCTAACAAAGCTGTCATCGCTACTGTATTGAACACTTGTATCTTAGTTGTCGCACAGACGTCTCACTACTCAAATAGAGGCTTTTAAAGATGACAAAATGCCACTGCCGCAAGATCAATCCAATCCATGAATTATTTGAATCTAGAACCTCCTGCTATCAACTGACTACCCAGACACATACAACTATTCACCCATTCAGTGTCACTGCAATCTGCATACAGTGTTGGACATTCATTTTTATTGTATAGGAAGCATGCATATCTTTGATTTTTATCACCATTGATGTTAAGTCCCATAGATTCCGCAGTTTTTTGCGGCTTTATCAGCATTAGTTGTAGTTGGTCAGTAGTCTCTCCAAGTAAGGCAATATTATCCTCATTCTTGAGATCCTCTAAAAATGAATCTTTAAATTTCACACCTCCTGCATTGGCCTCAATCAGCTTTGTCATCACATAGTTTATTAGAACATTAAATAATGTAGGTGAAAGATTGCATCCCTGAAGTACTCCTGTTTCTACTGAAAACCAGTCTGTAATGCAAGCATTGACTTTCACACAGCTAAATGTTCTGCAGTACAGTTCCTCCACTAGGCACACTGAGTCCTCAGTCACCCCATGCTGACCTAGCAGTATCCACAAGGCTGATCAATGCACTGAGTCAAAAAAATCTGCAAAGTCTATAAACATGATGTTAACTTCCTTTTGTCACTCTAGTCTTTTCAATAACATCCTGCAGAGCGTATGTAGCATGGATTGTAGATTGACCTATGTGGAAACCATACTGGTTGTCTCATTTTTGGGCTGAGACAGTATTTCAATTGGTTCAGCTTTGTGATTGTAAACACCTTCCCTGGGACTGACAGCAGTATTATTCCCCTATAATTTTAGCAAGCTGATTGCTCTGCTGTTCGGGAAAAAAAGGGACGGTGCCGCCCCTTTTCCAATCTTCTGGAAAGTGATGCATTTCCCAAGCTTTCGAGACAACTCTGTGACGCCAGTGAACTAATCTGGGCCTCCACTCTTTAGTAGTTATGATGATGTCAAGACCAGGAGCTTTATCACTTCATAACTGTTTGACCACAAGCATCACTTCCTCTAATGTCATTGCCCTGTTTTCTGCTGGGTTCATTTTTGAATTACATTGTAATTTACATCTTGGTGCGAATCACTAATTCATAAAAATGTTCATGCCAATTCTTATGTTGTGCATCAATAGCCTGATAGTATTCTCATTTTTGTCCTCGTCTGGAAGAAGCTGCAAGAATAGATCCCCAGCTGGGGCTTTCAAAGTGTCAAATACACATTTCTGGTCATAGGTTTCAGAGGCTTCTAAATGCGCTGTGCCATACTATTCCACCATTGATTACAATCCTCTCTTTGCTGACTTGACTGACCTTTCAGTGCATCCCTTCTGCACTGTGCCTCTTTTTTTCTTTCCCATCATTTGATGGCATCATCTGTTATTTAACGTTGATTAATCCCAGTTGCTTTCCAGCAATCTCTGTGACAGAATCTCAAATTAAAGTCCACTCCTCCGTCATAGTAGACAATACAGAATATTTGTTGGAAATTGCTACTGCATAACTATTACTGATTGCTTCATCATGAAGCTTATCAACATTGAAGTGTTTCAGAAAGAGGCACAAAAGAAGGAGTGCTTGCCATGCCTAACAACTAGGGGGGACATTGGTCACTTGTACAGAATCTGAGATGTTTCTTTATGTACTGAATGAAGATTGTGTGATATGGTCAGGGCTGGCTCCAGGCACCAGCGGAGGAGGCATGTACCTGGGGTGGCACATGCTAAAGGGCGGCATTCCCTCCATTTTTGGGGCGGCACAGGGGTTTTTTTGTTTGTTTTGTTTTGCTTCAGCAGTTCGGGCGGCAGTCCAAGCAGCTTTTTTGTTTGTTTGTTTGAGGTGGCAAAAATGGTAGAGCCGGTCCTGGATGTGGTCAACAAAGGGAGCAATAGAAGCTGAAACTTTGAGTGTATTTAAAAAGTTAAATAGCTATCTCAAAGAATGCAAATTACTGCTTGTGAACAACAACTAGGGAAGTGACAAATAATGTTTTCTATCCAAGCAGAAGGGAACAATGGATTGTATCTGGAGACAGATCATCAGGCTGAGAAAAGGTCTGTAATGACTAGCTTCATGAGGATAATGAAAAATACTATACCTGAGGCTTTTGGATATTCAGCCTATAAAGAAAAGGGAAAGAAATTTATTCACATTAGTTGAAAAGGTTTGGGATCCATTGAAAAGCATTTCTGCCAAAGTTTGCACTTAACATGAAAACAGGTCAGAAGATGTGAAGTCAATATAGCTATAGAAAGAAAATATCTATTTGCAAAAATGAGGAAAACAGTCTACAGTCTGCAGACATGTTAAATAAAAAGGCTGTATTAGTTTGGTTCTGGTATTATGAATAATGATACTACTCAGCCAGCTCATCCTTCAGCAAGTGTAAAGACTTCCAAAGGTACCTGCAGAGGAAAGGCAATATTAAAGTATCCCTGAGCTACTGTTGACATGTTGGACAGCTTGAACAGTTTAATCTCTCTGATTCTACAGGAAATGCTAGCTTTAAAAAAACACAAAACTAAAACTACTTCTACTTTTTTCAGAAAGCACCTCCTGTTTTATGCCCCCCATCCTAAAATTTTCCTGCAATTGTAGGACTTTAATCCATATCAAACACACATTTATCAAGTGTATTAATATACACTATATTTAAAAAACTAAAAAAAAAACCCAAGCCATACTTTACAAAGTTATTGCCATTATAAGTCACAATTCACCAGTAACCACATTACAGTATTTGAGGTATCACATCTATTTCTGTATACACAGAATAGGAAATAACAGCAGTATCTCATATCCCACTGTGGATAAACATGAGTTTTAATATCAATCTGTGTAAATATACTGTGTGAACGTCATTTTTTTCCCAACAAAAAATTTAGTATCTTAGCCACTCAACAGTTTTGCACATTAAAGGAAGTTTCTTTATTCTATTTCTCTATCTCATTCTCTGTTTTATGCAGGTGAAAAAGTTAACCTGGAATCTCATTTCAGTCAGCTGGGAGTGGCCAGATTTATTTTCCTAGAAAGATTTACCAGTCTGCTGTATTCATAATTCTTTTCTGGGAACTTGGATCTCTTTTTTGACGAAAGCAAAGAAGGAGTAAATTCACAAAACACCAGGGATGGTCTGACCCAATGACTATGCATTGTTGTTATGAATCACTGGGCCAAAGAATGCGAACGAGAATGATTTTGTAGCCCGGGGGTATGAACGTCATCTAGAATATTAGAGACCAACTACAAATCCCTGCTCCAATGACTAATCCATTTATAAAGAATGGATAGCTTCAAGAGGACAGACCGAGATAGGCACATAACAGAATAGCTCATAGCTCACTAGTTAGGGCAGTTTCCTGCAATGTAGGAAACACAAGTGCAAAACCTTTCTTCATATTAGGGACAGGGAATTGAATTGGGGTCTTCCACATCCCTAATCACTGGGCTGAATGTTATAAGGGAGTCCTGCTATTCACCTCCAGATGTTCTGTGAATCTAGTCTAATCTTTGGAGTACTCAGCATTGTGATCTTAATAATGCTCTTTTCATGTAGATTTATTGTGTACAATTTCCTATGTATTTACAAGAGCACTGATAAAAACAGAAACTCGGTCATGTGGCCAAATGTAGACAGAATTTCACTGGGCAGCAAAAGGCACATCCCTGACAAAAAAAAGCCATCTATATGCCAAAAGCATAGAATTATAACATAGTAGACCTGGAAGGGACCTTAGGAGGTCATCTAATCCAGTCCTCTGAATTCAAGGCAGGACTAAGTATTCTCTAGACCATCCCTGACAGATGTTTGTCTAACCTGCTCTTCAAAATCTTCAATGATGGAGATTCCATAGCTTCCCTAGGCAATTTATTCCACTCGTTAACCACCCTGAAAGTTAGGAAGTTTTTCCTAATGTCCAGTCTAAACTGCCCTTGCTGCATTTTAAGCTCTTTGCTTCTTGTCCTATCCTCAGAGATAGAGGAGAACAATTTTTCTCCCTCCTCTTGTAACAACCTTTTATATACTTGAAAACTTTTATCATGTCCCCTTCTCAGTCTTCTCTTCTTAAGACTAAACAAACCTATTTTTTTCCCCCAATCTTACCTCATAAGTCATGTTTTCTATACCTTTAATCATTCTTTTTTTTTGCTCTTCTCTGGACTTTCTCCAATTTGTCCACATCTTTCCTGAAATGTGGTGCCCAGAACTGGAAACAGTTGAGATCTAATCAGCGCAGAGTAGAGTGGAAGAATTACTTCTTGTATCTTGCTGACAACACTCCTGCTAATACATCCCAGAATGATATTTGTTTTTTTTGCAACAGCATTACACTGTTGACACATATTTAGCTAGTGATCCACTATGGCCCTCAGACCCCTTTCCACAGTACTCCTTCCTAGGCAGTGATTTCCCATTTTGTATGTGTGAAACTGATTGTTCTTTCCTAAGTAGAGTACTTAGCATTTGTCCTCATTGAATTTAATCCTATTTACTTCAGACTATTTCTCCAGTTTGTCCAGATCATTTTAAATTTCAGTCCTATCCTCCAAAGCACTTTCAACCCCTTCTGGCTTGGTATCATCCACAAACTTTATAAGTGTACTCTCTATGCTATTATCTAAAGTAGGGGTCAACAACCTCTGGCACGCAGCTTGCCAGGATAGGCTCCTTGGTGGGCCAGGCCAGTTTATTTACCTGCCGCGTTGGCTGGTTTAGCCGATCTTGGCTCCCACTGCCCATGGTTCACTGCTCCAGGGCAATGGGGGCGGTAATAAACCATGGCCAGCACATCCCTCAGCTCCCATGTCACTTCCCGCAGCCCCCATTGGCCTGGAGTGGTGAACCACGGCCAGTGGGAACCGTGATCAGCTGAGGCTGATGACACGGCAGGTATACAAACTGGCTTGGCCCGCCAAGGTACTTACCCTGGCGAGCCATGTGCCAGACATTGCCGACCCCTGCTCTAAAGCATTGATGAAGATGATATTGAACAGAACTGATTCCTGCAGGACCCACTCGATATGCCCTTCCAGCATGACTGTGAACCACTGATAACTACTCTCTGGGAATGATTTTCCAACCAGCTATTCACCCACCTTATAGTTAAGGCTGAAAATCTGTTATGGAGGTGACGGAAGTCACGGATTCTGTGACCTTCTGGGACCTTTGTGAATTCTGCTTCTGCAGCAGCTGGTGCAACTGACCCAGAGCCGCCTGAGCAGCTGGGGTGGCCCTGGGGCCAGCTGCACCAGCAGCTGCTGAAGCTGGTTGGGGAGCCTGGATCAGCTGCATCAGGAGATGCTCAGGGGGCCTGTGGCAAGCTGCCCCAGGAGCTGCTGCAGCAGGCCCAGGGCCAGCCTCACCGGCTGCTGCTGGAATGGCCCCAGTCAGCTGGCCCTGTGGCTGCCCAAGCAGCAGCCAGAGGGGCTGGCCCCTGGGGCTTCCAGAGCAGCAGCAGCACTGTGGGCTTCCCCCCACACAAAGCAGCAGCAGTGCCCTGGGCCATCCTCCCCCCCCCAGCACCAGTACCCCAGGTTGCCCCCCCCAGAACAGCAGAAGCGCCCCAATTGCCCCCCCCCCGAGCAAAAGCAGATCCCTGGGGCTCCCCAGAGCAGCTGTGTCCTGTGGCCCCAGAAGTAACTAACATTTAGTCAGGGGTACTTATAGTAAAAGTCATGGACCAGTCATGAGCCATGAATTTTTGTTTATTGCCCATGACTGGTCCATGACTTTTACTAAAAATACCCATGACTAAATCTTAGCCTTATAGTAGCTCCAGCTAGGTTGTATTTCCCTAATTTGTTTATAAGATGGTTATGTGAGACAGTATCAAAATCCTTACTAACGACGACGTACATCACATTCACTGCTTCCCCTTATCCAGAAGGCTTGTTAACCCGTCAAAGAAAACTATTAGGTCAGATTGACATGATTTGTTCTTCACAAATCCGTGCTGGCTGTTAGTTATCATTTTATTATCTTCTCGGGCTTTGCAAGTTGATTGCTTAATTATTTGCCCCATTATCTTTCTGGGTACTGAAGTTAAGATGACTGGTTTGGGATTCCCCATTTTGTCCTTATTCTCCTTTTTATAGATTGGTACTATATTTGCTCTTTTCCATTCCTCTGGAATTTCTCCTGTCTTCCATGACTTTTCAAAGATAATCACTAATGGCTCACATATCTCCTCAGTCAGCTCCTGGAGTATTGTAGGACCTATTTCATCAGGCCCTGGTGACCTGAAGACATCTACCTTCTCTAAGTGATTTTTAACTTGTTCTTTTCCTATTTTTGCTTCTGATCCTACCTCATTTTCAGTGACATTCACCATGTTAGACACCCAATCACTGCTAACCTTTTTGGTGAAAAACAAAACAAAAGAGTCATTTAGCACTTCTGCCATTGCCACATTTTTTTTTATTATTGTTCCCTCCCCACACCCAATAGAGTAATGGGTCTACCCTGTCCTTGGTCTTCCTCTTGCTTCTAATGTATTTGTAGAATGTTTTCTTGTCATCTTTTGTCTCTAGCCAGCTTAATCATGCTTTGTGCCTTTGCCTTTCTAATTTTTTTCCCTATATGCTTGTGTTGTTTATATTCATCCTTTGTAATTTAACCTAGTTAACCCTTTTTTGTAGGACTCTTTGAGCGTGGGGGCAGTAGACAGTCTTAAAAAAAATCACCAGAATATTTTAATGTGGGCAAAAGAACTTATTTTCCCTAGCCTCATTCTTAGAAATGGCTGAACCATTATGCTTGACATTTTCAAAAATATTTTAGCCTCACACAGTTCTCTAACATGGAAAATTTCTATGCAAGTGGTTAAAGTTTGGCAAAGATACAGCCAATTGAAAACAGGGTTTTATAATGGGAAGCACTGGGCATTCTGAATAGGTAGTGGTACCAGCCTAGCCTATAATGAAAGTTGAGGATTCTGAGGCAGAGCTGTTTTAATCTTGTCTATAGTTTTAATAGATTGATCTAAACTGAATTTGGACCTTGTTTATCCAGCTTTTGTAGACGTTGTTAATTTCACAATTCTAGGAATAAAGTTTAGTCACACAGTACCCTCTGTTTTTATGAGATTCTGATTGTTCTCTTTCCTTCTCAGCTGGTGCGCAGATTACAAACACCTGAACATATTTGTTAAAAGGCTACTGTCAGGAAGGGGAACTTGTTTGTGATTAGTTGCTTTAATATTCACATCTCTAGTAGAAGTGGGTTGCTGTTCTAGGATATTAACATATTTCCAGCATATATGTCATTTGTGGCAGCAGGTGTTACATTTTGATCATTGGCTTCCATTTGTGTGTTATTCATCTGGATCATTTCAGTCTGTTTGCGATTTATCTAAGTGATCTTTTGATCTACTTAGTAGTTTTTAAACACATACGTATAATTAATTTCCTCAGCTTGTTATCCTGTTTTCAGTTTCATTACTTGTGGCTATCAGGATTATTTCCAGATTTAACAGTATGACATTTCAGTTCTTACTAATTTGTTCTAAATGTCTCTCTGTTCCTGTCTTTGTTATTCTAAGTTATTGATTTAAGATTTTTTTTAATGCTAGGCTAGGAAAAAATGACTATGGTGATTAGGTGATCTATCGACAATTGTGCGACTTGCCCTCTTTTTACTAAACTTTCTGACTTATTTGAAATTCTTTTTGTTGATTTGTTGAAACAAAATTTCTCACAATGTGGAAAAACCTGCCCTTGCCTACTTCAGCTGCCAAGCTACTGCAGTTTTATGTTTCGTGCTCGTTTATTAAAATGCGACCACTCAGCAAACCATCGTCAATTTTAGCTGCATTCAGCTGTATTGTACTCACTCCTATCCAAATTCTTTTTCCTAGAAGCCTTTTGAAGGACATGAAATCTCTTTCAGTAAGTAAGAATAACTAATGTTGGCTTACTATCAAAGACCACAAAATCACAATAAAAATCAGCTTTAAAAGTCCTCATTTTTATCCATGTGTTCCCCCAAACGATTCATCGGTCCAGTGCCCCTCTGAAGTACTCTGAAGCTGCATTATGTTAGAGGAACAAAGGAAACAAACAAACAATTAAGTATTAGACATTCTATTGCTTTAGTGTCTTTTCATTGGTTTTTCCTCAGTCTGGTAATGTAACTTTCCATTATGAAAGTCACCTCTGAAGACTATTCTTTCCGTGAAGACACAGAGAGGAACTTTATTAAAGCAACTATTCAACCAGCTGACCTTCTTAATTCTAATTGCAACTGGCTTATATGTATTTATCAGGAAGGAAGAGCTTCTCTTACCAAGACAGATAATTAAAACCTCAGTTGTTCAGTGGTCTATGTCAGATACTACTGCAAACCTAACTTAATTTTTTCAGGGAAAGATCACCAAGTCCAAAAAGTCTAAGAACAACTCACAAGCCCAGTTTCAATCATCATTTTCTTGGCTTTCTAGCTGATTTTGGGGTGGGAGTGACAGATATTGCAGCCCTATACAGTATCTTTATGGACCACATTGTATTTTAATGTTTAAAACATGAAAACCTCAAAAAGCAAATATACTGATAAGGGCCAGACAGAACGAGCTGTAATGTATTCGTAGCCCTTTGAATCAATACGGGTGATGTGCATTTGTGTGTTCCTAGGAGCAGGTGATAGGTGAGGGACATAATCTGGAATCATTCTGACTGATTAAGGTAAAATCTCAAGGCTAGCTGTGCAGAAGATACCCATCCTCGGAAGCTTAACCTCCTGGTGAACAAAAGGGATATAAAGCAAGACGTTAGGTATAAAAGGTTGAGTTTAAACAGACTAAGGGTGTTTCTTTCGATTCAGCAAATGGGTGGGACATTTGGTCCTAGGGCAGCCCCCACCCTTGTGGAAAGGCTTTTGGGCTACAAGACTCCCCATATGGAAGATGGGCAATTCCTGATATATTTAGCGAGCATCTAAATCCTTTTATTGCTTTGTATATGTTTTCTCTGGGATGCTTTTGCTTTAATGTCCTTTGCTTTTGAAGAAAGCAGTCACTGGTAAAAACCCTTGCCTTTGTTCTCTTAGAGAAAGCATTATATGAGTGCTGGCCATTAGGCAGACTGGCTTGCTGGGGAGAGCACAATGAGGTGCACAGGGACTGCAAGGCTAAGCACCCGATTTGGAGGGAGAGAAATGTGGATCTCCACCTGAGAGGGGTGATGCCTACAAAGCCTGAAACCTTAAGTGGGTTCCCTTGTGGCACTACAATGGTGGGACACAGGTGGAGTCACTCTGAAACTGTGACAGTGGTGATGGGGAGGAAAGATAAGTGTAATTCACAATAAGCTAATGGATAACAAAACTGTGATGGTATTTTTTCTGCTCTTGTTGGCAACCGAATTGTATGTTATAAACTGGTTCATGCCCCACTTTTGAAACAAACATTCACTGTGGTGTGTTATGAAATATATTTTAGAGACATTGGTGAGATAAAATATTATTATAAAACAAAGGTCTCCTGTTACTGTATTGAAGTATGGACTACAGCAACAAAAATAGGGCCAAACTCTATTTCTATCCAACTGATGTATATCCAGGGTTGTGCCAGTGAGGAAAATAGAGTGGTGGTGCGAAACTTGGCCCTTAGATTTCAATTGGTCTTCTATTACTTATAGAGGTCAGCAACTAATCAGATTAACCATGATCTCTATAGTTTAAGCAGCTTACGTCTGTTGAAGATGGCTCCATCAAGGGTAGCCATGTTGAAAACAGCCCTTTTTAAAAGAGACTGGGATTGGGACCCTGTGGACTTTATACACTTTGCAGTGGAGAAAGCCTATGGCTGGAGAGCATTTAGCATTCAACCCTGGGTGGAAAGGACAGCATAGGCCTATGCATCACTGATATCTTGATATGGGGTTTAAGTTGTGCATATGCATTATTTTGGCCCTTTGCTTATGGGTGAATTTCACCAGTAGTATATAATATGTCATAATTAAAAAATAGTATCTGTATCCTGCCCCGTGTCACATATACCGAGTGGTCTTGGCTTCCCTCTCTGAGCTGTTTTCAGCAGTACTGAGATACATGAAGCTAAGAACAGCCGAAGAACCTGGGTAATAGGTTCTAGTTAGACAACTCTGGTGGATTCCAGCATAATAACCGCAATTAACAGCTGTGAGGACCAAAGCTGCAATGCAGAGAGGAAGACCAGCTGTTGTGTGAAGAGGAACCTGTTGCAAACTGTTACTATAGCAACTGGGAGGGGAACTATTGCTTCAGTATAGAGGAAAAGAGGTAGGAGTGTTTCCATAGCAACAAACAGAGCTTTCCAGATCTGGGTAAACTGAAAAAAACCTGCAACAATTACTTCTAATATCAGGCAGGTAATTAGTAGGGTAGATAGGCATATCAGGAGTACCTGTATAATCACCTACATATATTGCCTATTACATTGCTAGTGTATAGGAAAATTGCATTAAAGTTGCAGGGTTCCCCTCCCTCCACACAGAAGATGCATTTGTTTTAATCCCTTCCTGTGATTTTGTATTGATATCAATGTAATCAGTTCACAGGAGAAATTGCAGAACTTCTTTTTGTTCTTTGGCATATACACTCTAAAATTTAGCTCATAGCATTGTAGCTGTGGAATCATGTAATACTAGAGTAGATACTTCAGAAGCTGAAACGGAGAGTGAATAATTTTATCTATTTATCATTATCTATGAACTACAGTTGAGATCAAACGTTCCACATTCATGATTGTAAAATTCATGTTTTATTATTGGTGTGTTGTACAGGAATTACATTTCTTTTGGTTTTAAACATGATAATTTTGGACTGTAACTTAAGAATTGTGTTTGGGTATTTAATTGCTATACGTATATATGTGTGTGTGTGTGTGTATATATATAATGACTTCCTGAAATTTGTCTAAAAGAAACAAAGGTCTTGAGAAAGAGGCTTTGGTTGAACCCCTGACACTTTGAGCTGTATCTTCAAAATATCTTTAGCTATGGGTGTGCATGGGAAGTTAGTTTCACACCATCTGTTTGTGCAATCAGATGACAGAAATTCTGTACACAAATCCTCCTTGAATGTATACATTGTGCATAAAAGTGGTTTGCATGTATAGATTCTAACAGGTGAATGCACGAGATTGCAATTTTGCCTAAGCAAATTTTGTGCATATGCACAATTGAAGCGCAGACTAAAAACTTTTTGGAAAACTGGCCTCTTGTCTGTCTCACGCAAAACAGCAGGGATCCTTAAAAACTTGTCTTAGACAGGTAATATTACCTAAGTCTTTCCTAAGTATACCCTACAATAAATATAGAGAATACTACAAATGCCCGAGTTAAGTGTTTATCTAAGGTAAAATATACATGCCTGAAAGGGAAGCAATTGTAAACATACTTTTCTGTTACCGTGAATGAAACAGCTTATTTGGAATGTATCAAAACTTGAGATTTTCTCTGTTAGAAATACAGTATTATAGTAATTGATATGGTTAATGGCGTATTTTGAGTTATGATATTGGGATATTTTGGTTGTTGGATATTTTTAGTATTTTGCCTAAAACTGTTACACTTTTTTTCTACGTGTTTGCATGAGAGCATATTGTCTTTCTAGATGCTCTCATGCAGTTTATGGGTGAAACCAAGCATTGCAAATGGAAGCTTGGTGGTTTTGAATTTGCCCAAATGAGGAGCAAGGGCATTCAATAACTTGCATTATTTTTAAGAGTTTCTCTTCATGTCTCTTTGGAGAATGAGAAAACAAACAGATGTTTTGTTTGATTTTTAAACAAGTTAAACATGTGCAATTCCCTCAAACACAAGTCTAGAAAGTGCACTTACAGTTGACCAATTTTAGCAATTTGCCCAGAATTGTCTGAATCATGTGTATTGTCTTATAGTCACAAGCCTAACTTGCTTAAAAACAATATCAAGACCCATGGTGAGAAGTGTATTTTAAATCACAATAAAAACTTTGATAACTGTAGATCTCACAAGTAACTCTGTATTATTTTCACATATGAATTTGCTTTTCCTAACCCCTGCCTATGTTTATTTATGGGTCTGATTTGTGTCATATTACATTTAGATTACATACTCTTTGAACAGAGAGCGTATCTTTGCTTCTTGTGGGGGTTGTCTAGCATGTTTTTTGGACATTCAGTACTTTTGTTTACTTGAAAGTGGCCACTGAAGGACTGCAGAGGCAGGATTGTCCAGTAGTGAAAGGTACTACGCTAGGAACTAGGAGACCTGGATTAAATTCCTTGCTCCACCGTGTGTATATTTCCTGTGTGACCTTGGGAAAATTACTTAACCTCTCTGCGTCTCAGTTCCAGTTTGTAAAATGGGGATGTAAGCATATGATTCACAAGCAATTGCACCCCCAGGTGGCTGGGCAAAGCACAGCAGGCTCTTCTCCTTTAGACCTTCCTGCTGAATGCTGTTCTAGCCCTGTGGTAGTCAGTTACTTCTTGCAACTCGGCCTTCTGGCCAGGTCACATAGACTCCCACCACTTCTGGGGTACCAATAGTCCAACAAATAAGAGTCCATCAATGTCATATAGAACCCTCAGTACTTACCATTGTATCAGGGGATTCAGTAGTCCTTACCATTTGTTGGGGAGGGGCGTTCCACTCCACTTTCTTGGTGGGATGATGGGGCATTCTAGGCTGTCTCTCTAGTGGGTTCCAGTTCCTATCTTGCCTTTCTTGGGATTTTGCCTCAGCCTCTTCCTGCACTCCTAGTGTATCAGCCCCATTCTTTCTCTTCCACTCACTCATTGTAGAGCTGCAGTTCCGGCTAGCCAGTTGTTTCCACCTGGAGAGAGTTTTCTCCACTTCCCTTGCAGGGCAGACCCTGACTCAGCAGGAGATTCCATGCTCCCTGAAGGCCCCTCCTCAGAGAGTCCTGGTCAAACTCACTTCCTACTGCTCCTTCCCAACTGCCTGGGGCTCCCTGTTGTAGACCTACCTTCCTTCAGGGAGCCTCTACTTGCCAATAGCCCACTCAGCTCCCTGACTCTCACTGAGTGTCACAGATCTGCTCTCCTTCCTAGTTAGGCCTGGACTGCCAGGTTCAGCCCTTTTAACTCCTCCCACAGGTTTGACTCCTAGTACATGTGTAGCGATGTAATGCTGATTGTGCCCACGAGCTCTCATTAATCCCTTCAGGCCCATTCACATAGCACTTCCCAACTTCACAGGGATGTTATTAGCATAAATACACTAAAGCTTGTGAGGCGCTCAGATACTACAGTGATGGGGGCCATATAAGTACCTCAGACAGACAGTTGCTGCACTGGATACTCAGAAAGGGACCCTCAGGAATGACTTGCTGTAACAGCTGCCTTGTTGGACATTTTTAGTGTTTTGCCTAAAACTGTTACACTTTTTTTCCTATATGTTTGGCAAGATAGATCGCGTATTGTCTTTCTACATGCTTCCATGCAATCTGAGTGAAACCAAGCTGTCATGTATAAATCCCCACTCTGAACTTTAGCATCCAAAAGATGGGGTATCAGCATGAATTCCTCTAAGCTTAATTACCAGCCTAGAACCTGTAGCGCTGCCACCAACCAGGAATTCCAGTGCCTGGTACACTCTGGTCCCCCCAAAACCTTGCCTGGGGAACCCCAAGACCCAGATCCTCTGGATCTTAACACAAGGAAAGTAAACCCTTTCCCCAACCGTTGCCTCTCCCAGGCTCCCCCTCCCTGGGTTACCCTGGAAGATACGGTGAGTCAACACTCCTTGAACTTAAAACAGAGAGGAAATGCACCTTCCCCCCTCTTCTCTCTCCCTCTCCAGACTCTCCCTGAGAGAGAAAGTAATCCGACACAGAGAGAAATTAGCCTCTCTTTCTCCCTTCCTCCTTCTCCCCACCTATCCCCTGGTGAATCCAGACCCTGCCTCTGGGTCTCACACCAGAAATAAAAAACAATCAGGTTCTTAAACAAGAAAATCTTTTAATTAAAGAGAGAAAAACAGTAAAATTGTCTTTGTAAATTTAAATGGAATAGGTACAGGGTTTTTAACTATAGGCACTGGGAATACCCTCCAGCCTAAGTATTCAAGTACAAATTAAATCCTTTCAGCAAAAATAGAAATTTGAACTCCTCCAGCCAAATGCACAATTTAACTCCTTCAGCCAAATGCACATTTGCAAATAAAGAAAACAAAATAGCCTAACTCGCTTTATCTATTTAGTACTTACTATTTGGAATCTATAAGAACCTGTATCAGGGAAATTGGAGAGAAACCTGGTTGCATGTCTGGTCCCTCTGAGCCCCCAGAGTGAACAACAACCAAAAACTAACAGCACACACAGAAACTTCCCTCCCTCAAGACTTGAAATTATCCTGTCTCCTGATTGGTCCTCTGGTCAGGTGACAGCCAGGCTTATTGAACTTGTTAACTCTTTACAGTCAAAAGAGATATAAAGTACTTCTGTTCTGTTAACTCCTTCTATCTGTTTATGACAGAAGCATTGTAAATGGACGATTGGTGGTCTTGGATTTGCCCAAGTGAGAACCAAGGGCATTCAATAACATGCAATATTTTTCAGAGTTCCTCTCCATGTCTCCTTTGAGAATGAGAAAACAAACAGATGTTTGATCTGATTTGTAAATACGTTAAAACATGTGCAATTCCTTTTCCCAATCCACCTACCCACAAAATACTTCACAATAATTCCCTGTCTCACACATTAGAGCATCTAATGCCCTGTGGTGTCAATCCCTCACTCTCCCTCCCCACATAAGACATATATCTACTCTTTCTACAACCACCATATCTCCACGCCCTTTATAGTCATGGTCCTATTGCAGACAGGTGGAAAGGCACGTTAATCAACCTACTGCAATGATATCTATGATGATTCTCAAAGATATTTAGGCTCCTAACTTCCCTTGATTTCAATGTAAGTTAGAAGCATAAATACCATTGAGGATCTGGGCCTGCATCTCTACTCTATCAGTGCCAGAGAGAAGAATTCAAGACCCTTCTCCCATTCTCTAGCCCCACAGGCCTCTAACACCCAGGAGTACAAACTACTTCTGTAATTCATAAATAAGTAATCAGGAGCAGGCCTGCTGTATATAATGTGAACAGGCAAGAAGATTTCTTTTTTTTGCATAGATAACATCTCAGAAATGTGTTTAGAAATTGATGTGGCTCTAGCCATAACTGGTGAGATTGGTTTCTTGGTGTTAGCAAATAAACCTGTTCCCATTAAGATTTTCTAGGCAGAAGATTTTACATAGAATTTAAGATAAAGATTATTTCTTGCCTAAATACCATAAATGCTAGTATTACCTCTATAAAACAATTGGCCTACATATTCCTCTAAAAGGTAAAACCAGTTAATTGAAAGTGATCCTTGTCTTTTCGTACAGTATGGCCCAAATACTTACTCCTACGTGAAGCTAGCATGGAGACCCTTCCTGTGGCATGGAATGGATAGGCAAGTATCACTTGTGAGTGCACACTCAGCAGATACCTTGCACAGTCCATATGTGGGGTTTAACTGGTTCACAGGCCATTGCACCCTTCCTCCACACTGCAATGAATGTTGTCTATTGAGTGTGAGGAGGGACACACTCAGCATCTATGAAAACCAAGCCACTTACGTGTAAGTGCCTATATATTAAAATTTAGGGCCCAGCTTGTCAAAGGCACTTAGGTGCCTGACTCCCATTGAAATCAACAAGAATTAGGCAAATAAATACCTTTTGAGAATCTGGGCAAAGGAGCCTAATTTTATACACCCAGCTTTCAATGTTGACCTCTCTGTCTCTAGCTCAAAAATGGAATACCTAAATAGGAACCCCATTCAGCATTTGGATGAAGGCTAAAGTAATTACAATGATTAATGTGAAGGCTGAACCGATCTAGCACCCTTTTTAAAGGGATTAGTGGATGAAGAAAAAGGGGAAAATACAGTTCAGACATCAAATGTAAATATCTGTTTATCCCTTATTATTGAATATAGTACATTGCATCTGTAATGAGTTACTTTTAAGCAGAGCTAAATTGTTAGGAAAGATGTTGGGGGTGGGAGGGAATACTGTTTACTGAGTTGTTATGTGATACTGCTTAAATAAATTCTTTCAAGCTGAGCATAGGCCAGAGAAACACATTTAAAACAATAGGCCATGTTTCATTACTAGGGGATCCAATGCAGTTATATATGCACAAAGGCTTAAATTCATCCCTGGTTTAAACAACCCATTCAAGTAAATGGGGTTGCATCTGCCCATCTCGGGCTTGTGCTTTACCAGTTGTATTTTGAATAACCTCTAGGGGCAGTTCTAAATGGAGTACTTAGCAGGAAACGCCAGCTGGATGACCTTACTTCCTGGAATACTTAAAAAGAAGGAATGTGGGTGTTGTGGAGAGTATGGGGGAGAAAAGTATGGTGGATGTTAATTAAACAGTTCAGGGCTGTCTTTCCTTTTGAATAAGCAAAATCCTAAGTGTTTACAATATCCCAAAAGAGAATTACAGCTGCTCCTAAATTTAGAAATAATTTGGCAATCAAAATAAGCATTCTTTTCCTATCAAATAATTTCAGATATGAACATCTTGCATCAATCCATTGTTGTTTATAAATACACCACGCTCATTAGCCAGCTGTATATATGTGGCATCATAGCCTTTGGCTCCATAAATACTGGTCTCAGCTTGCAAGCTAAAGGAACAGTTCCACTAGCTCAGCAGTTAGAGCAAACTGCTGTACATGTGGCCATGTCTAGCAGATTCCATTCTGTATCAGGTAAATGCACACAAGCCTCTCTTCTCCAGGGTGTTGCAATGAGGAGCTGGCAGGGATGGGGCAAATAGTAGAACATAACGTGAATAACCCACTCTCTGCAATAATGGCAAAGTGAGGAAATAATACTTTTTGAACATTTATAATTATATATAGGTGGGTAGTTTTATGACCATTTCCTCACCTCTGTAATTTCTGAGCACTTCCCATGTTTTTAAAAATAGAAATAACAATCAGTATGAGCTAGATACTTTGATATACTTCCTTGTCTCAATGTACAGAGATGTGCAATTCCCTGCATACCAAGATGAAAATAAGTCTCCTTCAGTGTCAAATCTCTTGTTCTACCCCTGAAAGTAAAGCTAATTAAAAAAGAAAAATCGCAGCTCGAAAGGCTAAAGGGCAAGGTTCTAGGGATTGTTAGTAGCTATGCTGCAAATCATAAGGTGATATATTACCTGCTATTCCTATATATGCTAAGAATTCTTACATATCCATCGATCATTCATCATGGAAAGCTGAGAGTCCCAGAGCATGTTTCTCGGCTAATAGTGTCAATGAATAACAATAAATAGTGTTATAACATCAATTCTGGAAGGATGGCCTGCAAAAGATGGTAATTATAGGAATAATGCAGGGTAACCAGATGGCTCCTAGAATACGGTTAGAATACTAGGATAAATTCATGGCACAAACCCTGCTAATAACACATGATAAGTTGTTACAGTGGTGCATAATAGAATTGGTTTGTACTTTTTTCCTTAAAAAAAAAAAAATCACCAAGGAACCTTCATGCAAAAAACCTACATTAAATGAAAATTAGGCTGGACAAAAGATCAAGCAAGGAACTTCCATATTGACCAGGAACCCTTAATTCTTCCCCTTTATACTTATGCATTATGATCAAGTCTTTATATAAACACATTTTTCCCACAAGATCCTCCCATCATTCAATGCATAGGTTGGATGCACCAGGACGCAGAATGAAGGTTGTACTGGCAGATGTGGAATTGCTATTTTAAGTACTGGATTTTGAAACTTAAATATCTATCTGTAAACAAAGTTTTTTGTATGTAATAATATATACACATGCTCACACTTGTGTGTGTGTGTATGTGCATGTGTGTGTGTAACTTCTATTTTATCACCCTAATTATGACTACTTAGTAACAGAAACATGGCAATAAAATGTAACTATAGAAAAGATAAGATTGTAGCATCTGGATTAGCATATTAATGGCAGTTTAAGAGAATTCTGGCCCCTGGCATTTGAAATACATGAGGTATCTGTAAAGAAAAATAAATTAGAATCTATGATCCTGGCATCTTTCTGCTACAGGCTCTACATGCAACAGTTTAGAAACAGAACAATTAATGTGTGTGTGGCTGCCATATTCCACACAATTTGTCATTGTCAGGTGACTTATTTAATCACCAGCCATATTTGTCTAATGCTACCTGAATCTCAAACACCTGTTTCATCATACAGCAGCTCCTTAAAGCCTCTGTTTTCACACTGTATTAGGGAAGCCACTGCAGACATATTGTCCAGTTGTGACTTCCCCGACTTCACACAGAGACGGATGGTCAAGACTGTGTGGTGGGGCAGAGCATGCTAAGCCAAAAGGCCAATGCAGGAGATCATGTTGTTCTATTTTTTTCCCCTAAAGTAAACTAATTCTGAGAATGAAAACAAACAAACAAAAAAACTTAAAAGACCAGCTCTTTGGCTGGTGTAAATCAATATAGATCCATTGATTTTAATAGAGCTATGTCGAGTTACACTGACTGAGGCTACAGCCCTTTAACTATATCCTATCAAAGACCAAATATAAGTGGAATGCGTGGAACCAACTTCAGTTTTTATGTTGTGCTTTTATTACAGGAATACCAAATTGATATATTTTTTGCTCAGACATGGACAGACAGCCGCCTTCGTTTCAACAGCACCATGAAAATACTGACTCTAAACAGCAATATGGTTGGATTGATATGGATACCAGACACTATCTTCCGAAATTCTAAAACAGCAGAAGCTCATTGGATCACTACACCCAATCAGCTTCTGAGAATATGGAATGATGGGAAAATCTTGTATACTTTAAGGTAGGAAGTAGGATTGTGTGGCTGACAGTATTTGGTCTCTTTTTCTGCAGAGTATTTTTAGATGTTTTGGTTTGATTTTTTTAACTGTTTCCTAACATATTCAAATCTGTTTTAGGGACAGGCAAATTGATGCTGTTTAAAACAAATGACATGAATATTTGTCCAAAATTCAAACTAAGCCCCAAGCTAAACAATTTTTTAGGCTAAAAAAGCTTGCTAATTTTTTAAAAAACCTTGATGTTATGCCTTTCTTCATTTCCATATTCAGGAACCAAAAGCAGAAGTGTCAAAATTCTACAAGAAAGGTTCCTCTCTCAGTGTTTGCAATCCAGCCAGAAGCATGTAGTCCCAGAAATCTTGCAAGAGAAGTAGTTTCTATAAAACTTCCTGACTTGGCTTACAGTGGAACTGGGAAAAAAATCAAAATATTTTTGATGAAAAATGGCTTTTTGACAAAATAGAAGTTTGCATGAAATGTCATTTTTTTGGTCAATTTTTTGTGTTTTCATAAAAAAAGACCACACATACATCTTTTGGGTTGCTGTTCCAAGTAAACCAAACATTTTCAGTTTTAGATTTTTAGATTCCCTACCTCATAAAAAAAAATCAAAGAAAAACTTCTGCAAATAAGAAGAAAACAATTTTGTTGAAATTTTTCAGAGGGAAGGGAAAAAAACATTTCCCAGCCAGCTTTACCTTCGAGGGCAGATTAGCTCAGATTAGATTCAGGTATACACCTGGGTGTGTATTTGAACCAAACACAGCCTCTGGAGACAGATTGATCCACTGCTTAGAGCACTGAATTAGACATTGGAAGAACTGAATTTTATTCCTGTCTGTGTCATTTTCTTATTATGCGATCTTGGGCAAGTCAATTAATTATTCTGTGCCTCATTTTACCAATCTGTGAAAATGCTTTGAGTTCTGCAGAGGAAAAAAGATGCAAAATATATATTTAGAGATTCTTCCTCTGCTGGTGTGCTCATGTTTAGGTGCATACTAGGATCTGCAGTGTGGGGCACGGGTCACTTCCTGGAGGATTCATTGCACCTTGAGGTCTTTAAACCACGATTTGAGGACTTCAATAACTCAGACATAGGTTAGGGGTTTGTTACAGGAGTGGGTGGGTGAGATTCTGTGGCCTGCGCTGTGCAGGAGGTCAGACTAGATGACCATAATGGTGCCTTCTGACCTTAAGTCTATGAGTCAATACCAATTTCTATATACAAGTAACACTGGAAGATAGCACATCAGATGTTTTGTCAAAAAGGGGAACTACTGGAAGAAATATGTTAGAGTTTATCTAGGCAAGACAATACCATAAAGTATACATTTGTATTAAAATGGTGCATTCAAATAAAAAAAATTGCTTTTTTATTCAGTGGAGGAGCTGAACTGTTCAAAAGTGGAATTTCACAATAAACAAGATTCCCTATACAGCAAGCAATCTATCTGTAAAATATATCTTCCATGTTGCACAGTTGCTGCACTGATTGTATTCAACCTCCTCAGTGCATCATCACGCTGATGATACTTGCATATGGAAGCTGAGCTTCAATGACAAGTGTCCCTATTTAAAGACTGTCAAACAAGAGAGGGATACAACAGCTCGAAAATACCATTCAGGGTATGTCTGCACTGGAATAAATGACCGGTGGTACTGCTGTGGCTGGGTCAGCTGACTTGGGATCTGGCTGCGGAGCTAAAAATTGCTATATAGATATTCAGGCTCAGGCTAGAGCCCAGGCTCTGGGACCCTTCCCCCACCACACGGTATCCCAGAGATCAGACTCTATGTCAAGCCTGAATGTCCACACAGCAATTTTACAGTGTGAGCCCCACAAGTTCAAGTCAGCTGACCCAGGCCAGCTGCAGGTGTTTAATTGCTGTGTAGATGTATCCTACATGGTCTTTCAGTATCCTCCTCTTTTGAGGCTTTATCCAAAGCCCACTGAAGTACATGGAAAGTCTCTCAGTCACTTCAGTGGGCTTTCAAACAGGACCTTGATGAATGTAAGAAGATGCTCATTTGGTTAGGTATGCATCCCCCTTTTATCTGTCAATTTTTTGTGCCATATTGTGCACTGTTACTTACACTTGTGAGACCTCACTGAAGTAATAGAGTTTTATAGGTGTCTCTGAAAACATCATCTGTCCCATGGACTGCAAAAATATCTTACCATACACTGTTAATCAGAAAAACATTTGGCCCATGTCAAAGGGTGGACTGGACTCTTTAAGAAGGAACTGGTCCACTCCACCTGAGTCTCATTAACTGCCTTTCAATGGGGCCTGATAGAGGGCAGCTGTTGAACAGCTGGACAGGAAGAGGAATCTATGGTAGAGAAGAGCTGCAGTAAGCAAAAGGCTCCTGTAGGAGAACCTGACTGAGAGAGGGTTTAGGGCCTAGAAGCCAGAGCCAGAAGGCTGAGCTCCAGTTAGGGGAGATGACAGAGCAGCAGGAACTGCAGAGAAGGAGGACCTTAATGGATTGCCAGAGACAGGAAAAGATACCTCTGAGGGCAGAGATGAAGGCTAGCAGGGTAATTCCCTAATTTTATTGTAATTTTAATTCACTGTTTTTGGAAAATAAATAAATCCCTGCCAGAATGGCCTGTGGAGTTTAACTGGGGAGCCCTGAAGAAAGGGAAGATTGATGGGAGGATGCTGCCGAGCCACCCTAGGTCACGGGGTGCTCAGTACCTAGCTGACCCTGTTCCAGCCCTCCTGTGCTTAACTGAGCATTTTAAATGTATATAAAGAGTTCTGTTTCCAGTTTTACTACTCCACCTTTCCTCTGTGAACAAGGAACTCTATAAACCTTAATGTTCACAACTTAGGACATAAAACTCAGCAACAAGTAAGCAGTCTTTATTGTCGCAGACTATTGACTCTACAGAACTACAGGTAAGAGACAGCTGTAGTATCTCCAATTTCTTCACTGTGGATGTCTCAGAAAGAACAACCTTGAGCTGACTGAATCTCTAAATTCAAGAATCAGTGTACAAGTTTGTGCCAGGTCCTCCTCTTCTCTGGCCACTTTCGGGCATGCAACCTTGGAATCCTGTCGTCTTGTACAATTAAAACGACTAGGCAGAGAGAACTAATTTACTTACAACTGAGCTTAAACAAGGTAGACATTTCTGTGGCTGTCAGCCCAAATTTAAGGCTTCTAGACCTTCTCAAATCTAGTTTGTTTACCTTTTAATTAGTTTTCCTAAAATTTGTCATTTGCTGGGAAAACTCATCCAGTGAAGTTAATATAGTGTTCATTACTTGAAAATAGCTTTCACATAAAACTAATGTATGATATGATCTAGTCAAATATATACACCGACTTTGTAGTTTCATGGACTGAAACCCCTAACTTAATGGTAATTTAATAACTGGCCTTATTTGTAGTGTGCCCTGTGTTAGTAAACCATTTTAAACATCATTTTAAAATGTGGTAGATATTTTTGCAAACATTTGTGCTGACCTATGTTAATTGGGCCTATCTTTGTGAAATTTATTAAAAAAGTTCTTTGATAAGAAGGGTAGATAAAAATTAGTTTAAAAATGGTCGCCTAACATGGGAGAAAGAGTATCACAGATCGGGCTATTAAGTTTACAGTGTAATACCAAGCAAAACCCATACAACACTGCATAAAGCTCTGTTTCCATGCATGCATGAACAGTCATATCACCCATTTCCTAGCACTTAATTCTGTAGCAATGCTTCAACATTTCCCAGCTGTGTCTTGGACAATTATCAACGATTACCCTACCATGTTCCTTTAACTTTTCGTTGTGCTGATTTATAGTGACAATTACCTGTTTTTTACACAGGCTCACCATCAATGCAGAATGCCAGCTGCAGCTACATAATTTCCCAATGGATGAACATTCTTGCCCGTTGATATTCTCTAGTTGTAAGTACTGCTTCAGTGCATATCTATTATACTTGAACCTTGTGGAGAGGCACCAGTTTGTCTTTAATTTCTGTCAGGTTGTTCAGGGTTTCCTGAACAGGTACTGAGGTTTGCTTTTGATATTATCATATATATGTGTTTTCGCTTCAGCGTTCATGGCAGAAGTTTTTGTCATGAAATGCCCCATGTAGAGTTATACCGCTAGAGCTGCAAGCACCAGCATCTCTGTTTGCAGTCATAATTACAGTTTAACAAGGAGCAGATATTCACATCAGTCTGTGCTCTGATGAGATGGTTATAAAAATAATGTAACATATATTTGAGAAGAGAACCTACTGTAGTATGAGATGTGCAGTGCAGATATAAGCTATATCATAACTACTCCTGTTTATTTTCCAAGCCAAAGATTAAAATTTCCTTTTAGAGAGATCAGTGTGTAAATGGTGTTGCTGATGGCAGTAGTGAACTGGATGGAGAACCAATCTCCATCATCTCTAATTTTATGAGTTTATGAGAAATAGCATGGTAGCAACTTTGCCTCATAATTCAGAAATAGGTTGTATCATTAGACTAAGGCTATTTTTTTCTTGTATTATTCAGCTGCATGGTAGTTCCAACTGGATTGTATTGTGTGTAATTTTGTCTATAAATGCTGTCATCATTGTGGGAGGTTGGCAGGAATCCTGTTGTTAACATGAACACCCCAGAGATGGGAGATGGCACATCTCAATTAACATTATGCTGCTGCAGAAATGTAATTACAACCATGATCCAAATGTGGTAAATGATGTTTAAAAGGACAAGCATGGCATTTGGTTTACTGCATCTGACTGTCATCACAGGCTTTTCTCCTTAATATCGCAAAAGTCAGGTTTTAGCGAGATTTTTTAGAAAAGAAAGTCAGGAATGTGAAAGCTAACCCATAATATCATCATGCTAGGTATTGTGTGTGTGTGTGTATGCAAATACCACAGGTCCCTAGAAACATGGTTTATGACTTTCTAAATTGTTTTAAAAATTTGCTAAAGGCACATTCCTGATTGCTTCTGTATCCAAAAATAAAAGTTGAATGATTTAACAACAACCAAAAAAAAACAAAAAAACCCCAGTTGTTTATCCCCTGAGGTGGGATTTGCCTTCTAAAGGAAGGGAATGTTCAGCACATTGAACATTCTGACTGCGTGACTCATGAGTGCTTAGTAATGAATCCAATTTCAGTTCCACTCTAACTGGTGTTCCCTTCCAAAAGGACAATTTTCTTCTGGTCAGGCTCACATAGTTACTTAATTTGTCCTTAAAAATAAATGCAATCCGTAGTAAGGAGTGTGTTTATTCTGTCCTATTCATTCACCCCCATTCACATGCATGAAAAGTCTTGGGGAAAAGATTCTTTTTAGGATGATCAGGTGGAAAAGGCATTAAAAATGTATTTTTCACAGAGTGCTCCCTCTTTCTGAAACAGATCATACATCAACAGTGATGTGCTGTCAATATTTTTTAAAAAAGGTCTCTAACAAAAAGTGTACGCTTTGATAAATTCTGTATCTCAGGGAATGTACTCTGTAAATAGGAGTGAAGGACTGGGAAAGCTATCATTTTCTCTTCCCTTTTAAATAATATCATTTCCCCATCATATCTATAAAATAATTAGAGAGGTAACATCATTTGGTAAACACATTTATGTGTACATACTACTTTTTTTCCCTGGGAAGTATATTGGTAGTGTAGAAGAGTATTCATCTTGTCCAGTTTGAAACAGGATTTTGAACCCAGTATGGTGGGCATGGAGGTATTTTCATCCCCCAAGGCAAATGTTTTTTGGGGAAAAAGACAGTGCACTCGATTCCATTCCATTTTTAAAAAATGAACTTTTGAGTATTTTTATGAGCTCAATGGATATGTAAATCCTCGGCAAAAATGCTTTAGGGCATACAGCTTGTGAGCCAGATTCAGCCCATTTGAGGTATTCAGATTGTGTAGAATCTAACTTGTCATTAAAAATAAAAAGTAATCTTCCAAATGTTACTAGTGATGAAATGTCTTTTAGTCTGTAGACAGCCTGTAACAATTACTTAGATTTGTTAACTCCCCTGTCTATGTTAATCTCACTGGAGAGTCAACTTTAAAGTCCAATGATAATGCTATATTGTCAACATGAACTGCTTTATTGATGATCATTTTAGTGAATGGAATGGGAGAGGAGGTGGGACTTCAGCCCACAGAGAGGTGAAAATAGGGAGAGAACAGAAAAATAGGATGGGAAAGAAAGAAAAATAATAGACAAAATTGTAGCAGTTCTACAAGGGAACAGATTTTCCCAGTGAAATTGAATGTGACAATAAGTTACTCAACAAACAAATAATAGTTTATATAGTACAAAAAGTCCATATATTGCCCTGGATCTTTGTGGAAAACTCCCATTTTTTTCTTGCTGAAGGTAGTGTGTAGTTTTAAATATATACCCCCCGCCCATGGACCATAATAAAAAATGGAGTTTGGTTCTCGCTGTCAAATGAGTTTGACACCCCAGTTTTATCAATATCCAGAGAAGATGGCGAACTCTTGACAGGCAGAGAAATCATCCCGGTCCTTTCTTCAATTTGGAGGCACAATAACTGCTGGGGGCAGCTCCAGAAAGTGATTAAGCTGTGTTCTGTGCCACTATCTTATTTAGAGTAACAACTCTTCCCTTTGTGCTGAATAGGATTTGAACATCAGAAGGTTCAGGCTCATGGCTAAATTTCAAACTTGATGTTGGCCTGACTTTTTTTATCATAACTTATATCTTTTAGACAAAATTTTTTTTCTAACTTTGGATGCGTGCATGCAACACCATCTGAGGAAATGGCAGTTATATGGGCATAGTCAAGAGCTTTGTTTGTCTCAGTTTTACAGTTTTCTTGATGTATGCAAATAACACATGAAAAACTATAACAAAATGATTTTGCAACTTTCTCACCTGCTCTAATAATGCCGTTCACTAGAGGTTATTTTTAAGTTATCAAGTGACATTCCTTTCCTTGAAGGCTATTTTAGTGCTACCTTTAGCACTATCTTAGCACTTCTTTTGTAAATTTTCATGTAGAACATCTCCTTAGGGATTTGTTTGTGTTATATCTTTATTATATTTTCAGTGTTATGTACACATATTCCAATTTTAAGATACATGATGCTCCAGAGGACTTATGAGATGAATGGCTGAATGATTTATTACTGTCAGCTCTGCCAAATTTCCAAGAGGAGGAGCTTATTACAAATTTAGATTCCACAATGTGTTGTCTTGTGAATAAAACAAAAACCTAAATGGTTGTAGAATTTACAGCAGAATGCCCATGAATGCACATATAATTGAAAGTTAAATTGCGGGAAACCAAAAAAACCCCACTCAGACATCATATACTATAACTGATTCTGCTGCACAGACACTTGAACATTAACTATGTTAATATCTAAAACTTAGCACCTTTCCTAAACATTTCCTTTAATTTTTACCAAATACATTTTAGACTGAGCCAGGTCCTTGCAAGACCTCCTGACTCTTAGCCTTTCTCTTTGCTCTTTGTATGTTGGAGTCAAATGGTCTGGTTGCCAGGAAGAGTCAGAAGAATACAGTGGGCTGGATGGGGCCATTTTACTGTGCTAATTTAACTTATTTTGATTACTAGCTCCTAATCATTCCCTCTTGTTGGAAAACCCATGGGAGGAGGAAACATTAGGAAGAAATGCTGCATCGTGCACTTCCTGGTATTCCCTTCTCTCTCACCTCTGAAGTGGTTTCTGAACTCATTTGTAGATAGTGATGCAGCAGAACCTAGAGCACTGCAGGAAAACAGGCTATAGCCACATGAACTGGAAGGATAGTAGTTCAGGGAGCCATTTCTCTGGGTAAAAGCCTGTGGCATTTCCAAGGCAACTCCTGGTCCCTGGGAATCATGCTGCCTTCCTTTAATGTATAGGAATTGGGCAGTATTCCTTCAATTAGCTTTGACCCTCACTGTGACCCGCTAGTGACCCTCACTGTCTTCTATGTTTCAGATGCCATCAAACCTTGCCTGAGAAGCCAATGTATATATGTAGCCAGGCTTTGCACGTTGTATATAATTAGTGAACATGGTTATTTGTGCCTATGTGGTTCTTTCATAATAAGGCTTTGTTTGTGCATGTAAGACTCAAAATGCACAACCCCCCCCACAAACCCCTGTATGCATCTCTGTTTCCTGGGATGTGGCTAACGGCATTGAAGGGGAGTTCAAACTGCTTGGAAAAGTGTTAACTTCTGTGTGGATTTCCTGTTGGAAATCTACCTGGTTAGAAGATGAACAACCTTTTACCCATCAATATCTTCCTGCCCTACCTGAATAAGATGTCTGTAATGCCTTTCACAGGTTCTGGAGAGATTAGAAACATGTATTGGAGCCATATACCGTCTCTCCTCTTCGACCTTCCACCTTCCAAAGCCTGAGCTTTTGCTCTTCTCAGCCAATGTAAGCAGAAGGAGCATTTAGCCTCTTGCATTTTTTTTAAACAGTAACAAATATAATAGTAGCCAAAGGAAGAATGGCATAGTTATGTCTGGCTACTTTCTGTTCCTCAGGACCTACCTGGGGCCATGTATCAAGGAGGCTTCTTGAGCCTACCTCTATCTGTAGGCTCAGCATGAGCTTGCACTTGCTCCACTCTGTCAGGCAGAAGCCCATGATAGCCAGCAGCCATACCATACGGCAGCTGATTGTTCAAGAACCAGCTGTGGTATATAGAGTGTCAGAATCTGCAGTACTGTGTGTTTACTGCATCATTAATGTCTGGAACAATCTGTGTGGCAAAGTTTGAAGATATACCACTTTTAGAGATATCTGAGCTGGAAACTGAGCCAAGAATAATGTGAGATGATACAGATAAAGAGGTATCTCACTGGGCTGATCTGACTAATTTTGTTATTAATATATTGTTTCCTGTTGTTTTTGATCCTCATAAAGCCATGGTAGTTAATTAAAAATGAATATTCGAGTTTGTGGAACAAAAACACCAACCAAATTGCCAGTTGCCAGTTATCGACCTATGAGCAGCTGTGGACTTTTCTATAGCTATCCTCTGCTTAGAATCATAGAATATCAGGGTTGGAAGGGACCTCAGGAGGTCATCTAGTCCAATCTCCTGCTCAAAGTAGGACCAACTCCCAACTAAATCATCCCAGCCAGAGCTTTGTCAAACCTGACCTTAAAACCTCTAAGGAAGGAGATTCTATCACCTCCCGAGGTAACCCATTCCAGTGCTTCACCACTCCTAGTGAAAAAGCTTTTCCTGATATTCAACCCAAACCTCTCCCACTGCAACTTGAGACCATTACTACTTGTTCTGTCATCTGGTACCGCTGAGAACAGTCTAGATCCATCCTCTCTGGAAGCCCCTTTCAGGTAGTTGTAAGCAGCTACCAAATCCCCCCTTGTTCTTCTCTTCTGCAGACTAAACAATCCCAGTTCCCTCAGCCTCTCCTCATAAGTCATGTGCTCCAGCCCCTAATCATTTTTGCTGCCCTCTGCTGGACTCTTTCCAATTTTTCTACATCCTTGTAGTGTGGGGCCTAAAACTGGACACAGTACTCCCGATGAGGCCTCACCATGCCGAATAGAGGGGAATGATCACATCCCTCGATCTGCTGGCAATGCCCCTACTTTATATAGCCCCAAATACCTTTAGCCTTCTTGGCAACAAGGGCACACTGTTGATTCATATCCAGCTTCTCATCCACTGTAACCCCTAGGTCCTTTTCTGCAGAACTGCTGCCTAACCATTTGGTCCCTAGTCTACAGGAGTGTATGGGATTCTTCCGTCCTAAGTGCAGAACTCTGCACTTGTCCTTGTTGAACCTCATCAGATTTCTTTTGGCCCAATCCTCTAATTTGTCTGGGTCCCTCTGTATCCTATCCCTAACCTCCAGCGTATCTAGCACTCCTCCCAGTTTAGTGTCATCTGCAAACTTGATGAAGTGCAATCCACGCCATCCTCTAGATCATTAATTTAGATATTGAAAAAAAATGGCCCCAGGACTGATCGTTGGGACACTCCACTTGATACCGGCTGCCAACTAGACATGGATCACTACCGGTTGAGCCCGACGTTCAGCCAGCTTTCTATCCACCTCATAGTCCATTCATCCAGCCCATGCTTCTTTAACTGGCTGGCAAGAATACTCTGAGAGACCATATCAAAAGCTTTCCTAATGTCAAGGAATAACATGTCCACTGCTTTCCCCTCGCCCCCTCATCCTTAAAGTGGCATTCCCATCATACAGTATGGGGATTACTGTCAGCAGGAAGTAAGGGATGGGCTTTTCAGCTGTGGGTGTCTGTAACTACTCAAGGTTCCAGATGTGAGTTGTGCAGCTCCTGCCTCTCCTAGACCTTTATCCAATCATTGCACAGGGAAGAATTCAATATAGTGTTTGCCATCCTGCTGACATGTCTAGTGATGTCTCCAGAGAACAACTAGATTTTTTTTTGATTAACCTTTTACCGTTTACTAACAAAGATTTAACTCTAAAATACAAGTGACTCACTGGATATATTTGTAATTATAGGAATTAATTCATTTCCTAGGATTTTGCTGTTTTCCCCAATGGTAGCACCTAATCTCCAAAGCCATTTTGCACTTACTTAATTTACTAATTTAAGTTGATATATTTAGTGGCTCAAGTTATTTTAAGGTAAAAATACACAGCCAAGCTATTTAGATGAATTACATGTGCTTTATCAAACTCTAAATCAATTTAAAGCATTAGAACACTACACGTGTACTTTTAACAGAACAAAGTTCAAATTGTCAAACTACTGTGCTGCAATGCAATCAATCTTTAGGTAAGATGGGAATGGAACTCATAGGTTGGATCTCAGCCCTTTTCTCAGTCCAATCACAATAAATATACAGCCTATAGGCCATACACACACACATATATGCATGAGCAAACTAGACTGCTTTCATGTCAAGTTAACCATTTGCGAATGTGAAGTTTCAACCAAAAATGGCTTACTTTACTCAATTTTAGACATGCTTCAATGTGAAAAACAACCAGTCTCCTGAAATTTCAAGAAACAATTTTTAAAAAATTGGTATGCAAAATCATGAAACACAGAATAGTTAAAAAATTGCAAGAAATATTGTGAAAAAAGTTTTCACCAATTTCATCCAAATCTATTATTGTCCTAGCATGTAGGAAAAACAGATCCTCTCTTTCTACATAAAAATTCCATTTCACCAAATATATCCCTTGGAATAGAGAAACTCCTTTTATGAATATACAGTTTAGCTATATGGTATTAAGACTCATCAATTTACTTTTCTGACAAAAATAATGATTTCAACTATTTTATTTTTCCTGCTATTAGCCTGAAAAAAACAAATTATGGTCTGGCAGATAGAGTTGTATTCTCTTCAGTCTCATGTATCATCAACAGAATTATTAATGAAGTTCTGATTGCAGAATCTTATTACTGGTGAGGCAGGAGCCGAAAGAACCCAGCTTGATTTTATATCCCATGCTGAATTTTCATATTGACATTTTGGTAGGCGAGAGCAGACTTCTTCTAAACTGAATGCCACAGATGTACATACAGGAAGAATCGGGATCTTAATCTGCACTTTTTAGGTGAGAAGTTCTCTTCAATTAGTTGAACCATATTGCTTATTCTGGATATGACACAGCTAAACTTCTTGATTCAGTCTTTGTGACTGAGGGCCTAGCTGTCTGATCTCTTTCTTCTTACAGGAAGATAGGAATTGCTATACTGAGGGTCATAGATGACCTGTCATAGAAATATAGAACATTAGAGCTGGAAGAGACCTCAGGAGGTCATCCAGTCCAACTCCCTGCTCAAAGCAGGACAAACCCCAACTAAATCATCCCAGCCAGGGCTTTGACAAGCCGGGCCTTAAAAACCTCTAAGGATGGAGATTCCACTACCTCTCTACGTAACCCACTCTAGTGCTTCACCACCCTCCTAGTTCTTCCTAATATCTGACCTCCCCCACTGGAACTTGAGACCATTGCACCTTGTTCTGTCATCTGCCACTACTGAGAACAGCCTAGCTCCATCCTCTTTGGAACCCCCCTTCAGGTAGTTGAAGGCTGCTATCAAATTCCCCCGACTCTTCTCTTCTTCAAACTAACTAAGCCCAGTTCCCTCAGCCTCTCCTCATAAAACATGTGCCTCATCTCACTAATAATTTCCAAGACTGGTTTGTTTCCTATATCTGAGAGCAGTCAGTACATTATGCTTCAGAAAGAGGAGACAAATGGAAAAAAAATGGAAAAATGCAAAATCCCTTTCCATTAGAGAAATTTGTTCATATTCCCCAGTAGTTAGCAAATGGCTTATGAATTGAACTATGATGGTTTACATTTTTATATACTGTATGATCTAACTGAAGATGATGATCTTAGTCATATTAATGTCAAATCTGTTTTTATATTTTACTAAGCTCTTGGCCTCAATATCTCATGGCAATGAGTTCATGAGTTAATTTTACATTTTGTAAAGTCTTTTTTCCTTTTAGCAGTTTTAAATTTGTTGCTTTTAAAGTAGAATTGTATTTTATTTCTTGTCTACAGAAAATCATAAATAGTAGAGCCATCATATCATCCATCATATTCTAAATCTCTGCTGTGATTTTGTTTTCCCTCTAAATTAAATGATTCTCTTCTAATTTTTTGCATGTGGACGTTTTTATACCTCATGATTTTTTATTGCCCTTCTCTGGACTTTTCTATTTCTGCCATATACTTTTTCAGACAGGTCGACCAACACTCTAGACCATATTCATGGTGATGGCTTAATCACTAATTTGCGGTATTTGTCAAGGTTTTTTCCCCCACTTTGAACTTTAGAGTACAAATGTGGGGACCTGCACGAACACTTCTAAGCTTAATTACTAGCTTAGATCTGGTAACACTGCCAGCAGCCAGAAATTCAGTGTCTGTCGCACTCCGTGTCCCCCCGAAACTTTCCCCTAGCTGGGTTGCCTTGAGAGGCTTCACCAATTCCCTGGTGAACGCAGATCCAAACTCCTTGGATCTTAAAACAAGAAGGAATTAACCATCCCCCCTCCTTTCCCCCCACCAATACCTGGTAAATCCAGATCCAATCCTCTTGGATCTTAAAACAAGGAGAATTTAACCATTCCTGCTCCTTTCCTCCACCAATCCCTGGTGAGTCCAGATCTAATCCCCTTAGATATTAAAACAAGAAAAAATCAATCAGGTTCATAAAAAAGAAAGCTTTTAATTAAAGAAAGAAAAGGTAAAAATCATCTCTGTAAAATCAGGATGGAAAATACTTTACAGGGTAATCAGATTCATATAGCCCAGAGGAAACCCCCTCTAGCCTTAGATTCAAAGTTACAGCAAACAGAGGTAAAAATCCTTCCAGCAAAAGGAAACATTTACAAGTTGAGAAAACAAAAATAAAATTACACGCCTTGCCTGGCTGATTACTTACAAGTTTGAAACATGAGAGACTGATTTAGAAAGATTTGGAGAGCCTGGATGTACGTCTGGTCCCTCTTAGTCCCAAGAGCGAACAACAAACAAAACAAAGAGCACAAACGAAGACTTCCCTGCACCAAGATTTGAAAGTATCTTGTCCCTCTGTTGGTCCTCTGGTCAGGTGTCAGCCAGGTTTACTGAGCTTCTTAACCCTTTACAGGTAAAAGAGACATTAACCCTTAACTATCTGTTTATGACAATATTATATTTGCATTATTATCCTTTCTTAATGCAGCTAATCTTCCTTGTTTTTTTGAATGTGTACTGAACAGATGTTTTCCTGAGGTGTGCCCAGTGAGACCTAGATCTTTCCCTGAATAAATATAGTAAATTTAGAAAATATTAATGTGTGTATAGTTTAAATTGTTCCTTTAAGTGGGCATTACCTAGTACTTATCAACAATGCATTTCATCTACCATCATGTTGCCCAAATGCCAACCTTATTTAGGACTTTCTGAAGTTCCCCACAATTCTTTCTATTCTTGACTAACATTAATAATTTATTTCTCAGAAAGTCTGTTTAGCCAAACATGTATTCTGTTTGCTTTCTAGTATGGTATTGCCACCCCTCTGCACTTCTGCTGGCATGGCGATGCCTTCAGAGCTGGGCACCCGGCCAACAGCCATCACCCTCTGGTTGCCCAGCTCTGAAGGCAGTGCAGACCATAGGGATTACAATACTGTAACCCCCTTAAAATAACCTTGCGACCTCCCTGCAACTCCCTTTTGGATCAGTCCCAGGAATTTGAGAAACACTGCTCTCCCCAATGAAATCTGTACAGTTTAGAGTAAAAGCACATGAAAGACCAGAGTTCACCCGGGGGAGACCAGATTTCACAGTCTATGACACATTTTTCATGGCTGTGTATTTGGTAGGGCCCTAAATATAATGTGATTGAATACAGCAAAAGAGGGATAGACATAAAAAGTCTAAGACCGATCCGTAAAAGCTCACACAATTTTGGTTTAGTGAAGGACAATGTCATTAGCCTGCTGCTTGGGCCCAGTTTGAACATCTGGAAGAGCTTATGAGCTGATTAACATAGGCTTGTTCAGGTAGTCTTCTCCCATCCCCCCATCCTTTCCAGGATTTCTGTTCCACCAGGAGATTTTTAAGGTATTTGTTATGTGAGACCAAATATTTCAGTGTGACCCTCTTAAAGTTTTCTGAATAATGGCAAGTGCCTTAGCAGCTGCAGCTACTTCCAACTAAAGCTGGTCAAACCTTCCCCAAAATTTAGTGTGATCTTATTATTAGTTGTCAAAAATTGAATTTTTGATGAAAGCATTAATCAAGAACTTGAAATTTGCAAAATTCCAGACAGCTTTCCTTCCAACAAAGCAGGAAAGCACCTGGGACAGCCTGCTTGCATGGTGCAAGGAAGAGGGAGTGGGAGTAAAAATCCTGACTCTAGGTAGGCTAGACAGACGAATGTAATGGCATGCACTGGGTATTGATCCCTGCCATGTGCCAGGGTGATTGCCAACTCTTGTGATTTTTATCATGAGTCTCACAATATTTGGTGTTTTTTACTTAAAGCCCAAGTCCCTTCTGGGACGTGATCACAAGAATTTCAGCTTTTTTTTTTAATGTATGTTTCTAAGCTACACGATTACAGAAAAAAACCTGCAAATCTGGACCAAGTGCACCCTAAAGGCATAAAATCAGAAGGCAAACACTCACCCCCTCCTTCTTTGCAAATTTACTTATTTTAAATATCAGTATTTTAATCAGCAGGATGATTTGAGAGAGTCTGACTCATGACTTCTAGATGGTTAGGATTGGCAACACTGGGGGGAGGAGGAAGAGGGAGAGTAATAAGAGCAGTTTCTTCCTGGCACTTCTGTGTGTCATGCTTATATTACAGGATTGAGTCATCCATTCATGCATAGTGATAAGAATTACGTCAGAGAAAAACACTTCCAAAATTTCTGCAATGTATTTTTGGATTAAGTAGCATATAAACACTTTTGATCCTGAACTTTCACAATTATCAGAAAAGCTGTTCTTCTCAAATTCTATTTTACAAAGAAAAGAGTTACTCTAAGCAAAAGTTGCATGGCAGGGGGATTGAAAATAAATTTTAGAATAGAAATCTATTAGCCTTTGCTATGGAAATCATAGCCTTAGCTATGGAGTCAAAGCAAGCAACTCTATAATATAAAGGATCGAATGTGATTAAAATGAAAATGCTCATTTATTGACAGCAGTCAATTCATTTTAATTAGAAAATGCAAATATTAGTGCTACACCATTTAAATGTATGTGCTTTCAGAAGGTGACTCACTGTGCCACAGGTGTCCTTCTCAATAACCATGTCTGCCTAAACTGTCATCCGGATTTACTATGATTTACTCCAGTTTGGGTTCTGAGCTGATTTTGTTGTTTTGTGAGTAAGTTGCCAGAAGAACTAAGTTTTTTTGTTCTTGAAACCACGACTGGAAACTCTTCCCTGGACTATCTAATGTGCAAAAAGCTATATCCCCAGCTTAATTGTATTTTGCTTCTTATGTTTCTTTAGATTTTTTACATATGCTAAAAAAATTCGTCTCTTCATACCCTCTAAGCACCACTGAAATAACTTTAAAGTACATCACACACAATACCCTAAAATTACAGCAATACAATTCAGTATATAATGCATCATCAAAAAGCCAGGCAATTTAAAGTTCAAATCACCTTCCCCTTCAAGAATTCCCTTCCCTTCACCTCATTTTCAAATGCCTGTGGAAAATTGATGAGCTTTGTAGCATACCAGGAAGGTTCAGGCAATTTTGAACTATGCAGCGAGCAAATGTATAGCACATGTTGTATAGAAAATGTAAAATGTTTTCATAACAACTATGTTAATGGTAGATTTTTTTAAAAAAATACTCCTTTTATTAGTATACTTCAGGGGAATACCTAGCATTCAAATGATGCAACTCCACTTAATGGAAATTATGCAGTTTAATTCAAACATTTTGTGGAAACTTCCATGCTTGCTGAACTGTCAAGCTGGAGAAAGAAGCCATTTGTGCATTTTATTCAGTGTTAAATGTCACATAAAGGGTGAGAAGCAGAACAAATAGAAGGAAAGAATTTTGGAGTGTGGAGAAGGAAGAAATGGGGAGAGGTAAACATTGACCAAGTCAGTCAGATAATATAGAATTTCCCCCACAGAAGTGTTAAAAATGCTAGGGACTAACATGGAAATAGGGGGGAAATGCAATAAGCAGCACTTCTGCCAGCTGTACCATTAACAAAGCTAAAATAATATCAGAGAAGCTTCATCTGTCCCCCTTGCTATTAAGGCAGTGCTATCAAGGGCTGAGCTTCTTGAGCATGCTGCCTGTATCCTAGCATTGGCCTCCTTACAAGATAATTAATTTGGAAGAAATGGAATACTGTATGGCAGTTAATAAATCTTATCTCCTTCTTCTTTTTATGTTAGGCACCATATCTCTGCCAAATCAGAAAATACTGTACTTTTGTCTTTTATTATCAAATAATCTGCCCAATGTGAGTATTAAACTCAGTTTTATATAAAAACTTACAGTTCCATATTCCTCCATGTGATGTGGAATTGCATAAGAAACAAGAGAGTATTCTTTAAATATTTGACTGCAGAGAATATTTCCATGTATGGAGCAAAATGCATGTTTCAGTTTGATGCACAATACCAATTAGTTTTTCTTCCTAAATTTCTAATTCATTTCCCTCTCCTCTGTCCTTGAACTTTGCCCAGGGTTTGTGTTTGTTTTGACTTTTTGTTTTAAATTCCCTATATAAAAAGTACTCAGTTGTGGTCTGAAACATCTTGATGATGCTACAATTGTGGGTCGTCCCTTTATCCACAGTAAAGTATTTGATTTTTGGATTCAAATTCCCCAATGCTGCATTTCAAAAATGTACAGTTAGTAGTGGTTGACTTGGTGCACTGCTAAATGCTACTTTGGGTCAGTGGAGACTGAGACTAAGTCTACAACTGCAGATATAGAGTGCTGCTGTGTGTTCACACTGTGACTGTGGAGCATGTCCACATTAGTAGCTCTTGCAACGCCACAGAGTGCAGTGCATTGTGGTAGCTATCCCAGTGTGCAATTGGCTGCAGCTTTCTTTGGAAAGTGTTTGCAGTGCTTAATGGGGCATGATGCAGGTTTCCCAATTCCATTGTTCCATGGGTATGCCACTAGATTGCCAGCTGCTTTTCAAGTGAGGAGATGGGGAGCGTGATAGGGAGTATGTTGTGTGTATGGGGGGGGAGAGACAGTGTGTTTTGCGGGGCAGAATGTGTCAGCATGCTATCTTGTAAGTTCGGACAGTGGCAGGGGGAACGGGGAAACCAGACATCTGCTTCCACCCCTGCCTCTCACAGACACATACACAAACACACACACACGCCTCTGCAAAAGGAGCATTCCCACAGTAATGGTTTTGCTTTGCGGACGGGAACAGATAACCATGTGGGCTGTCAGAAATGGAGCTTTGAAAGGGAATAGCCACATGCCTGCAGCCAAGTTCAAAACAATGACCAGAGTGGCCACTTGACTTCAGGGGTTTATGAGACATTTCCGGAGGCCAATCACAGAGCAGTAATGCAACACATCGTCCACACTGACACTGGGGCGCTCCAACCCGGGTGTAGCAAGATTTATACTTCTCATGGAGGTGGATTACCAGGAGTGCTCCAGCTGCAGAGTCCAGGCAGTCTAAGTGCCTTGCCAGCATGGACACCTCAGGAGTTATGGTGCCCGGGGCTGATTTAATGCGGTCTAACTTGCAAGAGTAGACAAGGCCTGAATGTTTGAAAGCTAGTTCTTAGGGAGGGAATATTTACGCTGCAATCAAGGTGTGAGACTGCAGCATGCATAGACGTATCTGAGCTAGCTTTAATACAGATAGGAGTGAAGCTGCAGCAGGGCCGGCTTCAGTGCCAGCTGTACAGGACTGCCCAGAAGCCTGGTTACTTACTCGGGTAGCCTGCCCCTGCTGAGTTTAGCATGCTAACAAAGTTTAGAGTATTTCCTATAAACTTGTTCAAAAAGAAACATTTACTTAGTATTTTTTCAACTCTCTCCAAAAAAGTTACAATCTCACATGAAGGATAAAAATGATAACCCCTTAGAACAAATAGTCAATGAAGCTAGTTAGTAGCCCATATTCTAATGCTGGAAGGTCTGCTGCCCTTTTTCAATACAAAAAGACAGAGAAAGGTACAACCAGTAATTTACAGTGTGTGTTCTTTTGTTCATTATCATCAGATGAGCTACACTGAGGTGATAAGTCTAGACAAGTTTACTAGTATCAGTAATGATTTTCAACCAAAGGGAACTATATAATTTTAAAGATGCGTTTGTTCACGATGTTTGTTTAAAAATCAGCATTTTGATGAGACAACATAGCTTGCCTCTAGTAGACAAAAAGCAGCCATGTTATAATACATCACCAGCAATATTTACTGAAGTAAGGGAAACACAGCTGTTCAGAACTTTAATAATATATGCTTTCTGCAAGGTAATCCCATTTTTTCCCTCCAAGTCAAGGCTTTACTCAAATTCTCTACAGCTTTTTCTTGTCTGACCTAAAAGAGATGCCACTAGAAGATATAAGGTTCTTCCCAACAGCTTGGGAACAGATTTAGTTTGGGGATTGGTACTTTAGGTTTTTATTGATTTATATAGAAAATACAGCAATATTTTCTGCCAAGATTTAACAGAATTTGCTGCCAGATGATGCTGGTCATTGCATCTATCAGCTATAATAAGATAAACAACATAAGGCTTAATTGGTACTTGTACGGGAGACTTCCAAGGAAAAGCATAGTGCTACAGTGACCACAAAGTGGTGGTGGTGGCATATATATGTAGGTATAAGAGCCTCATTTATAACATGAAAAATGCCGATAGTTACTGTGTTATATGAATACATCAAGAACAATAAAACATGTTAATGCTCTATCCCACAATAGTCTTTTAGGTCTCAAATTGCTGTCTCTCTGGTAGACAAAATGGTTCTTATGTAGAGCTTGTAGAACAGTTTTGATCAAATTATTTCCGTTCAAAATTTCTGTTTTTCTTCAAAAATGAGTATCTTTTGAAAATTAAAACTGAACATTTTTTTGTGTGTGTGTGGAAAAAGTTCAATATGAGTTTTCAAAAACTTTGAAACAAACTATAAAAAATCTACATTTTTTGCAATTTCTTTTTTGTCTTTTTCTTTTTACCAGCCCTATTCATATCCTATCCAAAATAGTGGTCATATCACTTCAGTAACATTCAGTTACAGTGGTTATTTTTACATAATTACTGGTTCATTCAGTGGATCCTTACTCCACTATGCAAACAAGGCAAACCTGCATTTGACTGAAAACTTGACTTCTCCTTACAGCAGTAATGTGAACACTGAACATGTTAAGAATCAAGCCGTAGCCAGAACTTCTCATCCTCAGGTCAATAGCGCTTCTTTGCACTTGAAATGTCTGACTCTGTGTGGTCTCCAAGTAGAGAGCTGACAGGAAACAGTTTTCCTGTCCCATTACATTGTTTGAGATTTTAATGGTTTTTCCATGGTGTACCAGGACAAACTGAACACCTTTTGAATCTTTTGGCAAAAGGAGAGAGATAGAAATCCCACAATATCCAATAGCCTGGTGGTCAGGACACTCACCTGTGAGGCAGAACAGGGAATCAAACCTCAGTTTCTCTCTCTCTCACTCTCATTTTGATCAGAAATTATATCCCAGACCGGAGAAACCTTTCCCACAAAAGTTTTCTTAAAATGATATGTTTTTGTCAAAAGTTTATGTTGGAAAATACTGATTTGTCAAACCAGAATCATTTTGTTGAAAAATTCTTGACCAGATCTATCCTCAAGATTGACTTTCTGATTACACATGTATTGGCATGACAGCTCATCTTCCTATCCTCTAGCCCCCAACACTACCTCTGACTCTAGCAGACCTTTCACTTCTCTCCCACTGGCTGTGAGCTTCTCTTCCTGCCACAGACCTGCCACAGACCTGTCCTCCTTCCTTCCTCTTCTCCCCCTCTTTAATCTCTGCAGAGTCTTCTCTTGCCCTCTGCTCCTTTCTTCTCACCTCTCCTGTGGTGTTCTAGTCTTCCTCAGCTCCTGTTCTTTCTCCCAGACTTCGCACTCCCTCCCCCTACAGCCTTTCACATCCTATTGTTCCTCTCCTCCCTAATGTCTATCTAATACTTTCCTCTTACTCCTGTATCTTGCATGTCCTCACTGGGTCAGATCCACAGAGGGATTTAGGTACCTAAACCACAGTTTTAGGCATCACGAAACCTCCACACGCTCCACAAAACCTGTGCTTAGCTGCAGCCTATCCCTGCAGGCACCTAATCTTACTTCGTAAATTTTCACTGTAGAAGTTCCTTTGGAGCCTCAGTTTCTGTCTCTGAGTATGTGCACTGCTGTTGCCACAGGCAGGCCACTAACTGCCTAAGCCCTAGTACAAGCCACAAGCCAGAGGAAGCGAGAAGGTAACAACCTCTCTTGTAGCCTTTAGTCTCATGGATGAGGTACTCCCCTGGGATATAGGAGACTTTAGTTCAATTTCCTCCTTTGGCTATTGTGGAAAAGGGATTTGCCCAGGGATCTCCCGCTTTCCAGATGAGTGTCCTAATCCCTGGGCTATAGAGTGATTCTCACTCAGTTTCTGGCGCAATTAATAATTAAACATTACAGTTTAACATCCTCAGTAAGACAGACTGAGAGATACCCCTCTGCATCAGAATATTCCACAGTCCAGTGGTTTTGGATACTTAATTTAAGAGCTGGGAAACCCCTGGGAAAATCTCTTCTGCTCACTAAGCAATGAAAAGAATTGAACCAGAGTTGCCTACATACTGGGAGTGTACCTTAACCACTGGACTAAATCTTATAAGGGAGACTGCCTTATTGCCCTTCACCCCTCACCAAACCATTTAGTGTGCATTAGCCAGGTGCTTAACTCATTCTCGCAAACACCAGCTTAGGCACGGAAGCTGCCTGACTCTAAGAGTAGTGTGCCCAGCTGTGAATCACAAGGAGAGAGAGGCACCTCCCTGTAGCCCAGACTTAGGCATCAAACTCTGAGAGATGGGTGGGGCTTAGGATACATCCCTCTGATCATCATCTCCCATTGGATAACTCAGGCGGGGAGCTGCCTCGTGTGCTGGCTTTTGTGGATCCCATTCTTAGGCACCTCTCTCTCCCCATTCATTGTATAGGGAGCCTGGGTGCCTAACTCAGTATTTGTGGATCCCATTGTTGTTCCAGTGATTTTTCTAGGCACCTAAAAATTAGGCATTGAAATGCCTATATCCCTTTGTAGGTCTGAGCCAGGGTACCGCAGAAGTCACCTCCCAGTCACTGTTCCTCCCTTCTCTCCACTGTTCCCCTCCCATCACTGTCTCCCCCAGCCTTCAGTGTCCTTTTTCTCCCACTGCTGAGCAGGCTGGAGCTGCACCAGAGTCTTCTCCATACTGCCTTGCAGGGAGTGTTTTGCATCACAGCTCCTCATCTCAAGGGAGAGACAGAAAAGGAGATGTGAGGCTGAGTGACCTAGGTGGGGCTAGAAGGGCAGCAGCAGCTCCCTCCTCAGTAGACACCATAGCCCAGGAGGGCAAGACAGACTGAAGAAGACCCACCTGGTCCAGGAGACTCAGCTGGTAGCAATAAAGCTGTGAGAAATAGGAGAATCGAAAGACTGATGAAATGGGCTGACGAATGAGTGGAAAATGGTTTGTGAGGACTAGAAAGTCATCTTTTGCTGTATATATGGACTGATCAGAGAATGGATTTTTCTGTATGCATTTGGTGAGGGGTGGGCAGGAACAGAAAATGGATTATATGAGGCAAAATATGAGGAAAGAAACAGAGAATGGGTTGGCTTCAGAGTGGTGTTGGCAAAAGTAGTGAGTGAATTTGAGGGGAATGTGGAAGGAGACATGGAGAAAGGAGGAAGAAATTTAGAATCAGGGAGATGAGATAGATGACACAAAACACATTTGTTCACATAAAATTACATTAAAAGCTATTTTAAAAGTTATAAAATTGCAATAGATACTCAAAGATATTAATAAAATAAAGCAAAATGTGTCTAAACAAATATTAAACATGGATCTCTAAAGCATCATCCTCAACAACTTCACTCAAAATGTTATTAACACACCAAGTCAACGAGAAGGGTCCAGGTTACAAATCAATTTGTAAAAGGTGTAATCAATCTGCAGCTGCTTCACAGTTAGGGTGCAGAACAATCCTAGCATGTTACACTGCTCTATCTCAGCTATTCTGTTCTGATGAGATTTCAAAACAACTAGTTTTGCCTGACCCAGCAAAAAGTTAGCCAGGCAGGAAACTGACTGAATGTGTGTATTGTATCTCATTGTGAGAGCAAACAGAAGCTTGGAGAAAACCAGTCCCAAACAGCCAAAAAAACTTTTGCACAAAAAAAAAAAGAAAAGAAAAAAAAGAGGGATAAAACAGGGGCAATGTATGAGAAAGTGAAGTATCATTTCTGAAGCCCAATAGAAGGGGGACTATGTAGACCCCTCAGGGTAATATAGTGCACAAAACTATTGGCTGATACAACGCTACACAGGAATCTCCACTGCAAGTTACTGGAGCTCTCAGAAGGAGGAAGTTTGTCCAACCTCCTCCAAGCCAGAGACATAGTCACCCAAGGACAGGGGCATCTTCTAGGCTGTATCAGGGAGATCAGAGAGGGTGGCATAATACCACACCTTAACACCCATGCCATAGAGCTGCTTCTTGGTCATGGGAGCAAAAGGAACATTCACCAAGCCCATGCAAGACAACAGTCAGCCTGGCTGTACAAGGATCTTTTCCACAGCTAGGAATAATCCGGTGGAACAGTTTGGTGAACCCAGCCTGAATAAAGGCAGAAAACATGCTCCTAGAGGAGAAAGTTTCAGTGAGAAAAAGGGGGTTAAAAACTAGTGTCTCTTCTAAGAGCCATAAACTGGAAAATGCCTTGTCCAGTGACACACTTTGCAGAAACTGCCAGGCATTAAAGAGACCATTATAGAATGGAGTCAAATCTGGACTCTGTTCGACCAGGTACCGACCAGAATAGGATGAGAGTCAAATCCCATCCCTCCAACATGGCAGAGGAGAGAAAAAACAAGGGACTTCTAGACCAGTGGGGAGTCAGAGTACAACAACCACTGAACAGACTGGAGGCAGAAGGCCACCACATTACTGATTAAATCGATGAGCTGCTGGCCCCCTAATGGGAGGAGAGAAAAGCATGGCACAGACAGTAGCAGTTATTTAAAAAATGGTTAATATGCCTCTGTATCTAGTCCAAAAGACCTCAGGGAGGGTCCAGACACACCAGCCGGTGCCACAACATTGAGGCCACAAGATTGTTGTCAATCCAAACCCGCCCCCCAAAAGAGTTCAGCAATAAGCCAGCACCATCTCCTCATTCCCCTCCCAGTTCCTTAGCATATATTGTTCAGGTCCAAAAATGATGCCCAGCACCTTATTCCCAGAGGTACCCCATTGCAAGTGTTGTGGCAATGTTACACTGCCAAGAGGCTAGTAAGATGGAATTGCTCTTAACCCAGTTAATATGGGCAGAAGACGCCTGTTCATCCACTTATAAACAAGCGAGAGGTGCCTGCACATCACCATCAGATGTGATAAAAACTGAGATATCACCACAGGCTGACAGACTACCAGGAAAGCATCTGGCAGTCCTGGAAAAGAAAGGACAGTCAGACAGCTTTTGAGGACATGCAGGAATGACTCCAAATTAAGAGCATATAGCGCCCCAGACAGAGGACACACCTGACGAATGGCTTGGTGAACTGGGAAGCAGTGGCTAAGATCCCCATTAATCTTTAGGAAACTAAAAAGGTTATGGTGCAATAAAGAAATACACAAAGAGAACACTGGCCCAATGATGAAAGCTTCTAGTGGATTTAAAAGAGAACGATGGTTAACTCTATCAAAGGCCTTCTCCTGGTCCATTGAAATAAATCCTGTATCCAGATTACAAAGTTTCCTAACAGTAAAAACATAATTATTTAAAAACAAATTATCAAAAACACAGCAGTTAGGAATACAATAAGTTTGATCTGGGGGTATCAAAGAGTCCAGCCAGTTAGGTAAGTCCTGGGATAAAGTTTTAGAATCAGAAGAGAGAAGAGAAATAGAGCTCCAATTCTATCAATCAGAGAGATTACCCCCTTCCTCCTGGCTTTTTTTTTTTTTCCTTTTTCAGCAGGTGAATGCTGCTCTGTGACAAATAAGGGGCAGCTCTTTCTCCTGGAAACACTGCAGCCCCACAAGAAAAAGGTCAGGACCAATAAGATGTCAGCAATGCTTGTAAAATTCAGATGGCCGCCTATCAATACCTGTAGCCTTGCTTGTAAAAAGCTCTTGGACTGCAACAGAGAGCTCCTGCAATGACTGTCGGGCATCCAGGCACTGCTGCTCTTCACTAGTAAGATGGGATAACCTTTGGTGCAGCTCCTCCATTGCCAGCATGTCACAGGCTTCAGGCAAGTACAGAGTGCTGTAAAAAGAAACAGCTGCTTTCCAGATCTCAGTAGGGTCAGCCATTCAGATGACTATCCAGGAGTCATAGGGAAAAAAAATCTGCTGACAAGCTGACTTTTTCTTCAACCCTAAGAAAAACCTTGTGGGACCGTCAATGTCATGGAGCTGAATAAAACAGGCCCAAACTAGTGCTGGTTGCACCCTTTTGTCCAAAAAGCACCTGAGGAGTCAGTACTTTTCAGCTAAGATTTACTGAATCTGCTTTGGGTTTCCCACATCAAGGTTACCATGACATGAAAGATGTCTCATTCCAGGCCACTCATGGTCTGATGCAAGAACTGCATGGTAGCCTGGATCTGGGTCTGGACCTTTCCGACATCCCACCACTGTCTCAGAGCCTCATACAGGGGCTTGTGCTGCCGCTGATGCTTCCAAAACACAGCAAACATCTGGATAAAATTCAAGTCCTGTAAGAATTTGCTATTAAAGCACCAATGGGAAGCACAGACAAGAAGATGGAAAGACATAATAATGATCAGACAAGCGAATACATGGAAGACTGAACATACATATTCATATTGGTCTTCATGGTATAAAAGTAATTCAGACTAGCCCCTGAGATCTGGCTGGGACTAGCCTTCAGCCAAGAGTATTGCTAACAGTGGACTGAGAGAACCTCCAAACATCTACTAGCCTCAAATGTTTGTCCTTAACTCAAACTATCTCAAAAGTAACCAGTTTTTGGAATTAACAAGTTTGTTCCCAATTGCTTTATTCTTCATACATATCTGAATTTTCCAATTCTGCTTAGGACCAGGAGCAGAAGTGCTGAAATTCTATAAGGATTTGGCATTTCTAGCATAAACAAAGGCAGAACATACCAGAAATTTCACACCAGAGCCTTTTTTTCACAAGGTTTCCTGACCACTTTTGTTACCTCAATATGAAGTTCAGATACTACAGTATTTGGATAGATACCTAAACTTTTGGGTCCTTTTTGGAATTGAACCTTTTGAAGTTCATCCATCTCTAGTTATAACTGGGAACTAGCCAATAATACCAGTAGATGACAGCAGATTGTACCTCAAATCTGCTTCATCACTTGATCTTAATTTCAATTTATAAATGAATGTCTATTCCAAGCTCTAGGCACCCTTGAAACAGGCGACACAAACAGCAGTAGCAAATCAATAGCCTCTGTCTCCTGTAACAGTTTCAGAAAAACTCTTTTAGAAACTGTTTAGAGTTGTATAAATGTTACTGGCATTATATTTTCTCTCTCTTGTGTAAGGCTTAGGGGTATTGAGAAGAAGCCCTAAAAATTACCTAAAACAGAAATAAGTCAAGCCTAATGTATGTCTTCAAAAAAAACCCCCAATAAATAAATACAAAAAAATTAAACCCCATTCAAATAGGTCAGATTTTATTACGTAAAATCAGTTATGAACGTTTTTGGACACCGTCATTCAGACAGTTATTATCCCTTCCAAAAAACCAAGGACTAGCCAAACCTGAATTCTGGCCTAAGCTAATTTATGAATTAATTTTATTAATTTAGAAGTGCAGAATGTACTATCAGCAATAACAGGTCCTTTAATCCTCAGCTATATTAAATTTGTTATATGAAGTGAGATTGCCGCAATTAGAGACATGAGGACTTTATTTAAAACCCAAGAATAAACATAATTATACCAAACAGATACATATAACAAAGCACTCCCTAGATTGTGCGTACTTACAATCTTAGGATGGTACAAGATAAAGCATTCCCCTATGTTGACTTACAATCTTATGAAAACTGGCAGGAATGATAGAAAAAAAAGTTAGAGGGGTTGTTCATACTCAGGCTTCTGCCATTCAGTCATTCCTGGTGTCCCAACCAGGAGAGGGTCTGACCATCTTTTTATACCCATTTTCCTTACATTCCCCACACATTTGGGATCATATTTGATTTAGATCTCAGCTCCCTGCCCATGTTTGTCACTCTAAGGACCATAATTAAGGGTTCTGACTGTTACATTTCAGAATGGTTTCGATATGTAAATGCAGTTTCACTTCCAGCAGAATTTCAGTATAAGTAACCAGGAATCTGTTAAAGTGCCCATTTGTGCTTTTCTGTCACAGGATGCATATTGCTAAATCTTACAAACCTAGGTCAGGCATATTAGGCTAACATATAGGCATTGTGCTAACTAATCATGCCTTGTGCTAACTGTTTAGTTCCCATATTTATTGCAAAGCCTGTTTTGTTACATTTATTTCCCCTACTTGCATCATTACAGCTTTAATTACTTTATCACTTTCTAAAGCATTTTAGCATACCTTAGCCCGTGATGTATAGTTTAATTTTGCATAAAAACCTTCTCCAAGATCAGCTCAGGTAGTTGTTGGAGACTAGTATCTGCACTACTTCCCTTTCATTCAGGGGCAGCTCCAGGCACCAGCATGCCAAGCGCATGCCTGGGGCGGCAAGCCACGGGGGGCGCTCTGCCAGTCTCTGCGAGGGCGGCAGGCAGGCTGCCTTTGGCGGCCTGCCTGCAGAGGATCCGCTGGTCCCACGGCTTCAGCGGACCTCCTGCAGGCACACTGCCAAATCCACGGGACCAGGGACCTCCCTCAGGCAAGCCGACGAAGGCAGCCTGCCTGCCGTGCTTGGAGTGGCAAAATACCTAGAGCCGCCCTGCTTTCATTTTACTTCTGTTCTTTTGTTTTCATGTCACTGTTGTGCTGTGTGAGGGTGCAAATTACTCCTAGGCCCACTCAAATGAATCAGGGTCTAAATCCAACAAAGTACATAAGCACATGTTGAAGCATGTGCATAAGCTATTCCCCTGCCAGGAACTGGGATGTGGGCAATCAGGCATAGTGGTTGGAGTGGGAGCCACGCCTAGCGGTCAGAGCTAGGGTCAGGAAGCCAATAAGGAGTGAGGCTGGGAACAAGACAGGCATGAAGCCACTGTAGCTACAGACATAAGCCTGGAGCAGCCATAGATCAGTTGATGTTGTTGAGCTTCAGAGTGATTTGCTGACTTCCTTGGCCAGTCAGGTAGCCCTGCTGTGGCTCAACTGTGCTCATAGGTTGCCTGGTCACTAGGCAGGTGCATTTTCATTCCTGACATGCCCATTTCAAAGAATTAAGGTTGTTTCTTACCTTTGTATTTCTATATTTTTCTAAAAGTGTTTTTTTTTGAGAAAATGGCAACATTTTCCTGCGATTTTCCCCATGAAAACAGTGGCACAGTGAGTTTAGATGTATGCAGGTGTAGCTTTTGTTTAAGCAAGATTTTTTTGCACAGAAATTTCCTTGAGGTTTTGAATGCAGTTTCTGAGAATGTCTGTGACACCTTGGCTATGTTTCTAAACTGATGTGTGTATTGATTTGGGCATGTAGGCAGTAAGGATGTGATACTAACCATTTGAGTCAAGAGACCACACAGATCATGGCTTCATTTGGAGGAAATGTATTGTGAGACTTTGTTCGGACACGCTGCAGACATCCCAGGGTAATGTGGCAGGGCTGCCTAGATGCCACTCTAAATAAGCCCGGAGCTATGGACATCTTAGTATGCACGTGGCACAGAAGCTCTAATTCAGACCTTTTACTGCCATGCTGGCTGATCTAGGGTCTTGGCAGCTCACTTGGAGGCTACTTGGATACTACAATCAACACCTGGTTCCATGCCTCATGCTGTCGCTTGTAATGGCTGACCAAGTTATTGCAAAATTGCCAACACAAAACTTTCAAAAACCATGTCATCTCTCTCCCTCCTCCCTGCAAACATCAGATTGTCTTAAAAATCTTGAGTATTTTTGTTATATAATTTGGATTACATTTATTTGCCTTCTGGTTTTCAAGCCTTGAGGGTGCGTCTGAGACACATTTTTAAACTTTTCTCTGCAACCATAAGGGCTAGAAACTCAGTCTAAATATATGAAAGCTGAGATTCTCACGTGATCACTTGTGTCCATGAGTTGGGGCTTCAAGTAAAATAGACAAATGTGATAAGAGTTGGTGACAGTGCTTAGCTGTGCTTGTGGGAATGGGCAGGTGGTCAAGGAAAAGCATAGAACTTAGTACTCCCCTGGCCATGCTACCTTTTCTTCTGTTGGGTGTATCAGCTATATTGGTCATTAACAGGGGATATCTGATGGTTATGTGGAGAAGTAGTACCTCACATAACCATCTTTTCCCGTCTACGCTGTTCCTACCAGTTTTGCTCCTTTCCACACCCATATGGTAGATCAATAATATCTAAATAAGGTTTTGGGATAATTTAGTTTATATAAGCTATCTTAAATAAATACCAACAAAAAATTACTTAAGGTGTAAACATTTCACCAGTGCTGCTAGAATCCAGCCTGGCTCAATTTGCCATCTCGGTGTTTGCAAATAGTTCCTGTCTATTTGCGTGAGGGTCAAATGGGTTAGTTTATACATCATATCCTGCAGGATGCACAGCAATGGCAAACTTCCTGCTGATGCACAGCCCTTTGTAACTTCCACATCAGTGGGATCATGGGGACTAAAATACTTTTTGAAATGCAGCACTGCTAATACCAGCTGGCAAATTTATTGTTCCAATAGTTAAAAAAACAATTAAAACATTTATTGACACTATAAAATCAAACACAATAGTCTGACTGTCAACATATGAATGAAGCATTTTGTGAGGGTTCATGATAAGATAGAGGATGGGAAAAGGAATGCTATTAGAAACAGAGCAAAAATAAGGGTGGGGGGGAATCGGGTGTATAGCTGTACCTTCATTTGCAAATAAAATACTCTCCATGCATCCACATTGTGTTCAACCAAGGGTTTAAAATTGGAAATAGCTTTTTATTTTGTTCCCTGCTAACTTGAGTAACACATCTCAATTTTACATCAAGTATTTTTTATGGACTGTATTGAGATTAGACTCCACATAGCTGTTCTGCAGATTCATTCACCTGTTTTATCTCCCTCAGTAGCATCATCCTCCACCTCATTAATCAAGCAGGAAAGTCAAGGAATAAGGAAAGAAAGTCTTTAAAATTCATTTTTAAAAGCAACAACCCCCCTAAAACATTCAATTCCTATAACTTCAATAATGATGCTGTTGAAGATGGCACTGAAAGAAATACTTAATAGGGAGCAAATCAAATAGAGAACATCAGGATTCGCAAAAGTCCTTGTTTCAAGTTTGAAGTGATTCGCCCTGATAAAATACTTTCTCATTTCTGGGCTGGGGGTGACGGGGAGGGTATTCCAGATAACTGTCAAAAAAGAAAGATGACAGAAGCTTCAGGCATGAGAAAGCATTTTACGTATTTTATTTGTGTAATGTTATTGCTTGCAGAAATTCATGGTTATACTGAAAGGAAAGAATAAGTTGCTTTACTGCAGTTGAAATTCCAGTTCATTAGACGTTGTTTTGCTACCTTTTTCAGAGCATCAGATTTCTGAAGGAATTTACAGTGTTGACTTTATCCTTTGTTGCCACAGTGATGGATGGGCACAGGGTAATATCTTGAATATAGCAAAATAGAATTTGAACTAGAAACATAGGAATTACCATAGTGAATCAGACCACTAGTCCTTCTAGAGCAGTATCCTATCTAAAACAGGGATTTTGAAGGAAGAGGTAAGAAACCTGTAATTATCAGTTATGGAATAACCTCTTCATATGGGAGATTTCCTCTTAACCCACTCAGTTAGTGATTTAGTTTATGCCCTGAATCATGAAGGATTGTATCATTATTTTTATTCTGTCTCATTCAACTGTGGTATTCCTAAATTTCTACCTAATTATCTACCTAAAACATGTAGAACAAAGGCAGGAGCTCACTCAGTCAAAACTGCTGCCTTGTTTTCTATATGTCATTTGTTCCTGGCACTATTCCAACATATCAGAATATCCTAATTTGGCTTCCTTTCAGTTGATTTGCTTTTCAGTGGGAGACCTGTCTGATCTTTCTTTGCAGTTCATCGATTGATTACCCCTGCAGCCAGGATTTTTGCCAGAAAAAAGTAGAAGCACCATGTTATAATAAGGGTGGCATGTATGCACATAGTGACTGTGAGGACACACAAATGATCACAAGTTACCCTGTTATAAAGATGACACATATTCTAAATGTTGCAGAAGCAAATGCACCCTGTGCAGCTTGGGAGCTCCTCAGGGCAGCTAGCTCTTCTTTGTGTGAAGCTCATAAGCCACATCTCCTCTCTTATGGGGCTTTGGAACTCTGCATGACAGCCACCTTTTGTTCCTGAGCAACTTCTCAGGAGGGGACCCTCTGCTTCTGCACAGTTCAGGAACTGCCCAGGAGGGGGAAGGTTGCTATCATGCAGAGCTCCTAAATTGCACAATGGCATAGTGTGCCCCCTATGGGACAATGAAGCTTCACATAGCACCTTCCAGGTTCTGCCTGCCTGCCTCCTTCTGGAGCACAGCAGCAACCACTCTCCCCTTGTCATTCTAAGATTGTGCTATTCCATGTTTGCCTCCACTGCTCCCTACTGATTATTTGCCCTTCCTCTTATCCCTCTTCCCTTTCTTTTTCTGATGTGCCCTCATGGCCACACTGAAATCATTCAGTCCCTTAAGATTGCGGCTGGATGTATCTGTCTGTGCTACCTCTGCTCTGTTCTCCCCTGGACTCTATGCCTGTCATGCCTGAAACACTGCACAGGAAATCAAACGCAGTACAGCAAGGATAGTTGGAAGTGCTGGACTGTTATTCCCAATAGTAATTACCACCTATTACCACTGTGGGAAGCACCTTCTGCCTTCCTTTCTATATGTGGGTCTTCTGGGCGTGCCAGAGAGTGATCCAAAAAGCTACAGCTATAGGTGTGTGTACAGCCTTATTGTGCATTGCAGCTGTTACTTGTTGCATGTGCAGTGAAATACCTGAGTGCCTAACAGAGGTTATTGCCTTGGGCTATTATCATTTTCCACTCCATTTTCTTCTTTCCTTCTGGGACAGCTGCTCCCTCTTTTTCAAAATCCTGTGTACCTGGAATTCATGTTAATATAAGAGTGCTGTGAGGAACAGCTAATGCTAACTTGTTTGTTAAGGGGTCTAATCACAAGATGTGTAGGGATCAAGAGACAACTGAGACTGTCTGGGTCTTTGTTTTTTCACTGATAATTGTTAACTTTTAAAAAGAGAATTTGCAGAGTCCTTACTTGGTGTTTGTGATCCCATCAGTGTTACACTTGTTAGGACCTGCAAAAATCAGAGAGTGTAAAGGAAAGAGCATAATCTAAATCAATGGTCTACACATCAAGAAGGAGCTGGGCAGGCAGTACAGAATAGCGAGGCAGTATATTGCCAGATGTGCACATGTGGTATCACGTTCATCCTGAGATTCCCCATGTCTAATGGTGCAATACATAATTTTTGTATTTATTTGTGGCTCATCTTTTACTTAGGGACAGAGGCAGAACTGGTGGCAGGCACTCAGCTTGATGTGCAGATTCTATTCCAAACCTTTGCAATGCAATATGGTACAGGGGGAGGGATAGCTCAGTGGTTTGAGCATTGGCCTACTAAACCCCAGGTTGTGAGCTCAGTCCTTAAGGGGGGGCCATTTGGGGCAAAAATCTATCTGGGGATTGGCCATTCTTTGAGCAGGGGGTTGGATGAGATGACTTGGTCCCTTCCAACCCTGATATTCTATGATTTGCTATTGGGATTTATTTACAGGTATGTTGATAATGTTCATCATAATAGGGTCAAAATCCTTTCTCCAATCCACAGAAGAAAGAGGGCATGCTTTGCAGACATATATGAAGATTTAGAGGGAGGGATCCTTCCCAGGCCACAGATTGGCAGAAGTATCACTTAGCAGGCATTACCTCAGCCTGACTCCCCACTCTCTTCCATCCAGAGAAGTTTGACCATAGGAGCCACAGTCACAGATTCACCAACCACATTCCTCCTCCAAATCACTCTTGCCCTGCTTTTAAAATATCACTCTGTGTTAAGCTTCTGGGATCCCCAAAGGATCTATATTCCACATTGCATAGGGGAATGAGATACCTACTTGGACTCCAGGTATCGTATACACAGAACACTTATTCCACTACATTTGCAGCCTACCCCCGTCTTACCTGATCTGCAGGATTTGGCCTATAAAAAACAACTGAAATGTCCTCATTTCAGTTCCATATGTCTAAGATTTCCAAAGGGGTCTTCACCTCCATTCAAAAATTTTTAGGGGTCCACAGATGAAAAAAAGGTTGAAAACCAATGATCTGTCCAATACAAATGGCATAAAAATAGTGCTGCTGACTTGTACCATTCTTATCAGCCTTATTAAAAGTCCCTAAAGAGACTAAAACTGGCAAAAAATAAGATAAAAATGTAATGTACTCTTCACCATTAATGCTGATGGTCTATTTTTTGCATTTCCATCTCTTTGGACAAAGAAAATAGCCAAGTGGTTTTTCACTTTTGTTTGTAGTCAATTTCTTTTTTCATCTGTTGTGCACTGTCACAATGATGTTACATTTGACAAACACTGCAGGGGATGTCTAGATCCAGACAATAAAGAGAGAGAGAGCGAGTGTGTGTGTGTGTGTGTGTGTGTGTTTTCACTGGGATTTTTGAAAGATCCTGGCTTACTGATATTGATCTTAAATTCTACTAAAATCTTGATTTTTCTATAATCCACACTTTGGACATAAATTGACCCAACCGTTTCCTTTTCAACATAGGATATGGCTAGTTTTTTGCTAAATATTGTTGGACAGGGTATTGCAGTGCTCAAATAATTCCTTATGCATATTGATTGTTTGGTGTCTACCATATGCCATGGATTAGTTTAGCCTTTAGGAATACTGTGTTCTGTTTTGATGTGAAGGAAAAGAACAGATGTGTTGCTATCAAAAGTGGCATTTTTTCCCCCAGAGGGGAGGCATAAAGGGAGAAGCTGTCATTCTTTGGAGAGCTATGAGTAGGAGTAGAAAACAATTACTAGTAGCAGTTGTAGGCTGCCTGTAGGTGTGTGCTGTCCTCAGCTGTGACAAGTATGTATGACCATCCTGGACAACCTATGTGTTACAAAAATGAGTTTGTAGTGGATTCAGAAACTAAAGTAGAGCAATTTTTGATCAAACAATGTGGATGACAGGAATCCTGAATGTCAGTTTGTACAGCATTTTTAGGTTAAAATTACTGCCCCCTATATATCTCTCACATTTTTCCTTCCATTTAGGATTCGTTGGAAGTATTCTACCAGCAGGCTGAATGTAAATTAAATTACATTATAAGTATTCCGGCAGGTTTGTTGTTTTTTTTATCAGATTCTTACTTTTAAATATCTTCACAATGACTTTACTATCACTATTAATAATTAGGTAATCATAGCCTTAAATTCTATAATTGCAGCTGGACTGCCTCATGGCTGAAGCATAAGCTTATCATATGAATTAAAACAAATTCTACTGAGGAAGGATATACTTGCTACATGTTCTGGTACAAAGAGGAATTTCCAAAAGCCAAATTGTTCTCTCCATTGAGACCTGTTGGAACTTCAGGATTAAAAAATGTGCAGCAAATCTGTCTGTAGGCTATTTTTTTTTTAATTAGTCTGGATTTCAGACAAGAAGAATGACTTTAATGCTCAAGGCCACATTTATTAAAATGTGTGTGATTCCTCTGCAATGACATATACTTTAGGGCATTTTAGGGATGAAAAATAGATCTCTTAATTTAAAAAGTAATTGTTATGAATTTAAACTACACAAAAATTATTAAATGTATTGACTATAGCTTTCTGGTATGAAAAATTATTCACAGTGGAAATGTAAGAGAAACTAATGTAGTTGCCAACATTTTATTCTGTTAACTTTCCACATTTTTGAACCCTTAACACTTTTTATAAAATTTAGCAATTAAATGACACTAAAAACTTTTTTTTTTTTTGGTCTCTGGCTGCAAACTCTTAACTTCCCATCATCCAGGCAGCAGATTTTTATAACCCTTATTCACAGGTAGCATGGAAGAAGGGAAGATCTTCTTGAGCAAGAGGCAGGAAGTCCAGAAGAGAGAGCAGGTCTGTTAAACTCCCTTTCTGGTTGTTTGACCGCTCAATTTTGTATGGATTTGTTTTCCCTCTTTTCATCAGTGACTGCAGGTGAGTGTTCCAAAACAGACACTTAGCTAAAAGTTTAAATTTGTGTAGAACTCTAAAGCAAGAAATGAGGTCTTAAATGATGTAGGCTGTGTTTGTTACTTTGTTCAGGTTTAAAATTCATGTAGATTCTCGAGATAAGTGAATTAAAAAGGGTTTGATGCTATGTTCCGTCCTTCACATCTCTCTGCCATCTGGGATTTTGTGTTAGGCTAGTGAGACTACTGTGTGAATAAGGTCAAAACACTTCAGACCACTTAGTGTCCATTTTTTTATTTAAAAGTCTATGCCAATACATCTTTGTTCTTATTTAGGTTTTTAGTAACCTACTGTGTACTAGGGAGAAGTTCCCAGTCAACTTTTTAACAGAGTTTGCCTGCCTGTAGCTTTCAATGGGACTTTATCTGTGGATGGTTCACTGTTAACTTGCTCTTTCTTAAATAAAGCAGTTAAACCTGAGGATGAAATCTGTCCTGATTAGGATTTTAGAGTAAAAAGCCCAAATTAACGGGGGGTCCAGTAGCAAGTGAAAGTCTATTGAAAGCCACATGAGTCAAAATTTTATGATTTGAAACCTGTAATTCTTTTCTCTTACTGCTGCTTTCATTTTTCATACTGCTATGATTAGAGCATTTTTAACATCTTCAGTGGAAAAAGTATTTTACTATTCAGTTTTAGAATTTATTATAAAATAAAAGTTGAAAACAGGCATGAGGAAAACATTCCTGAGCGTTGTGTTAGCCAGCAATTTCTGTCTTAAAGTTACTTTTTTTTCTTGTAGTATACATCTGACCAAATCATTTAAATAGTTCTTCTCCCATGGCTGACCATCATTTTACTTCACTTTATTAAAAAATTAATCAAGATGGTTGTATGCATCTGATTTAAATGTTATGAGTTAAGATATAAACTTTACAATGACACTGCATCATTAACTCATTCCATTTAGCTTAATTATATTTCTGATAATATGGTCAGATACAAATAGATAGTAATATCACAAGTAGGTTATGTCGTAAAGAAACAATGCAATATCTCTTCCAGCATCACCCTGTATATTGTATTGAATTCTGCCAAATTATCTCCATTTTAACGATCCTTAGCTACCTTTATCTACATGTTTCTAAAATGGTTAAATTACTAGTTTGCCCATAATGATAATATCTACATGTCAAATTCTGTGTGATGTTTTTGTGAAACTACATTCCAATGTACTCTGAGTGGAGTTAGGGTGCATCAATTCCAAGTCATATATAGGACTTCAGACATTATGTGTACTCTGGAATGGAAGACAAATGGTCCACTAAGATAGGAAGCCCCCTAATTTCATTTTATTTCAAAACAACTTATTGTTGAGGAAAAATCATAAAAATAATTTGCTTTAGAAGTTGAAGGACTTGGATACATCATAGAATGAAAAATAATCTGGTGCTAATTCAATTCCCAGTCCACAGATGGCTCCATCACAAAACTTCTACCACCAGCACCATTGGTCTGACATTCATGTTGGCAGCCTCATGAGAGAGGCCAAGGTTTAGATGGGCCTGTGGAAGTAGCCCTGCTAGAGGTAGATGGTTTGGAGGTGTGTACAGGAACTGCCTGTGATATGTCTTTTCTGTCTAGACAGAGGACTGTAGCTCTCTTAGCTCTGGCAAATTTCAAGGAACCAAATGATCTTTCTGTATTTAATTTAAAAGAAATTACAAAATGTGAAAGCTGTAAAGTGCCACCATATTTTGCTACAAGTATTGGTTTGTATCAAACCTATCTACTGAAGCTGTTTTCAGATCACTGATACAACTAGGCCACATTTCAGTATTAAGAATTGGTCAAGTCACCTAAGAGTGAACTTGTGTTAAATGACATACCTCTTTGCAGGATTTAATGGTGTTTAATGCTCAGTGCAGGTAGGGAGATAATTAAATTGTATTTTCTTTGCATTGTTCTCATTTAAGGAGCCTGGACTGGCCATAAGTCCAGGCACAATACTCAATTAAACTTAATTTCTTATGGTGAAAATTCTGAAAACACACTTCCATGAGAGATTTCTGCATTAGAAAGTAATATAAGCTATATACAGCTGGATTTTAACTTTACCAGATTGGTTGATGAAGAAAGCATTTCACAAAGATTGCAATAATCCTTAAAGTGTGAAACTTCAAAGGATAACCTAAATTTACCAATATTTTGCTAATCTGGGGCCAAAGTTTCCAAAACTGAGAACCAAAGTCTGTGAGATGAAATGTGTGAGTATTTGCATATGTTATTGTGCAAATTGATCTTCACGTGTGCAAATGGGCACTTCAAGAACTCTACACATTTTTGCAAGTGGTCTTCAATCCTCTTTCTGAAAAGTTGAGCCTTAGGTGATCATTTTTATTAAATATGATTTACTTTCTTTTGTTTTTTCTGGCAGTGGCCTTTATTTGATCACAAATATTTATGTAACTTCAGTGACCAACCAGAGTGGTGATGGTTTTTCTGTTATTTCTAAAAACAGGCTGCCAATATTTGTCAGTTTCACATTAGTTTCACTCACTAAAATCTAGGAAAGCTCTGTCAAAAAATTTAAGAGGTAGTTGTCCTAATATTTTTAAACCTAATTGTTCAGGGAGGCAGACAGACGACTCTCATTCTAAAGTTGGATATATTGAGTTTGGATTGACAGGTTTGTAGTTTTACACATGCAATGGGAGCATACACATGCATATTTCAGTCATGTCTGGTCTGTGCTTGTGACCAGGCGGGATATTCAAATATTTCAGAATCCTGCTATCACAGGGTAACATTCCACCGTTGGCAGAGGACTCACTCAAGGCCATCCATGTTGCAAGAATCCTGTAAATACCTCATTGATGAAGCAATGCAGAGGGATCAGCTGTATAAGTAGCCCTCTGTGCCTTTAAAATTAAACTTTAGAACAGCTCAGACCACCCTGGCATGGAGAGAAATTTGAGGATGGGTTGGGAGAAGGGCTACTGGATCTATATTTCTGAAGAGAGAAGCTACCCTTCGTGGTCAGCCCCTAATTTGGTGTGTATATTCATTTCCCTAATTCCTGCTTGCATCCCAGCACAAAACCTGGCCACTGTCACCTAGAGAGTGCATTCAGTATCTAGTGGCCAGGGCCGGCTCCAGGCTCCAGCGCGCCAAGCACATGCTTAGGGCAGCACGCTGCGGGGGGTGCTCTGCCGGTTGCCGGGAGGGCGGCAGGTGGCTCCGGTGGACCTCCTGCACGCGTCCCTGCAGACGGTCCGCTGGTCCCGCGGCTCCGGTGGAGCATCTGCAGGCACGTCTGTGGGAGGTCCACCGGAGCTGCGGGATCGGCGAGCGGCAGAGCGCCCCCTGCGGCGTTCCGCCATGCTTGGGGCGGCGAAATGGCTAGAGCTGGCCCTGCTAGTGGCCTAAACTTTTGGTGAGAAACTATGTTTTTAATCCATTGCAAGAAGCAATTACTGATATTTTTCCCTTCAGGACCAGGGGCAAAAAAAAAGTGCTATTTTTAGAGTAATTTTAATTTTGGACCTGTCTTTTAAGACTTAGTAAGTAATGCTGCAGTCCTGCATGATGATCACTCTTACAATTACCTTTATACTTATTTTAAAACTGGCTATAATATGTGTATCTTATTAATAACTTTTCTTCTTTTAGATAGGCCATCAGCAGACAAACTGTGAATAGACTAATTGTTTCAAATTACAGGTTTGAAGAGACAATTTTCTGACTATAAAAATTCTTTCTATAATGATCCCATAAATTATATTTATCCTCCCTGTGCTTTGGTGCTACATTGAATATTTTAAGATTGTCTGTACTTGGAGGGTGGTGTTGGGATATTTCTATGTATTTTAATTTCATAGCTAATTATATTTTTTTCTGTGCGTAACTAACATGACATATTAGTGTTTTCAGAGTAACCCAATGAGTGCTAAATCAGAGGAGCAGCAAACTTTGCTGTGATTTTCTTTTAACGGTGCAGGATTAATAAATCAGTAGAGAACTTGGTTTTTTCTGTTTCTAGTAAAACATAAATCAATACAGAATACAATTAGTTGCTATTTATTGTTAATTATATAACTTTGGGGAAACATATGGGTCGATTCCATTTGTTGAAGAATGAAGAAAATCCCAGCTGACTACATATTAAAACCTTTTAGTATCCCCAAAATGGGATATGCTATTGGTAATAGAAGAGACGTATGTACCTGAGGAACAATCAGCTATGTTCAGCAGTGCCCTGAGGATAATCTCGTTAGCATTTACATCAACAGTATTAAATCACCAACAAAAAATGTACTGCCACCACCCCAGCAACCATCCCCGCACTGAACCTCTAATAAGTATGCATCTCTGCCTAAGCAACTACTACACAAACTTATTTTTGCAACCCATATTCTCCCATTCATCCACAATACCCACCAATATGTTCATTGTTACCAGTTATTTAATGTCTACATTCAGGGATTAATCATGTGTACTATAAACCTGGGCAGCAGATGTACTGGCATGTGGTAATAGCAGGGGCAATACCTCCTGACAGCTGTGTGGACCATGCTGGAAAGTGCACCTTGCTTTAATCCAGGCTCTCTCACACAGGGATCGCCACTAGTGTAGGGAAAACCCCTGGCGGGCTGGGTCGGTGTGTTTACCTGCCACGTCCGCTGGTCTGGCTGATCGTGGCTCCCACTGGCTGCGGATTGCTGCTCTGGGCCAATGGGAGCTGCTGGACAGGGCTGGCTTTAGAAAGTGCAGGGCCCAATATGAACATTTTCAGCAGGGCCCTGGCAGGGATGACAAAAAAAAAAAAAAAAAAAGTGTAAAAAAAAAAGCCTTTCATTTCTTCCATGTATTATTTACTTTCCATAACTATATAACTATATAAATAATACAATTATATATTATATACATTGCATCATATATGCTGTTGATTGGTTATTAATGACCACCATTTCATGTGTGGGTCCAGGGCCAGCTCTAGCAATTTCGCTGCCCAAAGCACAGCGGCACGCCACGGAGGGTGCTCTGCCGGTTGCCGGGAGGGCGGCAGGCAGCTCCAGTGGACCTCCCGCAGGCGTTCCTGCGGATGCTCCACCGGAGCCGCAGGACCAGTGTACCCTCCACAGGGACGCCTGCGGGAGGTTCACCAGAGCCACCTGCCGCCCTCTCAGCAACCGGTAGAGTGCCCCCCACAGCGTGCCACCCCAAGTACGCGCTTGGCGCGCTGTGGCCTGGAGCCAGCCCTGTGTGGGTCCCCGCCACTCCCTAGGGGTGTGCACTTGTGTGGGTCCCAGCTGCTCCATGCCCCCCTCATTGAATCCCTGTTCCCTGCCCCCCTCAGGTGTGCAGGGTTACTGCCCTGGGAACTGCAGGGCAGCAGTGGACATAGGGCTGGTTGGAGGCAGGGGGGTTGCGGGGGATAGGGCAGGCTGGCTTCAGGCAGGGCCACAGGGGCGTGCAGCAGGGGTTGGCAGGGCTGGGAACAGAAGAGTGCGGGACTAGCTGGCTTCAGGCAGGGGGGTGCAGCAGAGGTTGGCTGGAGACAGGGCAGGGGGTGCGGGGCTGGGTGCGGCAGGGCAGGGAGTGCTGGGCTGGTGTGGACAGGGATGTATGTGGGGCTGGCTGGCTTTGGGCAGGGCTGCAGAGGTGTATGGCAGGGGTGGCTGGAGACAGGACAGGGGGTTTGGCAGGGGCTGGCTGTGGGCAGGGGGTGCAGAGCTGGCTGCAGGCAGCGGGGCAGGGCTGGTGCAGGTAGGGCAGGGGGTGCAGCAGAGGCAGCTGGAGCCCCGGCCTTTTAAATAGCCCTCAAACCCCCCACTATCCAGGGCTTTGGGGGCTATTTAAAGGGCCCGGGGCTCCCCTGCTTCTACCCTGCTCCGGACTTTTTAAATAGGTGCGGGAGCCCTGGGGAATGCATGGGGGCGGCGGAGCTCCAGTGGCTATTTAAAGAACTGGGGTGGCAGAGGCAGCTGGAGCCCCAGCCCTTTAAATAGCCCTTGGAGCCCTCTGCTACCCCAGGGCTCTGGGGGCTATTTAAAGGGCCCAGAGCTCCAGCGGGGACAGCGGGGCCGCGGGGCTTGCTGCGCTCCAGCCGGAGCTCCAGCTGGGGCTGCGGGGCTTGCCGCCCTCCAGCCAGAGCTCCAGTTGGGAGAGTGGGGCTGTGGGGCAGCTGGCGGGAGCACGGGAGCTTTGGTCAGGGGAGCGGGGCCATGGAAGACCCTGGAGCAGACCGCAGCCGGGGTAAGTAAAAAAAAAAATTAAAAAGGCGCCTAAGGCGTGGGGCCCTCTTAGGTGCAGGGCCCAGTTCCCGGGAGTCAGGCGAATTGGCCTAAAGCTGGCCCTGCTGCTGGAAGCGGTGGCCAGTAAGTCCCTCGGCCCACACTGCTTCCAGCAGCTCCCATTGGCCCAGAGCAGCAATCCGCGGCCAGTGGGAATCGCGATTGGCCAGACCTGCAGAGGCGGCAGGTAAACACACCAGCCCGGCCCACCAGGGGCTTTCCCTACACAAGCGGCGACCCCTGTTTGAGAAACTCTGATTTAATCGGTGTTTCCCCACCACTGCAGCTCTGCTCTCCTTTGCCCAGACATGGGACCACTGATGCTGCCAGCAGCATTAGCGTGACCCCTGTCTTGTGCTTTTGATTCCTGTTGCCATAATAAGTTCCTTCCATAAGTGCACTAAGCAGTAGGTATCCCTGCACCCTCTTTCTACCCCATGCAGTAGGAGACATGTATTAGTCCTTGGACTATAAAGTTTCCTGTAAAGCACCTAGCACAATTATGTAGCTTATACAAACAATAAAATTAGCATTTACCAAACGCTATTGAACAAAGAGGAGATAGATGCTTTCTACTAGCCTCTCCTCCCAGTTTATCTGGTGTCTGACAATTCCCATGCAGTATACAAATGAAGCAAAACACTCTTCATATCTAGCATACATGCGCAGCTTGTATTTTGTAGCTGTGAGGGTGCTTGTGGCAAGAGATTATCAAACATCTGTTGGCAGAAAATGAGGGCAAAAATAAATTAATTGTGAACATATTTAGTCAACTTGTTTGGTTTCCTGGACAACCTCATCCTCTAGTTTATGGGGTCAGTTTTCTGGATTCCAAAAGGAGAGGCATTTCACACTGTCTGAAGAAGCCAGCAAGTATGCCATCAATAGCAATAAAGATGTACTTTGAATGCATGCTTTGAATGGAGAACAAGTCTCATATTAAACAAAAAAGTAGATAGCATCGGTCTCTATCCTGGAAACACTTTGGGGGACACCTTGACTCCATAGAAGTTATTGGCAGAACTTCCAGTGACTCTAATGGGGCCAGGATATCATCCTGGAATCCTTGTTATGGAAATGTATATAACTGATCTGGACGTAGAACAAACATTTTTTCTTTAGTCTTTACCTGATCTGGAGTGACTGTAAAAATGTAGGGTATCCGTGTGCATGTAGTAGTCAGAAAAGGTATTTCAAGTACACTGACAGTTCTCAATTAATTTGAAAAGATAAAACAGTTACTGTATTTCCTAATATTGCATTACGGAGATGCTGTGCAATCGTTTCCTAAATTCAAATTCATGCAGTATAGGAGCCGGTCCCTCACAGGTATTTACTACTGAGGCAGGGCAATGGCTCACTGCTGAAGTGCCTCCTGCTGGTGTCCAGGAAATTAGCTCTCCAGCCTCCAGAGGGCCCTCTGCAAGCCGCTGTCTTGCCTTGCCACTGGCTCCCATATCCCTCTCAGACTCCAGTGCCCCTTTGCCTTGAAGTGCTGCCCCCTGGCAGTGTCCCCACACTTTGGGTATCCCCTGCCAGGGAAACCCCCAACCCTCTATCCCCACCTCGCCTCAATGACTACTGCCAGTCATGATCTAGTCCCCACTCCCTGGGGAAGACTTCAGTCTGTAATCCACTCATCACTGGTGAAGGGGGTTTGGACCTGCTGCCTTTGCTTGCCCTGGGCTGCACCTCTGCAACCCTAGTACCGTTCCTGGCCTTTAGCAAGGTCTGCAGCCTGGGGGTTTTCCAGGCTGGCGCTCCCCAGGTCCTCTGGCCTTCCGCCAGCCCTGTGCTACTCTAGGTACCCTATCTAGCTCCCAGGCAGCCAGGCCCATCTCTCTCTCTACAGCTAGAGAGAGACTGCCTGAGCTCCTGGCCCACAGCCTGTTAGAGGACCAGCTGTGGCCTGATTGGGGCGTGGCCCCAGCTGTGGCTGCTTCCCCAATCAGACTTGTCTTTGGCTCACAACCCCAGCCCTCTCCCTAGGCTGACTGTAACCCTTTCAGGGACAGAGAGGGTTACTACCCCGCCACACCCCTCCCCCCCAACTCCCCACCCCTGGGAGTAGGGAGGACTCTTGGCCTGGGCTCCCCAGAGTTACTCCTCCAAGGCTGGCCCTCCAGGACCGCACACTTCCTCTCTGATGCTTCCCAGCCTCGGGCCATCTCCCGGAAGTGTGCCTCTGCCTTCCGGTGGGCCAGCTCCACAGCCTCCGGCCACAGCCGTAGGTCTGCATCCCCCTGACCTTCCACTTGCAAGGTCTAGATCCCGGCCTCTTGTTGGGCCCACTAGGTCTCTGCCCCTTAGCTGAAGACCTGCAGGTGACTACCCCACTACAACTACATATAGAGATTATCATTAGAGATAAAGGAAAACTTCACTTTAACCTAAGTCAACACGATCATTTAAACCTACACGCATTTGTCCCATCGTGTCACACTCCAGTCTTTGAGTAACCGAATAATCTTACTTATGTTACTCCATCTTTCCTCTATCCCCTCCCCATGGTATGTTACCACATTCTTTGTAATGTCTGAAATTAGATTGCAAGCTCCTGAAGGTAACGACCAGGCACCTGATGTGTTGGGTTGCAAATAAGCATAATTTGGGATATTGTAGAATTAATAGAAAATGCTTTAGTGTGGAAGGTTCCTAGCCAAGCATTGATCTTCCCTTTTTGTGCCTGATCCTAGCCAAAAGTAGGTCCAAGGTGTATGTGAATTTCTTTCAACAATCTTCCCAGGCAGTTTTATACAGCACACGTTAGGAAATCACAGCTGTGGATAAATGAGTATCCTGTACTCTGAAGTCCACTAAAGTAGGCCTATCTTTATTTAAATTAATTAAAAAAAAACACCAAGACACATTATTCTGCAAAATAGGAAATGTCTAATGATTAGTTACACAAGAAGAACTAACAACTGGAACTGTCTTACATACAACACAGAACTATGAACCCTTCTTCCTTCCTGGCTGTTTTCACAATATCTGTAAAGTGTTGGTGATGGTTGATGTTTTTTGAATTGCTGTGTTTCATTTGAACACTCGCATTCAAAGAGTTTCCGTCAAGTATGTGAAGATATGACAGTGTGCATTTTACATCACTGACTTGTGTTCTAGCAGTAAAATGAAGCCATTACATATTTCCAAAGTGTTTGAGATGCTACTTACTGGCACAACTGGAGATGCTTTCATTTAACACAGCAATCTAAACATTAGGTTTTGGTTTCTAGGTTTGTAAAGACTAAAGCTTTTTGAAATATTAAAAACTGAAAGGGAGAAAATATGTGCATTCAAATGAGATGAGGGAGCTACCCACTAATCAGGAAGCCTTATTCAGGCTTTCATAGGTGGGCACCTTTGGCAGTTCCTGATGAGGGTGAAATGATACTTGCTAAAGAAAAAATTGATGACACAGACAATTTAGTTTTAGATTTGTAGTATAAAACCTTTTTCCCTGATGGCAAGAACTGCTTACAGACACCTCTCTCCAGTACCAGTATTTTGAAACAAATCCCACCCTCCTGATTCTCAGCAAAAGGAACTACTTGCCTGAGCAAAGTGAGCAGGTGTTGGCCCATTCATTATCTGTAGGTTTCTTTGGAGTTATCAGTGACACTATGTCTCTCCCCTCCCTCCAAATATAAAAACATTTTACAAAAAAATTCTTCTAACTTCCATTTATTTTTTTAAGTTAGTGATGTCACATTTCAGGGCAACTGAACCTGTATTCCTCCTGCATGACTCACCAAGGGCACCCACTCTAGGCTCCCTGCTCCTCAGCAGTCACCTCTTTTGGGCAGAGACTCACCTCTATCCATCCCTCCTGACTAGAGGTTTTCTAGGCTGCACAATTCCCTGCCTACACTGTGATAGTCCCAGCAAGCCAGGCTGCCTAAATAGGCCCGCATCTGCACTTAGCTTTCTCTTTAGAGACTATGAACAATCTAATAGCCAGCAGTTATGAGATGCTACACAGCTTTGAGAAGCAAGCACACTTATTCTTAAGGTGAGAGCTTTACTGAAAAAACATTAAAAACAGTAAAAGAACCTACACACCTGCTAAAAAGCTTATCAGAGGTCATCCCAGTACCAGCCTCAGGCTCTGATGGGTGTCAGTTCTTCAGAACCCACAACTAGTTTTTTCCCATGATTACAAGTTCCTAACTGTCTCCAATTCAGAACCAGAACAACCAATGAATAATTCAGCCTTTCCTTTATACTGCTTGGGCCTTTGATCTTGGCCTCATGTAATGGGGTGAGCTAACAAAGGCCCACTCCTCAGGGCATAGCTTGAAAAGGCTGTTTTTTTGCATAACCAGGGCTTAATTTATGCAGGGGCTTGCCAGGGCTCAGCCCCAGCACCTCTTTTGTCAGTGCTGTACCAGGTGTGACTTTTCACATATGGTGCATGAACATTCATGCTGTGCAGAGGATACCATTTTCTAGAACAAAATGGCATCCTCCATGCAGTGTGACCTTGCATGCATTGTGAGTTCAATGTAATGCTTTATGGAAGATGCCATTGTTATTGCTTGAGCCCTGGCACCTTTTTGTTGCTAATTTGAGAACTATACAAAACCGAGGGTGATGAATTTGCATTCACCTCCCTCTAGATATTTCCCAGAAAATCCACTTTACACATATTGTCTCAAAAGTCCATTCTTATGTGGTGTATTGTTCAATACAGTCCTTTGCTCACCCAAGCCTTCCATCGCATCTCCCCCTAGGATCACAAACAGTTCCAGCTCACAATAATGCATAAACTTAAACATAAGCCAATAAGGTTTTTCAAGGATATTGCAGGAAATAGCCATATCTGTCACAAGTGGGTGCTGCAGATCCCTCTCCTACATGCCATGATTCTGTGCTGGCTCATAAGATGCAATCTGAAACCATCAGGGATACCAGACTATACCTTATAAGCAGTATCTTGGCTTCTTTCAGCTCAGTTTTAAACCAGTTGTTCAACTCTGTGTCTAAGCATTATTCTGTTGAAGGCCAAGAAGATATCATATCAGAGAGCTTCATTGCAACACAGAGAGGAGGCATTTAGATCTAGAAATGGTGAGATGGTTTTACCAGAACTAAGTAGTAGTTGCATTTATTGTCTGTTAAAATAAAATGAAAATAGAATATTTCAACTATTATATTGCCATATGTCAGTAACAGTGCATACTATTATTGACATATTGTGACATAATGTAAAAAAATACAAAATTTATAAAAATAGTATTCTACATTAAAATTTTAAATTCTAAAATGAAATTTTGAAGATTTTTAGAACATTCTTTTTTTAAATTTGAAATATCTTATATATCTTTTTCATGGGAATTTTTGTTTAGATTAACATATATTTTGAGACATTTCTATTAATTTTTTTCAAATAAACTTTTGAAGATAAATTTCTGACAAGCTCTAGTTATAGATATATAGATATGTAATATGTATTATACACAATGTAGTATAATATAGGCTTGCTAGAATTCAATTTTTTTAATATAATTTTGGGGTTTAAGCATTTTATTTGATTTTCATAAATTAAATGTTTACAGTTTTAGGAAATTATGGGAGGATCAGATAATGGAGGGGAGGACAAACAAGAATTATTTAATGACAGTAGACATTGAAGTTCAAAGAGTTAGCTTTATTTCCTTTAAAACACAAACTGTCAACATCACATTTCAAAATACTCAAAGTAAATATTCTTAAATTAAACTCTAAGTTTTCATAGATTCATAGATTCTAGGACTGGAAGGGACCTTGAGAGGTCATCGAGTCCAGTCCCCTGCCCTCATGGCAGGACCAAATACTGTCTAGATCATCCCTGATAGACATTTATCTAACCTACTCTTAAATATCTCCAGAGATGGAGATTCCACGACCTCCCTAGGCAATTTATTCCAGTGTTTAACTACCCTGACAGTTAGGAACTTTTTCCTAATGTCCAACCTAAATCTCCCTTGCTGCAGTTTAAGCCCATTGCTTCTTGTTCTATCATTAGAGGCTAAGGTGAACAAGTTTTCTCCCTCCTCCTGATGACACCCTTTTAGATACCTGAAAACTGCTATCATGTCCCCTCTCAGTCTTCTCTTTTCCAAACTAAATAAACCCAATTCTTTCAGCCTTCCTTCATAGGTCATGTTCTCAAGACCTTTAATCATTCTTGTTGCTCTTCTCTGGACCCTCTCCAATTTCTCCACATCTTTCTTGAAATGCGGTGCCCAGAACTGGACACAATACTCCAGTTGAGGCCTAACCAACGCAGAGTAGAGCGGAAGAATGACTTCTTGTGTCTTGTTTACAACACACCTGTTAAGTTTACAACACAACTGTTAAGTTCTCAAGAAGCATTTCTCCTTCCCTGCTTATCTGTAAATTTTGCTCATTATTGATGGAAATATTATTTTATCACTGGGGGTGTGTATAGTGAAATTGAAGTTTATTGACATTTATCACTAAAAAATCTAATATAGTATGTGTCTTGAGATAAAAAACAGAAAAAAGTCGCTTTGAAGTTGAGAATTAACATTGCTGTACTAGGGCTGTCCTATTGACATGGCAATAGAATATATACAGTCTCAGAATGAAAGCTTGGTTGACTGAATTAATGCAAAAAATCCTATCAACTTCACTGGGGCCAGGACTTAACATTCAAGTAGGAGCATATATGACACTAATGCTACATCAGCCAAATTCTTGTTTACTAAAGGCCCAATCCTGCACAGACTTATAGTACGTATTTAACTTTTCACAGAGCCTTTATTGAATCAGTGCTTTAAGCTGCTCTTTCTCATACAAAAATCTTACTGGTTTGAATAGCAGTTTGAGCTGAATGAAGACTAGAATTGAGCGAAGAATTCCTTGTGATTATAACAGTAGCTACCCTACATGACACTATGCTATGCAGTGGGACTTTTATTCATGGCATTCAATAAATATTGACAGATCTATTTAGATAAATGTGTCTATTTGTTAAATAGATTTATAATGAAAAATTATGAAAAGTAAATCCTATCGTGTATCATTGATAATAGAATGGTTCCATCTGTAAAATAATGCCATGGAGTATATAACATAAGTATTGTGTTCCATGGGGCAATATTGTATTCAGATAGGCATGGGATTAGTTGCTTGGAGAGTGGGGGGACAGATGGCACAACAAATATAATATAATTCTAAAGTCTCAAATACCATGCAGATGGCCATACATATTTGGCTTGTTTGAACAAAAGCCTCAAGTCAAAGTTTGGATTCTCAGCATTTTTGTTTTTATTTCAGTGCAGATTAGAAAATCTGAAACCACTGTTTCCCTGACTGTTTGGGTATTCACTACATGGTTTGACAATCTATTTCTCAAGCTCTGTTCCATAGCGTAATGGAAGTGTGTGAGATACTCCATTACATTGTTACAGATGTTAGTGTGACCGTATGAGAATTTCAGACATGCTATAATTCTTCCATTGAGAAATCTCAGTGGAGTATACTGTATGTGATCTCAAGAATGACACACTTCATTATGTGACATTATGAGTTTCCTTCAAGCTATAACATAAATAGAACCCTTTTCATGTACAGGAATTTCAATGGAATTTTACTCTTGATATGCTGCAACATTTTGAAAAATATTTATTGAAAATTTGAAGTAGCCACTTTTCAACACTTATATGTCTTATTATTTTCAAAATAACAAAGTGAAGCTGTCTTCTTGACAAGAACTGTTCATGCATAATTTGTAATTTCAAAAGTCAGCAGTGCTATCCTGGATGTTGACGGAAAGTATAAATCAATACTATGCATTTTTAAATCTTGGAATGAAAAGAAAATCAAATGTAGGTGAAAGATTGATCAGTAACTGAAAAATGCGTATGTCCTGTTTTCTCTGGAAAGTATTTTTCTTTGAGATACCATCTGTTTGAAAGTAAGAGTTTATAACAAACTCTGACAGCTCTTTAGCTATAATATTACAAACGCAATGATATAAAATACTGGAAATAGTAAGGAATGTCTGTCTCAGAATTCTTGTCACTGTGAAAGTGTAAAATAGTCACATGTCAAAACATAAGATGGAAAAATGTTAATAAGAAGTCCTTATCTTGGCTTTGGTAGGCTGACACGAAAATTATATTTTGAACTGAAAATATCAATTTTTCATAACATTAGATGAGAAAAGAACTATTTAAACTACCCACTAGCATAAATTTGAAAAGATTGTTAGAATTACTTTTTCATTTATTGAGTATTAAAGGGAGCATTTTTATGTATTATTTATAATACACACACACATCCATACCCTTTATTTACTGGATAATACTGCACAGTAGCTTAAAAATATAATTTTTGTGTAAGGCCAGCCCTCTTTTATTTACATTTTTATAAAGACCTAAAACAATGATTATATAATGCAACTAATCCACTTTCATTTACACTTTATCATCAACAGGAAGTTGATATAGTTGATGGGATAATGATATTGTATAGTTAATACTAGTAGCTGAAAGCCCATGATCTCATATGGGTATCATTCAGACAGTCATATGAGTAAAATAGCCCCAAATAGCTCAAAACTTTAAAAACTGGATGGTAACAGACCACAAAATCTTAAGTCTGGTGATGATCCAAACAAAAAGAGCTCTCAACCATGCTTGTAGCAGTTTCCATCTCTTCACAATCACGCAACACATTCTAGGCTTCAAAGTGATGTTTGGAGTTGTTGCGTGTGCTGGTTGCATTGATTTGTTTGTGGGTTGTGTTGTACTGGGACAGTTGAGTGGATTTGCACATGTGGAGAAACAGGGTTGAGTGCTGCTGTGGGGGACTATAGTTTAGGGTTATTGTATGTGCTATTGCAACGGTGTGGCAGTAGGGCCATACAACCAATGAACTGTTACATGCAAACTAACTGCAGAGTTAGAGTGGTGATTGGTTGAGTTACCTCTGAGATCACAATGGTCTAAAATTCTTGGCATGGCATAGATACATGCCTTACTGTAGCTCTTGTGACAAAGTTCCTCCTCTACCTTGGTGGGTCCTGCACTTATTGGCGGATTTGCTCGCATCACAGCTTCACCCTGTGGGTTGGGAAACAGCCCAGAGACCTTCCCCTCTGGTAGAAGCCACAGTCCAGGTCAATTCCTCCTGTGTTTGATCAGGAGTTGCGAGATTTGGGGGGAACCTGGGCCCACCGTCTACTCCAGGTTCCAGCCCAGGGCCCTGTGGACTGCAGCTGTCCAGAGTGCCTCCTGGTACAGTTGCGTGACAGCTACAATTGCCTGGGCTACTTTCCCATGGCCTCCTCCCAACCTTCTTTATCCTCACCACCAGATCTTCCTCCTGATGTCTGATAACGCTTGTACTTCTCAGTCCTCCAGCAGTATGCCTGCTCACTCTCACTTCTTGCACACCTCTTGCTCCCCGTTCCTCCACACACTTCCTCTCCTATGGCTCCCCCTTGGCCTGACTGGTGTGAGCCCTTTTATAACATCAATTAGAGACAGGTGCTTAACAGCCTCACCTGACTCTTAGCAGGTTAATTGGAGTCAGGTGTTCTTATTAGCCTGGAGCAGCCCCTGCTCTGGTCACTCAGGGAACAGAAAACTGCTTATCCAATGGCCAGTATATCTCCCTTTTGCTGTTCCCTATCTTGATCAGGTCCTGCGAGAGAGCACACCCCACCCACCCTCCACCCCTGGTCCTCTGGACCTCTTCATCGGGCCTCTGCCCCGTGGACCAACCGGGCCCCGCGCTGACCCCACCGGGCCCCCTGCCCTTTCACCATGAGCTGGCTGCACGATTTGTACCCAGTTCGGTTCCACACTGTGCCAAGGAAACATCTGTACACACTCGTGCTCCACACCCTTCGCTTCCTCACCCTTGCGTCGTGCCCCGACACAAAGTGGCGGGACCTCTTGCCACCTCTCGAGGGTGAGGGGCCCCAGTGGGCCAACCTATACTCCACCCTGGTTTCAAGGCCCACCAGGGATATCAGTTGGCAGCTCCTTCACATGGCCATGAGCACGGGCATGTACTTGGCGTGTTTTACCCCCGTCTCAGACATCTGCCACTTCTGCGGCATGAGGGAGGTCATGACAAATGTTTACCTCGAGTGTGCCAGGTTGCAGCCCCTATTCCGGCTCTTCTTACATATATTATTACGTTTTTGGGTGCACTTTTCCCCTCACTTGTTCTTCTATGCACTTCCCATCCATGGCCCCACAAAGTCGCGGGACCTCCTTGTCAGCCTCCTCCTAGCTCTGGCCAAACTGGCCATCTACAAAACCAGGGAGAGGAGGTTGGCCAACAGGATTTCCTGTGACTGTGGGGCCTATTTCCACGCCTCCATCCATTCACTCATCCAGGCAGAGTTCCTCTGGGCAGTGTCATGTGGCTCCCTTGACGCCTTCGAGGAGCAGTGGGCGCTGTCCGGGGGTCTCTGCTCGGTGTCCCCGTCAGGATCCCTTCATTTAGCCCTGTGACCTCACTCCAGTTCCTGTTATTTCATTAGTTGTCCCCTGGAATTATTTGGTATCACAGACCTGTGGATCCTCCGTTTAGGCTGCGGGGAGGTCCTTTAGCAGTGGGCTACCAACAGGACTACTCTGCTGTTCCCAACTGGCCTGGGTCTATCACGCTCTACATCACACAAGTGCAATTTGTAAAGTCAAAATGGCTGAGAATGTACAAATTGGATGGTAACAGACCACAAAACCCAGAGGTGATATTTATGAACAAAAAGAGCTCTCAACCATGCGTGTAGTTGTTTCCATCGCTTCACACTGACTCAAACATTTTAGGCTTCAGAGTGATATTCCTGGAATTGTATAATATAGATATGCATTAACTCCCAAACATAAGTTAGTAATCTAAACCAGTAAGGAAAATTCATTTAATCTTACCATTTCCACTAAGAAGTTTCTTTTTGCACAGTCAAAAATAGTACAGCTATATCTGAAGAATGAGATCATTCTAACAGTAAGTACATCACTCTGCTAGTACCTCTAATGTGTTCCCCACTAATTGCTTTTTTCTATATTTTTTCTTTGTTTGTTTTCCAAGTAATTTAACATCTTTTCCTCAGAAGCAATTTTTTTTTTGCATCATAAATCAACAGTGCTGTACATTCTGATGAATTCTGACTGACATTATATGGAAATCTCACATTTTAGTTTGATTTATTGCTGTGTTATTTAGTACATAACTCTTGGCATCATAAGAACAAGTGTGTTTTCTCTCAAAAAAATTAAAAGTGAAAACCAGGGGTGAATACTTTTCGTATTACCCTAGATAATATTGGTGCCAGTGAAGTCAATGGTGCTTAGTTGTAGTATATTTATTTATTTTCCTGTCTTTTCATTATAGTCCTAGATTTTTATTTTATGTTATTTTATCTTTCTGGAGTACGAAGAGATTTAAATGTTGTTTATATTCCTTGACAGATACACTCTTTCCTTAATCACCTTCTATGGTAATTTATTCCCTGGTTCAAAACCCGATCATGGGTTCTGTAATCCAGTGCATCTGAGTGGAATATGGGCAGTCACAGTTGTTGTGTAGGTGTGAGGACACTGAATTCGCCCAAATGCAGCCATTCCATTTGTGTTTTTCCCACAAACCCCATATGTGGGGCTTAAGTGATGTAGATGACTCTGCATTGGCCTAATATTTATTGTTAATACTCAGTATACTTTTGTTTCTTGATTTCTAGATTACATTCTCTAGTGTCCAGTCACCTACTATTTTATAAAATGGATCGGTTTTTTTTCTCACTTTTTAATAATTTTCGATATTCAGTAAAGTACCTAAATTGTTTTCTTCATGAGTATAAATCATTTCATTTTTTTTATTGAGAATTATTCTTAATGAAATTTGGAAATTACAGTGTTATCGCACACAAACATAAAAATAATTTTAACATTAAGCATGGAATCGAGTGAAGAGGTTCTCTTGTGAAGTATATGATTCTAATCACATAATTACTCTTAATTTGACATTTGAATCAGAATTTTCTATATGCATTTTTGTTTTAAGAATGGGTATGAAATCTTTAGAAAACAAGGCTGAGAGAAAGAAAATTAGCCAGAAATCTTCATATAGTAATCATAAAGTTAATTACAAGAAGTCTATTTACAAAACATATTTCATGGGATTGAAAATTCTTTTGGGCTGTATCTAATAAAATTCAGGATGTACAACTCAAATGGCATTATAAACTCACAAGCATTTATCAGTCTTGCAAGAGCAGATAATAAAAAGGAAGACCATTCCCATTATAATCTTCAGTTCTTTCTTCAGTGTAATAAGTATCATATGAAGCAGTTTTTGCAATGTATGATAAACATTTTTTTCAGTTTGTGTCTCTGCAGATTTTTTACCATCTTGGAATTAGAGAGTTTGCCTATTCATATACATTGATGAAATTTTGGAGTGGTTAGTTGCATGCATAAAATACAGTATTTTAATGATGTTTTATAATCTATGATGAAGACCTGGCATCCATTTTGAAATGATTTACACAAAACCTGGCCATTTGTGAGAAAATTAAAACATCCTTCTGGGAATAGCTTCTCATAGTTCAAATAGGATTTTCCCAATGATTATTAGATATATTTTCAGTGAAACATATGCTAACTCCTAAAAGAACATTGTAAAGTATAGAGGGAAGGCCTATGATCTGTCCTGCAGGATACGGAACAACAAAGAATAACACTAATTAGCTTACAAGTTCCACAAGTACAGTATATGGAAGACTACAATTTACGTAACTTGGAGCTGTACATGTCTGTCTGTGTATTAGACTTATGTAAAATCTATTACCTTTGTTAACCACCTTGGATGCTCTATAAAAAGAAATTGGCAAAAACATGGTCTGAATCCAGCTGTGAAATACAAATGAGACACTTGGATAAAAGTTCAAAACTGATTTCAAGTAAACTCAGAAAAAATCATCTAATTTACCTTTATGGTACAATTTTAAAGTTGCGATGGAAGGTCACTGCATTATTAATCCTCCTTGCAAGTAGTGGTTTCAAGAGTATAGATTTCAGTCAAATTATTTTTAGGTAACTCTCAATGGTATTTTATCTTTTGTAAACCCAAAACATATGTTGTTCTGGATGTGGCTGGCTCTAGACCATATGGCGCCCCAGATGAGGAACATCTTTGGTACACTCCCCCCAGTTTCTTAAACTTTTGAATATCTTATTATTATTATTATTATTTTTTATTTGAATTTGTAACCCATTTCATGACTTTGATGCACAATTTGGATGAATGATTTATCCCTGTCATATAAGACAATAAATTTTTATGCTAGGATCTGTAAATCTGTATTTATTCATGCTATATATAAGCAAATAAAAAATGTCTTTGAACTTATAGAAACTTTTTTAAATTTTAAGAATAACAGAAATGTGCCAACATTGGGTGGACCAGTATTAAATAGAGTTACAGTAGGTGACCACCTTAGAATGTTTACCCTAGTCCTTTAATTCAAAAGGTTGCTTTTCTTGCCTTTGCCCTCACTAACAGAAGAGAGATCCAAAGACTGGCCAATGGCATTTTCAAGTGATAAAATAGCAAGCAATGTCAGTCTCTCATCAGCCATCATCGATCAAAGATATATTTTACTGAGTTTGTGCTTTGAAAAGCAGTGCTCACCACTCGCAATTGTGATTGTCAGTGTGAGCAGAATCCTCAAAGCTATCCATGCATTAGGAAAAGATCTTCAGCTCTGCAGCATGAATTAGTTGGAGAACTTGGAGTTGAGAGTGCTTCCCATGTTGCAGAATGTGACAGATGTTGTCCAATTTGACATATTTATCATAGACATCCGGACATTCCCCATATGTCAGCATCCGGTGATAGTCTGTACAATTGTTCCAGAGTGTTTTCCCGTCTGCTGGCAATTTACTAAGGCCATACAAAATAAGGTCTTTTTGTGGTGCTTCATTTGTCCAAATCTTTATTTCACTTGAAACAGGATATTGTGCCAAACCACATGTGAGCCCAGAAATTTGAAGTTAGCAATCAGGTTTGCCAGGCTCTGCACCTTGTGTTGGATTCTGGCCTTGGCTTTACTCGACTGTGCCTGTTCCATCAGCCTCAGTCACTTGGTACCTCACAGGCCCTACACTGTCTATGCAGCTCTTCCAGTGAGTGTCACTTAGCGGCTTCACGGTCAGATTTGTAAGATTGTCCACGAGGATCTTCCACCTGATAGTTGATATGAAAAAGGACATATATCCTTTGCAGTACTCCAAAGAGAGATACTGAATCTAAAGATGGTGACACTGATTCTGAGACAACAAGGTTGAGAGAATGAAAGCCAGAAGGCATGAAAAAAGCTCTTGGATTCAGCACAAGGATCCTTACCTGGACACCACTGTTTCTTCCCTTCATGTTTGCTCCATTGTCATAGCCTTGGCCACAGCAGTACGAAGCTTTATTTTATTCTCATTCAAAACATTCATAAACAGTTCTGTTAGGCCTTTTCCAGTAGAACTGTCTACAGATTGAAAACAATAAAGTGTTCATTTACTTGGATACAGCCATCCTAGGCATCAACAAATCATACTCGAAATGACATCTTTTCACTGTGACTAATGTTGGGAGTGTACTCCATTATTACAGTGTAGTAGTTCGCTTTGCTGAGACGTATCAATATGTTATCCGGCATCTTCCGTGCCATAAGGTCCATCAATTCATTTTGAATTATTTTGCTGTAGTAGTGGTCCATAGCTTCTTTATGAATTACTTGACATAGGTGCTCATATGACATCATCGTATTTCCCAAGGAGCTCTACCAAACTGAAGAAATTGCCATTGTGTTCAGTGGACAACTTATCTGACAAGCCCTGGAAAACCAAATTATTCCTTTCAAGGAAGTTGGTAATTGAGATTAGATGCTCAAGCACATTCCTCCAATGCTGGATTTCTACATTAATAATGCACTGGTTTTCTGGGTCTGTGCATTTACTTGGATTGAGCCTGGACTCAACCTCCATCCATTTGGAGTAGGCTGTAAAATTGCTGGGTGACTTTTTCATGTTGCTTCAGAGCATCAGCTAAGTTATGCCAGTAATTGTACTCAGAAAGCACAAGCAATGATTTGACATTCTTGTCAAATGTTTTCCAACAAAAACAGAACACTTTGTCAGTTGATTTAAAGTAAACTAGCCAATGCCGATTCGGTTTCTCACCATTCTCGAGCACTCTTTCGCAGTGTGACTTTGAGAAGTATCACTTGTGCTTATTTACTGTCATATCCTTGATTTTGCCTAGCCCATTCAAAATTGCACGATCAATATTGGCAGAGTTTAGGATCGCTAGCCATAAAGCAGGACCTGATGTATTGATTTGCGTGTGCAATTTTTCTCACTGCTGATTCTTCTTTATTGTTTCTCACCTTTTCCTGTAAACCAGATTTTTCTTTGTCTTTACCCTCCTTTTCATGTGAGCCACATTCTTCTTTATCATTACTCTCTTTTACGCCACCAGGAAAACTGGATGACTCTCCCTCACTTTCCTCACATTTCCATTCCTTGTCTTCAGGTAAATCTGTTAATTCCTTAGTAATAGAACTTCCATCATTTACGCTTCACTCTTCAATTTCTTCTGCACTGGGACGATCGCTACTGACTGACTATGTTGTTCTGTTTCAGATATTTTCCCATCAGATTTGTCCCTTGCAGCAAACTAGATTGCAATTGTGCTTTTTGCTTCCTAGGTTGAGCTTCTCAAGGCTTCTTTGTATGGGGGAAAATATACAGTATTAGAGAGAGCAAAAATATATGTTCCACAGTCTTAAAAAGTCATCAAACATTGTGTTAAGCATGGCAAAAGAAGTAACAGTATTTCTTTTATATTTTTGCATAGATTGGGGTTTGATAGGTATCTCTGGTGTCACATTAAATATGTCCTTTATTAGTCTCTACTTACACTCTTCACGTCTTAAAACACAAGTACGCTTTCACAATTACAATAAAACAAGGTTCACAATATAGTAGCTGGGCTCTCACTTCATTATTATATCTCACTGACTGACTGGCAATGCCTCTCCCCTTATATACCCAGGAGGACATGACTGACAATCATTCTAGGACGTTCAAGGAAAATGTAGTTCTCAGAAAGTCTGGAACATTCCACAAGATTCTGCAAAGTTCAAGAACATTCTAGGAGGCTAGTGAAAAATGAATCCATATACAGAATTCCTGAAACATTTCACTTCAAGCATTCTATTTTCCCTTTTGTCACTAACAACAAAAGCAGCACCCTGAGCACGGTGCCCCCTAAGCCCAGCACCCCAGACAGTCACTTGAGTTGCGTGCCCCTAAATCTAGCTCTGGTTCTGGAATAATAGCAACATCATTACTTTCAACAGGAAAGTGACAGGCTGACATTGTAGAACTGATGAGGCCATGATTGGACCATGCAGTGGGACTGGTATGAGCATATGTATTCTTGGAAAGCAGAAAAAATGAATTGTGTGATATGTGTATCTTTAGGTGTGGAGTAGAATACCGTATATAGCCAAGCATACCATGCTTTAGAGTTTTGTTCTCCTAATATCACTTCAGCCTAGTTCACCTTTCATTTTTAATGAGATTAGAAGAAGAAAAATGAGTCCAATTAGGTACATCTGTCTTAAAATTAAAGCCTTCTCCTCTGATGGGATTATCTTGCATAGTTTCAGCTATGCAGCAAGTAGATGCCAGATGATAACCTATTTTGTGCTTATTTGGAATAAATATATTTATAATAGAAATAAGGAAGCCTTTCAGTTCTATATGCCTTGGATATTTATCTTCCAAATTTATCTTTGTTTCTGATTTATGTAATTAAAGGTCTTTTGGAGAAGAATGTCTAATAATGACACCATTTGTTTTCCTTGCGAATATAATGCTTATGCAATCCAAGTATTTTACCATGAAAGTCAGAGAAGGTTCTCCTTGTAGATGTCTAATGTTAACCACACTCTCGGTTTTTGAAAATACTTCAGGGAGGAGGGATTCTAACAGTTTTGCATTGATAGAAAATATTTAAAGTTCCATCATAGACACCAAACATAAGGTCAATGGAGAAAAATATACCATGGGACTTATAGTAGCCAACTGAGTACTATTTACTAATGTAGTCATTAAGCTTAACATAAAAAATATGTAGAAAGATAGTACAACTAACTTCAGTTCCTATGCAGAAGGATAAACTGGTACAACTGAAATTTGGTCCCTAATATTTGGCAAAGACCAAAATTTGCAAAATCTGGAGCTTCAAGAAACTCAGTTAAAGAGTTCTGGTTGAACTCGTACCAGCAACCAAATTTGTGCACTGTAATTCTCCAATAGAGAGCCTGTACGTTATTACGTAGAGATGGCAGGGATATGAAGCAAGGTTTTTTTTTCTCTATCTTCTGCTGCCTGGCTTTATCATCTGTCAAAAAACTTTAATATTTCCCATATTACAGATGAGAGAAGAAATTCATGGATGCAAATAATTATTTCAATATGTACTTTTTTATGCATTGGTGTTGTGACATGTTGGACCCCCTTGTCTGGGATGCCACCTGATGTGCTCGAGTCTCACTGGTTCTACCTGTTCCACCAGCTTGGGCTTCCTTACCCTGTCTTTGTTGTGACAGGCTCTCACGCCTTCTTTAGCACACATGCACAGGTAAGGCCACACCCAGCTGCAGACACAGACTGAAATCAGCTCTATGTGGGAAGAATCAGCGAAGAGATTTACTGCGCACTCACATGCACACCCCCTTTTGAGAATAAACCCAAAATAATATTGCCTTGCAATATATAGAAAAATGTGCACAGCACAAGTTCATAAAAATCACCCTCTCCCTCAATGTGGAGAGAGATGTGCACAGCTTCTTGCCACGCCCCCCCCCGCCAGATATGAATTGTTTATAACATAACCCAGATAGGAGTTATGTTATAAACAAGAAATAAGTTTATTAACTACAAAAGGTAAATTTTAAGTGATTATATAGGATAGCAAACAGAACAAAGCAGATTACTGAGCAAATAAAGCAATACACGTAAACTAGGCTTAATACACTCAAGAAACAGGTTGCAGAATGTAATTTCTTACCCTCAATGTTGTTTTAGGCAAGTTGCAGAGTTTCTGTAGCTTAGAATCCCAGTTGTTCTCTTTACAGACTGGACCCCTGTCTCAGCCTGGACTCAACCCTGCCTTTCCCTCCAGGTGCTTTTATCAGTCTTCCTTCCTGGGCAGGCACTGGAGGAGAGTCAAGATTAACCCTCTCCCCAGCCTTAAAAAGGATTTACCTAAGGTGGGAATCCTTTGCTTCATCCTTATCTCCCTACAGTGGAAAAGTACCAGCAAATTAAGACATGACCCTGATGTGTCAATGCTGCATCCCAGTAAACTTCTCAGGAAGGAGTGAGATTAGCATTTTCAAAGTTCTATTGTTGTCTTTAATGGTTCATTCAGGCTCTTTGCCTACTGCCTGGTGGGTGTTTCCCAGGTGAAATCACAATTGTAATTGTTACAGAGTTAATATTCCTATCTCCAGCTACAGAAATTACACAGGCATACAAATTGAATAAACACATTTAAGTAAATCATAACCTTTCCAAAGATATCTCACATGACCCATCTTGCATAAAACATATCTTAGTTGTGCCATATTCATATAATAACAGTATTTCTATGAAGAATATGGTGTGTAATGTCACAGGTGTATCTAGACACAGGGCAAGCCCTGGAATCCTTAATAACTTAGTCCTGTTGTGCCTAAGCCCTGTAAGAGTACTGTATGGTACATTACCAGGATGCCTTAGAATACTGGCCATTACATTTACTGTATGTTTTTAAATGTTCAAATATAATCCAACTAAATAATGATTGAGCAACTATCATCCAGAATCCCTTGTTATTTTTTTTATTTGATGTATAAGATCAAGATTGGTGACTGTTTTCATGAACATACTCATTATATACAGGACTAAAATATTGTACATACCAAACTGAACAAAACTAAGAAGGAGCTCTAGAGGGGGTGGGGGGAAACAAAGAGCTAGCAAAAGAATATTGTGTGTGTGTAAGGAAAACATAGCAATCACAAAAGCAAATATTATGGAATAACTCCATTGTGTCTGTCAGTTTTTGATTAACTGTAATTCAACCACAACTGCTTACAGTTCATGGGAGAACACGAGACCTTAGGATGGGATTGCATATAATGAATTTCGGAGATTACATTAACCAAAACGTTTCTGGATTCAGCTATCAAAACACCTTCCTACTAGTTAAAGAAAAGTGAAAGGTGGTATCTCAGGAGAAGGGGCTTCTAATCCATTGAAGATAAGTAAGATGCATACAAATGACTTTCACCTTAACCCTCTAGCCACCACACATGTGGCTCTAGACTTTCCCCTGCTTCATTCATTTAGCCGGCAAGGCAGAGAAGATGTTCAACTGGAAATGCTTGTGTGATTATATCCGCCCCGCAATAACCTGTAAAGTGAAATGTTCTTATAATGCTTGATAAATGGAGAGGAAATTGTTTGGTAAGGACAGAAAACATTCTCAGGGGAAAAATTATAAAAAGGTTGAATTAAACCTCAAACCAAACTGTCAGCTACTGAAAAATACAAGACTGAATTCATAAAAAATATACCCAAAAATTACAGTAGTTACCCACAGGAACCTGAATATTTTGGTCCTGAGATTTTAAACATCGTGCTTTTTTAGAGCTGTTGCACTAAGCTGTGTAGTATTTTTCTGTTTTGTTTAAATTTTATGATACCATTTCTGATCTCATTTCCCCAGGAATGTAAAGTCTTTAGGGACAAATTCTACCCTCAGATGCTTGTATGGCTGAGCTGTGTGTTTGTTTAATGGCAAAATTGAGCCCTAAGATTCAAGGGACAAGTTATCCACTCAGGACTGGCGCTAGGGTTTTGAGCGCCCTAGGCGGACAGCAATTTTGCCACCCCAGCGCTGGTCCTGCGGCTCCGGTGGAGCTGCCGCAGTGGTGCCTGCAGGTGGTCCACCGGAACTGCGCAAGCAGCCGACTGTCCGCAGGCACTACTGCGGCAGCTCCACGGGAGCTGCCTGCTGCCCCCTCCGGCAGCACCCTGACTCAGGGGGCTCCTGGGCTGCCGGCTGCCGCGGCAGTGCCCTGGCCCAGAGGACACCCTGGGCTGCCGGCTGCCGCGGCGGTGCCCTGACCCAGGGTCAGAGCGCCTCCGCGGCAGCCGGCAGCCCGGGGTTTCCTTGGGCCAGGGGACCCTTTGGGCTGCCGGCTGCCGCGGCGGTGCCCTGGCCCAGAGGACACCCTGGGCTGCCGGCTGCCGCGGCAGTGCCCTGGCCCAGAGGACACCCTGGGCTGCCGGCTGCCGCGGCGGTGCCCTGACCCAGGGGACACTCTGGGCTGCCGGCTGCCGCGGCGGCGCCCTGACCAAGGGGACACCCTGGGCTGCCAGCTGCCGCGGAGGCGCCCTGACCCAGGGAAACCCCAGGCTGCCAGCTCCGCTGCGGTGCCCTGGCCAAGGGGACACCCTGGGCTGCCGGCTGCCACGGAGGCGCCCTGACCCAGGGTCAGAGCGCCTCCGCGGCAGCCGGCAACCCGACTCCCTCTCTGTCCCAGCAGCGGCTGCTCAACCATTTAAAAAAAATTTGGGGGCATTTTTTGGTGCCCCCAAATCTCAGCGCCCTAGGCAACCGCCTAGTTCACCTAAATGGTTGCACTGGCCCTGCATCCACTCTGCCTGCAAGCCAGAATGAGTGCAAATCCTGCGAAGCACCAGCCTGAAGGCTTGGAATCCAGATTGGTGCGAGGGCAGGGTCTCATCATTAATATTATTTTTATTGCAATAAAGACAAAGCACTCTAAAGGATCAGGGCCCTATTGTACTAGGCACTGTATGGACATGTAACAAAAAAGACACTCCTTGCACTAGAAAGCTCACAATCTATATGACAGACAAGAGACAACAAGTGGGCAAAGCACACCAGCAAGGCAGTGGATTAGAAGAAGCAGGAGGACCATAAAACAATGTTTATCAGGAAAAGATGACCCACCCCCACAGGGAATTTACGGCTAAATTAATAATAATAATAATATTGTGGAGACATCCTCCCATCCAAATTAAGGGGATTCTGGGGAAAATATAAATTGGAGAATTTGAGAGAGTACAGTGAGCATCACTGCTAGAAAGACAGGCCTCTATAGCTCATGTTGAGACATAAATTTCTCAGGGTATATGTCCCTGTGGTCAAAACATCTAAATTTGTAGATGTGTAGTTAAAGCACCTGGTTTCTTCTAGGGTTATTATGTAGTAAACTCTCTGAGGGAAACCTCAGAGATCTAATCCATTCTGTGTATGGTCTTTTGCCCCCAACTCCACATGTCCCTTGCAGAAGGCTACCAGGTTCCAAATTATGAAATATAGAACAGGTCTGAATGTGATAGTTTGGAATTTTAGGAATTGCGAAAGAATTGACCTTGGACTGATCATAAATTTGGTTTTACCACCCTGTCTGCTTTTACAACATACATCTATCAAGTGTGTTTCCAAATTCTGAATCAAGTTTTCGCTGACATCGCAAATACTTGGAAAGATTCACAAATTTTCTGCGGTTTGAAGTACGTCTGTTGCTAAAAATAAAGAACAGTATATTTTAGAACAAGAAAATGTAGTGGTAGTGGTAGTAGGTAATATTTTCAAATAATGCTAAATGAATAATTTATAGAGAATGATATATTTGATGAATTAAGCCTCATTTTCTCTTGGTGAATTGTCTGAGCTGCTTCTGATTTGCTCAAATATGTTCATCGTTCAAAACCTTTTGCCAGATAACATCACAAACAATTATTAATCTCCTAAGTGTTTGTGAGCAGTTCGTTTACAAATATTCAGTATGCTTTTTAGCTTTGTAGAAGTATGTGACATTGCTTCTGCTCCCTGGATATTTTAGAGCTATTAGAATCAGGTTACCAATGCAAATGCTTGAGTTCACCATTTGCTTTCAGTACATATTCTCTAATATGTGCTTCAAGTTTGTTATTCCTGGAAACATTCCTGCCAGAACACACTTTCATTAAAATATTCATGTAATGCAAGCACAAAATGTATATTAAGTATTTTTTTATTTTATTATTATTATTACTATTTTTGGTGAGCATTTGAATTTTGAGTTATTCACTTGGTTCTGTTTACAAAGCACAGAGACTTAAAACTAGGATTTATGAACTTTTAAAGTGGAATATATGACTATAGGGAGCTTGATTACACGATGAGAAGAGAACTAAATTCAGGTTCTCCCACAGAGAGCTAAAAGCAAATAACTACTGTAATTCTGGGGGATAGGTCTGAGGTGATGTGGTAAAGAAGGTCTAAGTTCCGCCATGTAGAGATATTTTATTCCCTAAACTTTCATTCTCTCAAACTTTGTATCAATTTTTTCTAGCTCAAATGGAAAAGTGAAAATGATTTTTGTGGTTTAAAAGTGATGATACTCAATACCTAATGGAAAATATATGCTGGAGTTAAACTGCTATACATTTAAACTCTAACTACATTTTAATGAAAAAAGCCAAATCACTGAGACTAATTAAATTTATAATAGAGAAAAGGCAAAACAAAAAAAAATGGATAGTGCAAAATGCTGTAAAATAAGTGAATTAGACAGCAATCAAAATGAAAGACCAAAAAAGCAATGAGTCAAGCACAGTTTTCTAAAGGAAAAAATGTTACTGACATAATAAGCACACAGAGAATCTGTGCAATGTGCACAAAGATGTCTTAGTAAACATAGAAGAAAATAAAAAGGATAAAGGTCAATGTTAGTAGCAGAAATTACAAGGCATATTACTCATGTTAAGATGCTATTTAATGTCTGGGATTTTTTTAAAAATAAATTTATTATTCAGTGTTGTGATGACAGCAAATAGTGTTAACATTCTTGGGGGTTTCATTGTCTTCAATGGAGCTATGCTGATTTACATCAGCTGGGGATCTTGCCCTTAAAAACATATTCTCCTGAATTCTTATACTTCAGATAGTTTGCTATAGGAATGTTATTGTCTGCCAAGGATATAGTGAAAAAAACTCATCCCTGCCAACCTTGTATTGGGTGAAAAGAGAGTCTGGCAGTTTGTTCAGAAACTCATTGGTGGCCTGCTCAGATCATGTACAGTGTGCAGGAAAGAATCTGAATAAAATGTAGATTAAAATGCTGGAAACAAGACCAACAATAGAAATTTTAAGTTTCCTTATGCCATACATGTACAAGTTTGATAAATAGGAAACCTTGCCTCTAATTTATCAGTAGCTGTAGGGATATAATCAACTGGTGAATGCTGTAAAGATTTACAATGTCTGCTGATTTGCTAAGGGAGATTTTGCATCTCCATGCATATTTACAACTGAATCAGATATGTGTGTAACCCACTAGAAAAATATGCTGCCTGTTAAAATGTATCTCAGCTAAGAAAATAAGGCAAATTGATGGGAAAGGTAAGAAAATGATAGACATGTATATCAAGGAAAAGAAATGGAAAAAGATGTACTAATCAACTCGTGCCTCAAAGAATCTATGTATGATCGATTTTGCTTATGTTAAGTTGGCTTATATATTTCATACCTATTTAAATATAGAAGAAGATAAGAGCAGCCATACAGGGTCAATCAATGGTCTATCTAGCCCAGTATCCTGTCTTCCAACAGTGGCTGGTGCCAGATGCTTCAGAGGGAGTGAAGATAACAGGACGATCTATTGATTGATCCATTCCCTGTTGTCCACTCCCAGCTTCTATCAGTCAGAGCTTTAGGGACATCCAAAGCATGGGGTTGCATCTCCTGACCACCTTGGCTAATAACCATTGATGGACCTATCCTCCATGAATTGATCTAGTTCTTTTTTAACCCTGTTATAGTTTTGGCCTTGACAACATCCCCTGGCAATGAGTTCCACAGGATGACTGTACATTGTGTGAAGAAGTACTTCCTTATGTTTGTTTTAAACCTAATGCCTATTAATTTCATTGGGTGACCTGTGGTTTGTGTACTATGTACGTGGTAAATAACATGTCTGTATTCACTTTTTCCATCCTATTGATGAACAAGAACATAAGCACATACTGGGTCAGACCAAAGGTCCATCTAGTCCAGTATCCTGTCTTCTGACAGTGATCAATGCCAGGTGCCACAGAAGGAATGAACAGGAAAGGTAATCATCAAGTGATCTACCCCTTCTTGCCCATTCCCAGCTTCTGGCAAACAGAGGCTAGGGACATCATCCTTGCCCATTCTGGCTAATATGTATTGATGGACCTATCCTCCATGAACTTATCTAGTTCTTTCTTAAACCCTGTTATAGTCTTGGCCTTCACAACATCCTCTGGCAAAGAGTTCCATAGGCTGACTGTGCATTGTGTGAAAAAATACTTCTTTTTGTTTGTTTTAAACCTCTGCTTATTAATTTCATTTGGTGATCCCTAGTTCTAGTGTTATGAGAAGGAGTAAATAACACTTCCTTATTTACTTTCTCCACACCTGTCTTGATTTTATAGACCTCAATCATATCCCCCCTTAGTCAGCTGTTTTCCAAGCTGAAAAGACCAAATCTTCTTAATCTCTCCTCATACGGAAGGCGTTCCATACCTCTAATCACTTTTGTTGCCTTTTTCTGAACCTTTTCCAATTCCAATATCTCTTTTTTGAGATGGAGTGACGATATGCAGTATTCAATATGTGGATGTACCATGCATTTATACAGAGGCAATATGATATTTTCTGTCGTCTTATCTATCCTTTTCTTAATGATTCCCAACATTCTGTTTGCTTTTTTGACTGCCGCTGCACATTGAGTGGATGTTTTCAGAGAACTATCCACAATGACTCCAAGATCTCTTGGTAACAGCCAGTTTAGACCCTATCATTTTATATGTGTAGTTGGGATTATGTTTTCCAATGTGCATTCCTTTGCATTTATTAACTTTCAGTTTCATCTGCCATTTTGTTGCCCAGTCACCCAGTTTTGAGAGATCCTTTTGTAGCTCCTCCCAGTCTGCCTGTGACTTAACTATCTTTTGTACCATCTGCAAATAATTTTGCCATCTCACTGTTTACCCCTTTTCCAGATTGTTTTTACTGAATATATTGAATAGGACTTGGCCCAGTATAGACCCTGAGGGGACACAACTATTTACCTCTCTCCATTCTGAAAACTGACCATTTAATTTTTCCTCCTATCCTTTGGTTCCTATGTTTTAACCAGTTACAAATCCATGAGAGGATCTTCCCTGTTACCCCATGACAAGTTACCTTGCTTAAGAGCCTTTGGTGAGGGACCTTGTCAAAGGCTTTCTGAAAATCTAAGTACACTATATCCACTGGATTCTCCTTGTCCACATGCTTGTTTACCGCGCACCCCCCCACCCCCCAAAGAATTCTAATATATTGGTGAAGCATGATTTCCCTTTACAAAAAAACATGTTGACTCTTCCACAACAAATTATGTTAATCTATGTGTCTGACAATTTTGTTCTTTACTATAGTTTCAACCAGTTTGCCCAGTACTGAAGTCAGGTTTACCAGTCTGTAATTGCTGTGTTACCTCTGGAGACTTTTTAAAATTGGTGTCACATTAGTTATCCTCCAGTCATCTGGTACAGAAGCTGATTTAAATGATAGTTACAGACTACAGTTAGTAGTTCTGCCATTTCACATTTGAGTTCCTTCAGAACTTTTGAGTGAATGCCATCTGGCTCAGGTGACTTACTACTGTTTAATTTATCATTTTTTTCCAAAACCTCATCTAATGACACTTCAATCTGGGACAGTTCCTCAGATTTGTCACCTAAAAAGAATAGCTCAGGTTTGGAAATCTCCCTCACATCCTCAGTCATGAAGACTGATGTAAATAATTCAATTAGTTTCTCTGCAATGGCCTTATCATCCTTGAGTGCTCCTTTAGCATCTCTGTCATCCAGTGGCCTCACTGGCTGTTTAGCAGGCTTTCTGCTTCTAATGTATATACATTTTTTTTTGCTCTTACTTACTTCCTGCTTCTGATGTATTAAAAAAAACTATTAATTTTTGAGTCTTTGGCTAGCTGTTCTTCAAATTCTTTTTTGGCCTTCCTAATTATATTCTTACACTTTGTTTGCTGGAGTTTATGCTCCTTTCTATTTTCCTCACTAGGATTTAACTTTCGCTTTTTGAAGAATGATTTTATAGACCGTTGTCATACCCCCTTCAGTCAACTCTTTTCTGAGCTGAACAGTCCTAGTCATTTACCATCTTAGTCTTATTAATCTCTCCTCATACAGAAGCTGTTCCATACCCTTAATCATTTTGTTTCCCTTTTCTGTATCTTTTCCAATTCTAATATATCTTTTCCGAGATGGTGAGAGCAGAATTGCATGCAGTACTCAAGCTGTGGGTGTACCATGGATTTCTACGGTTATATAGTCCCTTTCCTAATGGTTTCTAACATTCTGTTAGCTTTTTTGACTATTGCTGCACATGGAACAGATGCTTTCAGAGAACTATCCACAATTGCTCCAAGATCTCTTTCTTGAATGGTAACACCTAATTTAGATCCCATCATTTTGATGTATAGTTGGGATTATGTTTACCAATATACATTACTTTACATTTATTAATGTTGAAAGTATGGGATTTACTATTCACTGTGGCTGGGATGGGGAACAAACTGACCAAAAAAACAAAAACCAAATTAATGGTACTGACAGGGAGTTGGTGAATTGTTCTATAGTTCGGTGATCAGAACAGGCTGGAATTTTAGGTCTCCCACCTTTCATATGGAACAAAATACATAGTTTTGTCTCTCCTATGTGTAAGGAAGGTCTCTCTCTTCAGCTAATTTCCAGTCCTTTCTTTCCTCATTATCTCTAGCAGCAAAGTTGAGCCAGTAACCATGCTACCATTGACTGCCAGGTCCCAGCTGTGCTTTGTGATCTCTTTGAGTGGGGGAATTCTAGGGCATGAAATGGAGGGTAAAGCTGTTTTAAAACAGCATTAATTTTCTGCATGTTTTGTTTGGAGAGTTTAACAGCTCTGGGGCAGGCCAGAGTGGTTTTTTAGTGTCTCCCCTCCCCAGGCACTGCCTAGTGATCCAAACTCTTCCACTCTTTTGGCCTCTCTCTCATACAACTGTTTTGTGGAGAGAGACAAGATAAGTGCATTTGAAAGGGAATAGCATCCTACATAACAGCTTTTCCTCTGCTGAGGAAAGTCACTATTGTTCTCTTTGATTTTGCTTCACTGTGCAAGACACAACAAAGGGAAGTAGAAGCTCTAAGTTCCTTCTGCTACTTTAACAATATAAACCTCAGGAATTCAACTCTGATGAGCAGGATATTATTTGAGTTTTGACGGTGCAGCATACCACTCTGCTGTCACATTGCTGCCATTACACTAATAGCTCTACATTGGCAAACATGGTGTACAGAACAAGAATAGCTATCACCATGTTTATAATGTGCTAGATGTATTCGTAGTAAGTAATACTATGAAGCAAATGGAAAGGACAAGTCATGGCAATACCATATATTGATGCAGAAAAGAGGCACATAGGACCTGATCTAAAGCTGATTGAATGGGAGTCTTTCCATCAACCTCAGTGTGCGGGGAATCAGGTCACTTAGAAAGGAACACCATGGATGAGATTTTCAATCACTGTTCTGGCCAGAAAGCTGTACTCACGGGGCTGTGGCGAACTCTCGGGTGTAACTGAATCCCCAGGTTGCATAAAGCTGGTGTAGCTAGTACTATCCCATGCTCTTCCTGTGCCATACTCTGACAAGGGCGGATAGAACTAATGAGGAAGGGGGTGGGAGAGGGTAACTCATGCTCAGCAGAGTTGAGGATTCATCTGATATGTTAACAGAGAAAGCGAATTATAAAGTACACTCAGTGTCAGTAAATAGAAATGCCATTAGACAGTGACATGATTTTAGCATTCATAAAGAGGGTGGTAAATTAATGAAATTAAATAATGAATTTTTAAAGAAAACTGTTCTCGGTGAAGGGAAAGGTTATTCCGGTTGTATGCCTCATCTTGGTAAAAGGCCACTCGATGATAACCCAGTATGTGTGTATATATATGTATTTGAAGAGAGACACTGAGACTACTGGAAGGTAATGTTTGTTCCAAGGCTTATTACTATAGAGCACTGAGTTCATTTTCTCAAAGCCTTGTAACTAATAGTCAATATCAGGGTAATTCAATTTAATGGAACCAGCTGTAACAAAGATGAACCCTAAGACATAATGCAGTAGAGACTAAAATCCAAGCCATCACTTGAGCTGTAATTCTATTAAATCCCAATACTTGCTTGCCTGCCTGTACTTTATCTGTCTTGAAGGAGAGCAGCTGGCTCTGAGGCAGTTTTGTGCTTGGGACCTGTTATATTGTGACAGTGGACAATGTAAAGCTCCAGGAAATATAACCAAATAAACAGTGATACAGGAGGTGGCAAAATAAAGATGTGGACCAGGTGGAAAAACTGGTAAATCCCAGTGTAACTCATTCTTATCTAACATGATATAAAGCACATCTACAAAAAGGTCAAATTACAAGAAGAACAACTGAGCCATACAGTGATTTGATGTGTTCAAAAGAGGAGAAACAATGGAAAAGAGTTATTTAAGGAGTCCAGTTAAATGAGGGACCATTAGTGATAGCTGGCTATTACAGTTACCTGGAACAGTTTTGTTGAAAGTTTTCCATTTTAAAATATTGCTTAGCCAAAACTGAATTTTTCCACAAAATTGCCTTGATTTTGATAACACTTCCTGTGAACCATTTTTTTTAGAAAAGTAAACATTGTTTTCAAAAAATTTTGCAACTTTAATTTTATAATGAAATGTGTTTCATTTTTATATTACTTATTTTACAGTGTTTCATTACATGTTACTGGAAATAGATATTTCATGTTGACATGCATAATATGTCATATCATATGATAACATTACTATAATAGTCAAAATATTCTATTTTATTTTATTTTTGTTTAAAATCATTAAGGGCAGCTGCTAATTACTATTGATTGAAAATTCTTCTCTTTTCTTTCAACAGTGTCTCTAGTTTGTGTAACAGTTTGACACTGACATTTTCCACAAGAAAAGGAGATAAGAACTAGAGTAGAAGGTGTTTTCAACATCCTAGAAAAATAATTCCAGGATAACACAAGGGCGTGTAATGTGTAATTCTGAAAAAAAATATTTTCATTCCAATAAGAAAAAAAAAGGATTTTAGAAATATCTTGCAAAACAGTAATTCCAACATTTTACCAGTTCTATTGGCTATGTTCTTGTATATAGTTTTAACAGAATATTATCCATATTACTAGCAGTGCCTATACATGTTGATTTTTTCCCCCAGGGAAATCATGAAGCAGGAGGACTGTGCAGTGGTGAAAAGATATAGTGTCTTGGAGAAAAAGTCACTATCCATGGGCAACATTTACTTATGGTGTTTAAAATGCTATAATATTCAACTGCAGAGCATGTTTCCTACCTGTAGGTTTCATGGAAGAACTGTTCCCTGCAGATCTTTTAAAAAGTATAACACCGGGGTTCCCCACTATGGATTTCTATGGACTAGACACATGGTGCTCTTAGGGTGTCTATTGAAATATATCCATATTGTAGCATTTACATCCCCTGACCAATTTTTTTCAGGACACCATTGTATCAGAGTACTAAAAAATTAAATGACTTTTAAACTTTTTTCTTCCACCTTTTCCTTTAAATAAAATCCATCCTAAAAATTGTAGTTAGAGAATGTTAGGTTTATGTGATTAAACACTCAAAGTTGAATGCAGTTCCCTTCCAAATTCTGCACATTTGGGCATATACATTTCAATGTAGTTTCAGTTACATTATCAGAGACTATTTCTTAAGTCAGGGATCGGTAACCTTTGGCACATGGCCCGTCAGGGAAATCCGCCGGTGAGCCAGGATGGTTTGCTTACTTGCAGTGTCTGCAGATTTGGCCAATCACAGCTCCCACTGGCTGTGGTTCACTGTTCCTGGCTAATGGGAGCTGCGGGAAGTGGCGTGGGCTGCAGGGACGGTGATCTGTGGCCACTGGGAGCTGTGGGTGGCCCTGCAAATGTAAATAAACTGTCTTGTGGCCTGCAATCAGATTACCCTGATGGGCTGTGTGTGGACCACAGGTTGCCCACCACTGGCCTATATGTACAGTGAAGGCATGTGGCATTAGGAGCTTTTAATTCCCTATCCCTTGTATAGCCAGCTGAAGAGCGGGTAGAATTGGAGTCCATGCACTCGGGAGAGTGCCTGGACTGTTCCATTCCTACTCCTCTGAAGCAGCAGTTGTAATCAGCAACCCACCAATAACTATAGCTGCAGGAGTGCAGCACTGGCATACACAAGAGGTCCAGGAGGCTTTCTATCCTTAGGGTAGAAATGGCACGGCACAGCTGAGCTCTGTCAGTTACATAGGTACTGATCCAAAGTCCATTCTAGTAGATGAGAGCATTTTCGTTGTCTTCAATGTAGATCTGTTGGAAAAACTTTGACAGAACCACTTTCTGTCTGAAAATACAGTTTCAGAAACATTGAAATCTTCACAAAATGATGTTGATTTCAGAGACATTTTAGAAGTGGAAAAATGGGGGAAAAAGTTAAACATTGTCAGAACTAAATGTTTCAGTTTCTCATTTTAAAATGACTTCTGTTTAGATTTGCTAATTTTTTATTAAAGTATGTAATATAATTCTTTAAAATAGGTGAAATCAAACAAAAATGGTGGGTTTTTTTTTTCAGACTGGTCTTTCGGAGAGAATTTTGAAATGTGCAGCTTTCACTCCTAACTGGAACAGTGACAAATATTGAAATCTCAAAAATCCTTTGCAAAATGGTATTATTCCATCTTCCACACAGGTCTCCTTTAATGGGATTTGGATAAAGCCCAAATGTAATGACCTCCATTCATGAACGGCACCTAAGAAAGTTTGTGCTGCTTTTTCAAAAGCAAATGTGTAGTACATGGATAACTACAGATTCATTCAAATATATCTCAGACTGAATCGTGCTTTGTCATTTAAAAAGTCTAGTAATAAAGAGGTGGGTTCATTATGGCTTGAAATTAGGGTGAGTATAAATGAATGGAAAACATATTGAAAATGTTACACATGTATAACTAAGATGAGATAAAAAGTATGCTTTTATTATTTCAGAAATAATGTGAGCCTGTTAAGGATCATGTCACAATGCTTACGTGCAAGGGTAGAGTTAAGTGTGTTATGCAGTCTTGTGTTTGACATTCTCTATGTTTAGTCAGGAAACTTTAGCATTTTCTTCATTACATATAGTACTTATGTGAGCTGAGGGATGGAAACCGTATGATAAGGATGTTAAGGAAATTTTCTTTTAAATGTATCCCCTAATATGATTGCACAATCCATCTGTGAAATACACCATACACATGAGAGTGAGAAGTATTAAACCAGAATGTATTTGACCACTCCAAGCTTTACTGAAAGATGCATGTTCTAAAGCATTTATACCTTTGATCACAGCCTCTTGGTCTCCTAACAACACCTTAATTCAAGGTAGCGTAGGTCACTTTACAAATTAAGTTAGTGTGGAAAAGATTTTCATCTTTACCTTTTACTGTAAACATTGTCGTGAGTATACAAAAAAAAGTAAAACGTTACACACTCAGGCCTCCATTTTTAATATGGCATGTAGCAGTCCTTTTCTGCTTTTATATTCTGAAAGTAATGTTCAGTCCTCTTCTGAATGGAATTTAGTCCAAAAGTGATGTTAACATCATTGTATCACTATGAATGGACTCTTCTGTGTACCAGAAAGAAGACTGATAAAAAAGTAGTATGTCCCTACTGTGAGTGTACTTTTCATCATTACACAGGAGCTTGTCCTATTTCAGGCTGTCTGATGTACAGAAAAGTTGAGACTACTGATATGGTGGAGTTAACATTGCAATTCAAAAGGATAGTTTGTTGTGCATTGAAAGGTCCAATGTTGCAGTTATCGAGACAGAGTTCCAATGTGAGCTCTAAGAATAAACCCACACATTGGTTCTGTAGTGGAAGAGATCATCTGTTTCTAAACACAATTTATAAATGGGACATAATGCCATTTGAAGAAAAATAATTGCATTCTGGAGGCTTCACAACATAGTAGAGAGAAAGCTGCTGATTCATTTTTCTGTTACTCTGTTTTAAACTTACACCTACTAAGAAGGAAATATGAAGTGTGATCCAACTGATTTGTTGCTCCTTTTTACTTTTTTATTTTTTTTAACAACTTTGGGTTTTGTTCAAAATTTTAACTGCTTCTTTCTTAATTTTTTTTGTGAAATTTCTTTCCTGGAGGTGGATGAAATTCCACAATATTTAAAAAAGAATTGAACCAGATCTCTTGAGTCCCTGTGAAGAACCTTAACTTTAAGATCTTCCTGCCTCCCTTGTGTGTTAAATCCACAACTAATTGAAAAACTAGAGTTGGAAGCTTAGGCTCCAGTCCTGCAAACTGCCCTGAATAGACAGAACTACCCTCACTTGGATCCCCACTGAAGTCAATAGATTATGTCTACACCAGAGATCATAAAGTGGTATAGCTGTACTGAAGTAGCTGCACTGCTGTAAGATCTCTCATGTAGTTGCTCTATGCCTACGGGAGAGAGCTCTCCCGTCGACATAATTAAACCACTCTCAACAAGCGACAATAGTTGTGCTGGAGGGAGAAGCTCTGTGCACTTCATCACTTATGCCAGCAAAGTTTATGTCACTCAGAGGGTGTTTTTTTCCACACCCCGAGTGACATAAGTTTTGCCGACACAATGGTAATGTAGACATGGCCTAAATGACCAAGTCAGCTCATATTCTCTATTCTTTAAGCAAATAGTTTCACATCAGTGCGGCGTTTTGTTTCTTATTGACCACAGCAGCTTCATTTAAAAAAAAACAAAAAAAACTTGGAAGGCTCAAACCAGTTAAGCTTGACAAGGACTGATTATTGCAAAAAAAATTGTAAATAAAAATGGATCAGACATTTAAATAGAACACAAAGTTATTTTGCAAAACAGTTTGAAGATGAAAAGTGCTGTGTTTAGTTCTAAATAAAATAAAACATTTCATTGATTTGTTCTGTAGATGACAAAATGCACAAACTACAACCCAAAGGAATGTGATTAAGCTGCTTTGCATGTCATTAGATATTTTGAATCTATTGCGCCATTCTGCCAGCCCATTAGCTTTATTTAAACAAGAATGAATTTTTCAAAATTTCAGCTCAGATATGCATAGCTCATTGCAGTCAACAAATTGCATTATATTGTGTTACCTGGATTATTTATGTGGCCTGAAGTGAGTGATACTATTGGTGCGTTGTTTTTTGTACTATTTACATTTTTCTCTCGGATTCTTTGGAATCCTGATGGAAGATCTAATTGCGTCTATTTTTCTTGCCCAGATGAGGATGATGACAACCAAGATCTTGTTTCAAGTTGCCATCCTACTTACCAAAGAGGATGAGATATTACAGAGAACCTTTCCAGTTTTGTCTGTGTCCCTCCTTTACTGGCTTGTGGAATTGTTGCTGAATAATGTGAGACTTGAGTGCTTCCAGCCCCAGCTGGCCTGGAGAGCATTAGACAAGAAGTGAGAAATCAGCCTAATTATCTTATATGTGCAGAAAAGCCTCAGAGATGTTCAAGCTGGAGCCTCCTTGGTTTATAGGAGAGTGGGGGTGGCTGGCAGGTTATTACTCATGATTTTGGAATGCCCTCTGACCATATTTCTCTCATACTAGCCAAGCAGACCTCTCTCCTCTGCAAGGTGCCAGAGGAGGGCTAAGGCACATGGTATGCTGAAGAGAGGTGGGGAAGTGGGAGCTGAACTGTTGAGGGTATTTTGGTTTGTGTCCTTTTGCTGACTTGCTATTTTTGCTGGTTGGCACCTGTCACTGTTTTGCTATTGCCTTGTTGTTCTATTGCTCTGGATTATGTTCCTAATAATTAGCAAGGTGATTCGAATCTGGCATGGGCAGTTTTTATGTGTCTACATGAACAATCTCATTTTTGGAATATGTTACAGGGACTGTAGGAAGTGGTGGCACATCTTACTGAAGAATGGGTGAAATACAGTAATGTGAAGAGATAAGTTATGAGCAGGTCTCCTAAATGGTAAAGTTCTGGTTTAGTTTTCTGTGTAAGGTGGGAAATACCCTTAGGGGTATTTGTCAATGTATGAGATCATCTCTCTCTCCCTAGCAGAGGAGAAAGGTCCGCTTGGTTAGTCTGGGAGAAATATGGTCAGAGGGATGATTTAGAGCTAGAGAGTCAATTGAGCCTATAAAGGGAGAATAATACTTTCCACCTTTTGTTCTTATCCTCCTTATGGAATATATGTTTTAATGGATTATGGCTCTTTCACTCTGCCCTGGAGAGATGCTTTACTCAGCTGTTAGAGCTGCATTGCTTCATTCTCCCCTTCCCTGCTGGATTACAAAAATGGTTGTATAACTCTGTCAGAAGCTGAGAATCTGGAGGATTAGGTTGATGGGAGAGACATATTGCGTTCGCAGTTGCAGACTTTGGTGCCGTCAGTGATAAAAACACCTTTTTCAATTGTGCCTGGTTAGACTGTTGTAGTCATTCATTATTTATGTTATATTAGTGTTTAGGGGGGGGCAGTAAGGATCAGGGCCCCATTGTGCTAGACCCTATACAAACATAGAACAAAAAGTCTTTGTTCTGGAGACATTTGGGATGTGGACCTTGAGGCATGTTGCCCAGATCCTCAAGCCTAAATACCTTTGATAATCATGTCCTGTGTATCCACACGAGAATACTCCGTGATTGATGGTTGTAGGTACCAGGAATATATTACACAAATACTAACCAGATCAGCCACACCACCACCGGTTCATTCACCTGGATGTCCACCAATGTAATATGCACCATTAGATGCCAGCAATGCCCCTCTGCTATGTACATCGGCCAAACTGGACAGTCTCTACGGAAAAGGATAAATGGCCACAAATCAGATATTAAGAATGGCAATATACAAAAACCTGCAGAAGAACACTTCAACCTCTCTGGCCACACTATAGCAGACCTTAAGGTGGCCATCCTGCAGCAAAAAAACTTCAGGACCAGACTTCAAAGAGAAACTGCTGAGCTTCAGTTCATCTGCAAATTTGACACCATCAGCTCAGGATTGAACAAAAGACTGTGGAATGCTTGCAAGTACAAGCACCAGTTCTCCTCCCTTGGTTTTCACACCTAACTGCAGAACGGGGCCTCATCCTCCCTGATTGAACGTCAACCTCGTTATCTCGTAGCTTGCCTTGCATATATATACCTTGCCCCTGGAAATTTCCACTACATGCATCTGACGAAGTGGGTATTCACCCACGAAAGCTCATGCTCCAAAACGTCTGTTAGTCTATAAGTGCCACAGGACTCTTTGCTGCTTTTACAGATCCAGATTAACATGGCTACCCCTCTGATACTTTACACAAATACTGCAACTTCTGGCTATTCCTAGTCATAAAATATCAGGGTTGGAAGGGACCTCAGGAGATCATCTAGTCTAATGCCCTGCTCAATGCAGGACCAATCCCCAGACAAATTTTTGCCCCAAATGGCCCCCTCAAGGATAAAACTCACCACCCTGGGTTTAACAGACCAATAAACAAACCACTGAGCTATCCCTAGTGTTAATGATGATGTTGGTGTTTAAAGCCCTACGTGGCTTTTTCCTGTTTACCTATCTGCGAGATGATCTCTTGAATTATAATTTCATAACAGGTCAGAGCAGCATCCCTATTAACAGTCCCTAACCTTCAAGGTCTGGACACTCTTCTTGTAGGAACCTTAATTTTTAAGCTTGCTTCTCTCACTTGTTTGACATAGCCTTTGGTTTACAACATGCTTTACAATCCATCCTTTTACTCTAGCTTTTGCTTATGGAGATGATGTAATTTAGATTATTTCAAGGAATCTTTGTCTTCTTACACTGAATGTACCAATGTTGTTATTCTGATTTATACAAATATTAAAGAGTGCCTATCCATAAGCTCTAGGCACCCTTGGCATAAATTAAAAATATATCCACAGAAACACAATTTAAGATAACCTAGAAAGCAACTTAAAAACTCAAATGCCCTTCCTGCTCAAATGGTTCACCACCTTTACAGTCACAACAATTGTCTCCCACTTCCAGATGATTGAAGTGAGCGCGGGAGAACTACTCTTGTAACATATCCTGAAAGTCATCAAAATGATGACAAGGGATATGGTGATATATTCTTTAAATGCTGCATATGCACCTATGGCAAAAATGTGTTTATTCACAATTGTCAAGTTTTAAAATGAATACATCTGCATTTTACTCATTTTTCTTGCCAATTTCAAGTATAAATCTGCAAGTATGAATCATGAATGCTTTGGCTAATAGACTGTAATGTGGAGAAAATGAATGATTAAAATCTGAATACCAGGCCTCTCAAAATCTCCCTGGGAAATTGGATGCTTTGACTAGATAGAATGTAAATAATGCTAAAAAAGACTCTGGGTCGTTTGTTCTGTGCTCTTAAAATTGGCCTGTAACTTATTTGTTATTATTACACACACTTTTCACTTGCAAGTCTACAGTCATTTCACTTTAGAGTATCATTATCATTTACAGTATTTATTTTTGAGAATAAAAGTGTCTGTTTAAAAGTACTTTCCATACTGTATGCCCAAGGAAATAAAATAGACAATTCTGGTGGCGTTATAATCTCTCTTAGCTTCTGTGGGCTGCTCTGCTTCCCAAACGAAAGCAAAGACCTCTCCCTGAAAACAGTTTGCATGGATGCAAATGGATGTGAAGAACATGCGACGTGAACCAAAGTAGAACAAAAGTATTATTATACACACCCTGACTTGATGGAGAGTTTGGAGTATTGCCCTGACAATAACCAGCATTCGAAATTTATTCTCTGTGGTTTAACAGTCATTCTAACTCTGCATTCAAAAACCTTCAAATGGATACCCCGTTGGTAGAGAAGAGTGTAGTTAAAACATAAGATCAATATTCATCTGCTCACATTTTTACTGAAGAAAAAAAGCACACCCAGGAATCTAATAAGCATAAAAAGTTGCGCAAACACTGATTTTGGTATGACTCAGCCTTTACAGTCCATTATTTTTAAAAGTTGACTGCTACCATCACTTATCCCACCACAGTATCAGAGATATAATCACAGTTATTTACTCTTCTGATTAGAGAGGGGTCATTCTAATAGCTTCCATGGTACAATCATCAGCTGATGGGGGAGGAAATGGCATGCCCATCCCTGATTGCTTCCTGAATCCAGCTCCCTGGATGCAAGCAGTCCTAAACCAATGTTAGTACAGATACACAAATAGCACCTTTAGGATTTTTAACTGGATATGAAAAATGATCTGTTTTGGGCTAGAACTACTCACTTGCTTCTTGGTAGCTTCTGACCTTTCTGGAACGAACTTTATGTTTTCCGCAAGGAGCTCTGATTGCTCCCTGAGTAGCACAAACACTTAACAGTCAACTCCAAAGGAAAGATATAAGATACTATTTTTAAGGCTAAAGCGGTGCACAGGTTGGTATTGTGGCTCTCTGCACAGGGGTGAATTTTCTTCTGTATTTTTACCTTCCATCGTCCTTAGGACTCAGAGATGCACCTTCTTTCACAATTAACTAAATTTTTTTACCAGTTTTTTTAAAAAAAGAGATCCTTCAGAACTGAGAGTTAGGGCAAAGGCTAAAGATCAATTGTCCCAACAGTAAAGTCAAGGAGAGTTTTGCCACTGGAAGTCAAGTAGCTCCCTGTAAGCCAGGGAGCTAACTCACTAGCTCATGCACCAGAGCTCAGGCTCGAGGCACAGGCTTTTAGTCTCTTTTCTTCAGGGACTCAGTTTTCTTTTGAAAAAATAGGACTTTGAACAGAAGTTTAACATATCAATCTTACCCTTTCCCCAGATCTCCCCAGAGTTGCTCCCTACACAGTTGTAATGATCTTGGGGTTCATTAAATAGCAAACCAGTGAAGGAAAAAGGAATAAAACTTTAATAAAACAAGCTGGAGAGTGTCTATCCCGTGAACTGCTGCACACAGCTATGTGGTGTTCCCCACCCTGCCTTCAGGGCACCTCTCCAAATTCTTATGTTCATTACACTGGCCCTTATGAGGGAGCATCTCTAAATTATAATCTTCCACAAACATGTCTACAGTGGTTACACTCCACAGCCCATCGGCTGGGCCGTCAAGGCAAGCGTCCTTGCTCTCTGCTGGATTACATTCTGCAGGCCACCTGAGAGGACCCAACTCCCCTTAAAGGGCCAGCCACTCTGTAACACTTCCGTAGGCCCATTTGAAAATCCCACCTGACAACATCAATGGGCGTAGGATCTGTGTCTTCAGCACAGTTAGTTAAATAATAGAAAAATGTGTATCGTTGCTATTGCAATTTGACTCCATGTATTCACCCTTACTATATCAGACTGAGAGTTCATTAATTGCTTGTTTGTTTGTTTGTTTTTCACAGCCTGTTCTGTCACTTTTACACCAACTAAGACTAACAGTTTAATTTTGCTTTAACAAGATATGTTCTAGTTTCATTTGTTTTCTCTTGCCTCCTGAAACACTGTTCTTTGTATATTTAGTTTTCAGCTGGAGATGACTCTTACTGTCCTTGCAGCATTTGTTAGCTAGGTATGGTTCTTGATGACTTGGTAAGAAGTTTGCTATGGAAAAATAATACACCATCCTTCCTAGGACATGAAGGATTTGGAGTTGCTTGTCATAGTGGGAGAGAAGGGGGAGGGTTTTTTCCCCACAGTTTAAAATCAAGATCAAGGATCACTGAAAGTCACCTGTAAAAGAAAGCAACATCTCTTAAGGAGAGAAACTAGGTAGAAAAACTACTGGAATAGGTTTGCAGTTCTGATTCTAAAATTGGAGGGATAAAGTCTAAGTTTATCTTTCTTGATGTAGGTGTTACCTGAAATTATCTCAATTGATCTCGCAACAAACATTTTAGCTGTCAGTATTCCCTTCTTTTGAGCCATAGAGAGGTATTTCTTTTACTCGGAAAGCCTAACAAATAAGTAATTTCTTCTAGCTGTAATTAAAAATGTCAGTCCAATAAATAGATTACTTATCGTGTGTTAATAAATGATTGTATTATGTAGCCCAGGGATTGGCAACCTTTGGCACGTGGCTCACCAGGGTAAGCACCCTGGCAGGGTGGGCCTGTTTGTTTACCTGCAGCTTCCATAGGTTTGGCTGATCGCGGCTCCCACTGGCCTTGATTCACCACTCCAGGTCAAAGGGGGCTGCGGGAAGCAGTGTGGGCCCAGGGATGTGCTGGCCACTGCTTCCTGCCACTCCCATTTGCCTGGAGTGGCGTACCGCGGCCAGTGGGAACTGTGATCGGCTGAACCTGCGGACGCAGCAGGTAAACAAACAAGCCCGGCCTCCAGGGTGCTTACCCTGGCAAGCCATGTGCCAGAGGTTGTCGATCCCTGATGTAGCCTAAGGAATATAATTCTTGATGCACTTTTAACTGATTCTATTTACAATGAAATAGCTACTGACATTTTAACCTGTTTTACAAGGTGTTTTTTCTAGACCTGAAGTATATTACATTGTCACACAGCAAAGTAATCCATGTATCTGTGTCACACGGCTGAACTGCGGACCTCTTCATGGTCTCTGGGAGGGCATATCACACAGGTATCAGGCCTCTAGCTATCACCTTTCTCAGGGAGGCAACTCATGTTCCTCTTCCTCCAGACTGGAGACTTATTTTGTGTTTAGTTCAGCACCTGCCAACTTCTTGCCTTTCAGGGGTAATAACAGGGATAACCATTGACCAGCCAGTCTTTATAAGCCAAAATATTTTTGTAGAGCAAAACCAATACAGAAAAAATATATCTTGAAAACAGCAAGCAGCTTAATTGTAGGCTTATCATATCTGTTATCACCTATCTTCAACATGGAAACCTCGATAGATTTCATAGTCCTTCAAACCCTTTCTACGGAATGTGACCAGCTTGGTCACAGTGCCATATCAGTTCTTGGCAGGGCCATCTTTAGGCCGATTCCCCCAATTCCCTGGAATCAGGCCCCGTGCCTAAGAGGGTCCTGCGCCTTAGGCACTTTTTAAATATTTTAATTTTTTGTACTCACCCGGTGGCCGTCTGGGTCTTTGACGACACTTCGGCGGTGGGGGAGTCCTTCCCTCACTCTGGGTCTTCAGCGGCATTTCAGCGGCAGGGGGTCTGCGGAAGACCTGGATCGAGGGAAGGACCCTCCGCTGCCGAAGTGCCGCTGAAGACCGGGACCACCACCAGGTATTTGAATCGGGCCCCGCAGTTCCTAAAGCTGGCTCTGATTCTTGGACCGAGCGAAAGTAACCCTGCTCTGTATCAGACTGGTCACTGAATACAACCCTTAGTTCTTTGTTTGCTGGTCCTGTTGACTCAGTCAAAATTAATACATGCAGTTCTCTACTCCCCCAGAAGGTGGTACTTCTGCAGACTTGTTTAAGTGCCTAGAGATTGGTATTAATTACCTTCCAGTGATTTTAGTTCCTCTTAGTTCATTCATGCTTTTGGTGCCTTTCCCCCGCAATCACTGTATTGCTTATCCTGTTCCAAGAGAGAGATTAACACCTTTATGCCTGGTGAGTAACAATATAAGATGAGGAGGAAACTGACATATATATTATTTCATTAAAAAAAAATCAGACATTTCCCAGTTCTCCACAAGCTAACAAATGCTTGCAGGAATGCTAGGATAAGTTTAAAATGTTAAACAGTGTGTTTTTTCACTATATTATGAAGATATGTTAGGGATTGCCTTATCTGTCCAGAGCACTATTTTTATTGTTCCCAGACAGCCCTTTATTCAAAACCTTGGAGCATGCTCTGCCTCATAGATGCAAAATGAGAGAACCACACCACACTCCTCCACTATTTCCCTCCAAAATCAGTATGAGTGATTCAGTCTATACGTATGATTTGGATTTGGTTTCAGTAAGCAACTTAAGGTTTTTAAGTACTTATTTCAGTTGTGTGACTCCTATCTTTCAGCTATCTGTACCTATTTTATTTTATCTAATCTAGTCTATGTTCTTATGCCACATCTTATACTGCAATATATGAGCACTAGAGCTGGTCAAAAAATTTCCATCAAAACTGGTTTTCAATAGAAAATTGTTTTTTTTTTAGCCAATCAGCTTTCCGTGGAAAATTGTAGTTTCTCTTTGAAAAAATAACTCCGAAGAACCAGCATATTTTGGACAAAAATTGAAATATTTCTATTTGGCAATGAAACCTCAGTACCACATGGGAGTTGTAGTTTAGTTGCCTCATGTCTCCATTCTCCTGTTTGGGCAGGCCTCCCCCAGTCAGAATACATCTGTCATAGTGAACAGGGCCTGACTTAGAGTATCAGGACAGCGCTAGGTAAGACAATTTGTTTGTGGATGGAAGGGGCTTAGGTTTGAGCCTCAGTCTGAACCCTGGTCTTATACTGCAGCATAGAAATACCCTTGGAGAACATCCTTGAATGTGAACTGCAAGTAAGCACTTTCTGCTCACTGCCCCATCTAGCCAGGCAGCCAGAGAATTCAGCATATAATTATCCAAAACCTGACGTTTTTCTTTAACATTCAATGATATCTGTCACTCCCAATTGGAACTAGGAGATGGCCTATTTTGTTACTGCTTTAAAAATGGAATTAAAAACAGACTATCTGGAAATACGGTTATACAGTAGAATAAGGGGTCTCAAGAGGTAGCCACCCTATTAGACTATCATAGTTCCTCTGGATGGGGATTCTTTAATTAACTCTTCCAGTTTCTCAAACTGTTTAAGGGTATGTCTCCACTGCACACTTCTTTTGACAGCATGTAGCATACGTACCCATGTAGACCCCCGAATATGGGTATAAATAGCAGTGTAGCTGGCGAAGCACAGCTTAGGCAAAGATACTCCTGAAGGGTTTGTACATATGTGCAAATACATACTCTACACAGTTCTCTACTCACCCAGTCAGGGCCTCCCCACTGCTGGAGCTCTTTCTTGGTGTAGGGAAAGACTCCTCAGTGGGGAAAGGCTCTGGCAGCCAGGGACAGCTTTCCTGTGGCCTCCTTGCTGTCAGAATATTTCCTTCCCACAGTGACAAGCTCTGGCACTGGGGAGCTGCTGAAGCCGATCACTGCTGCCAGAATCTTTCACTGAAACATGTAGTTACACGCCACAGTGTGGACGCACCTTGCTTGTCATTGTGGTATGTAGCTATTCTGATACTACACACAGCCATCACTGATGTGTAGTGTAGGTGTCACCTAAGATTTGCATCTCATGTCCATTACACGTTTCTCAGACTGCTCGAGTGGGCAGCTAAATTAGGAACGAATTTTCATGCATAGTTCATGATTTCAAGGAATTTTTATACCCCTGTCCTTGTCTCTTGGGACAGGCATGCTCAACCTTACTGTCATCTACCTGTAGACCTTTCTATGTTAAAGTTTCTCCCAGGTATGTTATTTCCATTGCATGGAATTTACATTTTGGTTTGGGTATTCATTTTTCTGCTCAAGATTACTTTTACTATCCTTGCATTGTTCATTAGTTTAAGATGGTTCTTGCTGACTCAGCACGGCATTTGCCATGGGAAACTAATATATCATCCTTCCTTGGACATTAAGGATTTGGAGCTGGTTTTAATGGTGGTGGTAAGGAGAACTTTATATATAAATTTTAAAAAATAGGCAATTGTCAACAATCTTTCACTTTGATTTATTTTATTTATATATGTGTGTCTATATTAAAAGGTCTTTGATAGTCGCTTAATTTTTTTTTATTTAGCTTTAGCCCAGCACAACTTCAGTTCTTTCCAGAGCTTCTTGGAGTCTCTGGTTATGCTCTTCATCTCTCTTTCCCAAGATCAACATGTCACCCATATGAACCATAGTGCCCTCTGTGCCCTCAGAAATGTCTTGAACTTTCTGGTGAAACACCTCAGGAACCAAACACAACCAGCTGGCAATCTGTGGAAGCAGTGTCTCCCAAAATGTGCTCTGTTTTTCTAAGGACACTTGCCAGAACCCTCCTGATGCATCAAAGGTAGAAAAATATTTGGCATAATTCATCTCTCCCAAAATTTCTCCTCTTGTAGACAGTGAAAAATGTTCCCTTTTTACTCCTGGAACCATATGGTGCTCAGGGATCACTCAGTGCTCAAGGAACTTGCAAGAACTCTGTTTTTACTGGTTTTCAGTGGCAAAATCTAGTTAGAAGACAATATGAAGTGAGGGCTTAATAGGTGGAAAGTTTGAAATTACCTTAAATGTGTCTACCCTCCAGTAAATGACAACTTTGATCCAGGCTAAAAAAATAAATACCCTCCAAAAGGGGAAAATTGAAAGTAATTTCTAATTGAAAGTAATAAATACAAACTTTATTATAATTTGAGGAAAATAATTAAGAAAAGATAATACTTCGTTATTCTTAATGGGGTCTCTGACAAGTCACATTACTCATTTTCTTCCTTAGATTTCTGTTCAGTACATAAATCAAGGAATGTATGGGGTTCTAAGATAACTAGGTTCTCTTTCATATATACGGCAGACACTCTGGGGTTCTCAACCAGTTGTGGATTTTCTTGTATCCTGTAGATTTCTCTAAATGGTCGTATAATGGATAGTAGCTATTAGAAAGCCAGGTTCGTAGCATTGCTATAAAATGCAGCAGCTTTTCTAAATTCACTTGACACATATGTTATGGATTCTCTCTTGGTCTCACGAGTGTGTGAGATCAAAGATATGGCATCTGCAGTAAATGCCAGAAAGTATAAATTGAGGGTATGTCTACACTACGGGATTATTCTGATTTTACATAAACTGGTTTTGTAAAACAGATTGTATAAAGTCGAGTGCACGCGGCCACACTAAGCACATTAATTCGGCGGTGAGCATCCATGTACCGAGTCTAGCGTCGATTTCCAGAGCGTTGCATTGTGGGTAGCTATCCGGTAGCTATCCCATAGTTCCCACAGTCTCCCTCGCCCCTTGGAATTCTGGGTTGAGATCCCAGTGCCTGATGGGGCAAAAAACATTGTCGCAGGTGGTTCTGGGTACAGCCTCACCTCTCTTTCCATGAAAGCAGCAGACAACCATTTCGCGTCTTTTTTCCTGGATGAACTGTGCAAATGCCATAGCACAGCAAGCATGGACCCTGCTCAGATCAAGATCGCAATCGTGGACGTTGTAAACACCTCGCGCAATCTCGTGCAGTCTATGCTGTACCAGGACCTCAAAGCCAGGCGAGAGGAGAGGCAGCTACGGCAGAGTGGCACGAGAGTGAATGAGGACATGGACACAGAATTCTCTCAAACCGTAGGCCCCTGTGCTTTGGAGATCTGCTGGTAATGGGGCAGGTTCTAAGCCATTGAAGCCGATTTTGGGCCCGGGAAAAAAGCACAGACTGATGGGACCGCATAGTTTTGCAGGTTGGGACGATTCGCAGTGGCGCGAAAACTTTCGCATTATAAGGGCACTTTCATGAACTTTGTGACTGCTTTCCCCTGCCTGAAACGCCATAATACCACAAGATGAGAGCAGCCCTCACAGTGAGAAGCGAGTGGCAATAGCCCTCTGGAAGCTTGCAACCCAGACAAGCTACCGATCATTCAGGAATCAATTGGAGTGGCAAATCTACGGGGGCGCTGTGATCAAGTAGCAAAGCAATCATTCAGCTGCTGCTACGAAAGGTTGTGACTCTGGGAACGTGCAGGTCATAGTGGATGGCTTTGCTGCAATGGGATTCCCTACTGTGGGGAGTGATAGATGGAACCCATATCCCTCTAATCTTGCACGCGGAGCAACCAGGGCCCCGGTACGTTAAACCGGAAGGGGTA